>NC_136295.1:12393757-12966257 GCF_964198595.1 Lampetra fluviatilis | reverse complement strand
ATTCCAAGAAAACCGTCCTTGTATATATACTGGTTGAGGGTGGGAGGATTGCTGTCTCTTACTTGACACAGCAATCGTGCTGTGACGGTTCCACCTGAAGACGGAAGCTTTTGTTGCCTCCGAAACGTGAATTTTTTATTTTATTTTTTATTTTAACTTTTATTAATTATAATTTTTTACCAACGTGACTTTACAGAGAAAAAACCTAAGAATATTTGGGTATTTGGCCTACTCTTCCACTCCGGTCACACTTTTTCGAAGAGGTGGGCGTACCCACACTTTACCCCACCACGCTCGACTTGCCGATCGACTCGCCGCTGGGTGGACGCCGCTGGGTGGACACCGCTGGGTGGACACCGCTGGGTGGACGCAGGCGCGGAGACGGACAGCGCTCGCACCGTTGTTTCGAATGCCGCGCCGGAACCTGGGATCGAACCGGTGACGTTCCGTGTTCGCCGGTTCGATCCAGCGTGCTGACCACCCCACCACGGCAGCGTCCCTCGTGCTCATACATAAACATATATACAGGAGAGATATACTGCGTGTATATGTGTCCTGTGTTTCTACATTGATCAGGGGCTCGTGCGCTCTGCATGGTGCTGAAAAGGTCACAATTGAAATTAAATTACTGTCGCTCGCGCTGCTGCTGCTGATGTCCCCGTGTGTCCTTGCGCGAGGTGTCGCCTCTCGTGTGTTCATTCACAAGAACGATGCCCTCCGCGCGGCGTGAAGTTTCCCATTCACCCCGCAAGTCAAGTCTTGGGGGGTTGAAGTCACCGTGCACGTGCCGGCTTGGCCACCCGTGCCGTGCTGCATGCCTCTCGCTGTGAGCCATGTTCTGCTGACAAGTCACGTGCCACCTACTCGTGTCTACCGGTGACCCAGAAAATAGTCGGCGAAAAATCAATGCCCGGTCACGCACAGAGCCCCCTGAGGTTGCACGGTGAACCACGACACTCGCATGGAGACCCACGTCCTCACGTGGAGAGCGCCCATCGAGGAACATCGGTTTACATCAACTCCCATCGATTCAAATAAACGTACAGAGAATCTACGATTTACGAAGGGAATAATTTAAGCCAGATATGTCCGGTTTGGCTCACCTGAAAAATATTTGCGCTACCAGAACACATCCAGTAGACATTTCAACATACATGAGCTGCTTCTTCTAGTTACATGCCTCGTCCAATCTGCCAGTGACCCACACGATATTTAGTGAGAGAAAAAAAGCCCTGCCGACCAGAGTCAGTTCAGATATCACTCACCACGAAATATTATCTGTGGCCAGGAATTGAACTCATGCGACTGGGCTCACAGCGCTGTGCTCTCACCGGCTTGCCACTGCCGCAGCCCAAATGATATATCTACTTGCCGGCCGCGTGCATCATGAATCGCGTGCTTCTTCACGTACCCACCTACCTGCTCCACCACCATCGACATCATCCTCCATACTCCATCCCCTGCTAGGTGAACAATGTCCATGTTTCTGATCCACGGTGGAGTGTGCATTCTAATAAAACAATATAATCTCTGGGCACATTGGATCCGTTGTTTTTCACGATCAAGCGCGGCGTTTCATAAGCGCTCCAGCCCACACAAGGCTGCCGATGTGTTGTAGATGGGGCTTTATGACGGGCGCTTTGGATGTCTCGATCACGTGCCAACAGACGCGCCCCTTCACCACGAAGTGCGTTTGAAAACAGCGAGTTGAATTTAAACGCACGCTTATTCTCTCAAATGATTAATTTATAGGAATACAGCTTCACAAATTAGATAGCTTCCGCTTGGCTCAATTTGCACGCTTGCATACGGGCGTTGTAGAAGCCAGAGCAGCATTCTCTCGCTCACTCACTCACGGAAGACAGAAATCCCCGTGCGTAGTTTTTAAGAGACATGTGAGTGCTGTTAGGAAGCACCTATTAAGGCCAGCATGAAGCCAGAATCATGCCTTGTCACATGTGCACCCCCAGTGCTCACGTTTATATACACTGCATCAGGTATTCATTTAAGGCTGAGTCAACCTACGGGAGGCCTAGGACCGGTTCAGATAGTCGCCTAAACTCTGGTACTCCTTGCCCTTGAAGGTCAGGGGGCTTCCGAGACACTAAACATCTTCAAATCTCGACTAAAAACGTCTCTGTTTACAATGATCCTCCCTTAGTTATGTTCTGCCTTTCCATGATGCCTAGCGGCCTGAGAGCGATTCTTTAAGGGCGCTTTATACATTCAAATTATTATTCGCCACGACACAAACATCATTTAAGGCTTAGTCAACCTACGAGAAGCCCAGGACCGGTTCAGGTAGTCGCCACTGCACAAAGGCAAAGATCATCCGCATAGCCAAAGCAGACTGTTGGCGCAAGTGCTGCTAGCGAGTAGCACCTATGAAGGCCAGCACGGCACACGAGGGGGTGGGTGGCCAGCAACCACGCCCGGCCGCCTTTGTCTCCCGAGTGGCGATGTTTACACACCGCACCAGGTACTCATTCGAGGCTGAGTCGACCTACACACACACACGCGCGCGCACTAATCGTGGACACTCAGCCGCGCACGGCAGCGAATCTTAAACCCCTTTCTGCCGAGGCTGCAGAACAACAGACGGACCCCGGGAGCCTTCCCCTGGCCTTCGCAGGCTTCCTTCCCGACGTCGCAGGGCGACAGCAGGTGCATCCCACAAGGCGACAGCACCGCTGACGGCAGCGACAGCAAACCCCATCAACTCCATCGTCGTGGCCGCGATCGGGAGGCTGGAACCATGGAGATGGAACGGGGGGAAAGTGAGCAGCGCTACCGCCTGCTCTCTCCACGCTCGCTAAATATTACAATTCCCCACGATCTCACAATCCCACAGACTCGCACAATCCCACACACTATCACAATCCTGCAGGCTCTCACAATCCCGCACGATCTCACAATCCCGCAGACTCTCACAAATCCCACAAGCTCTTACAATCCCACACTATCTCACAATCCCACACGCTCTCACAATCCCGCAGACTCTTACAATCCCACACTATCTCACAATCCCACACTATCTCACAATCCTGCAGACTCTTACAATCCCAAACTATTTCACAATCCCACACTATCTCACAATCCCACACGATCTCACAATCCCGCACAATCTCACAATCCCACACTATCTCACAATCCCGCAGACTCTTACAATCCCACACGCTCTTACAATCGCAATCTCGCAAGCTCTTATGATCCCGCACGGGTCAGTGACATTTATCTGGGTCACGGTATTATGCTAATGCAATTAATGTCGGAGGCGCGCCAGTCAAAGTGGATATTCGAAAGCAATTCCATTACCCACGGAGGGCACGATGCCAGTCAACACCACCCCGCACTCCCCCCGCGACCGCCCATCGCCCGCCAGCCTCGCCGGGTGTTTCATGATTTGGTGCCGTGGATGTGCCTCGGACGCTCTGCAGATGGGGCGAGTCCATCGTCAGCGTTGGGGCAGAAGACGCCTTCGTCGAGTGGCTATTGTAGTTTTGATCGCCACGCAGTCGCGCCTACTCAGTCATCCGGGCGGGTTTTATGGCGCGATCGGAGCACGGCGGCCACGTACGGTGTGAAAGAAGTTCAAACATATATAAAGGAGAGAAGCGGAAAGAGAGAAACATTAATATGCACATAGGCACACACAGAGTAATAGAGAAACACAGAGAGAGACACACACACAAAAAACAACAGAGAGTCAGACAGATTGAGACAGAGATACGGATGAAGAAAGAGTCAAGAAATCCAGAGAGACACAGGGGACAGACATGGGGAACGTGGACACAGATAGAGACAGATGCAGAGAGATAGTCAGAGACATGCGGACAGACACAGAAAGACACAGAGAGACACAGACACAGAGAGACACAGTGAGACACAGTGAGACACAGTGAGACACAGACACAGAGAGACACAGACACAGACAGAGACACAGACACAGAGTGGCGGCCTCTGCCACTCACTTCCGGAGGGACATCTCCGCAGCGCTCGACAGCGCGACACGCGGGCACCGAGCCTCAAGCAGGAGACGACAGCTCCACCAGTCCACCACAGCTCCACCAGTCCACCACAGCTCCACCAGTCCACCACGGCTCCACCAGTCCACCACGGCTCCACCAGTCCACCACGACCCCGGGGTGGTGGCGGTGGCGGGGGGGGGGGGGTTCTACGCTACGGCCACTGGCAAGAGCCGGGGCCCAGCCAGCCGGGGTAGCGGCGGGCGGGATCGCTGCCCTCAATCAGACGAGTGCATGGCCGGGGGCTCCCTCGCCTGATTAAATCCACGGGCTCACCCCCCCCTCCCCGCGCACTGCCCCGTGAGATAGCGGTGCCAGAGATACGTCGAGCACTCCCAGTGAGGGGCCAGCCAGCATGATGTGTACATGTACGACACCTCTGCCAATACACCGCTGGATGAATGGATTGTTTCCCCACGCTGTGTTGGTCGTCACTGTGGGTTGGTGTGGGGGGGGGGTGACCATACTTCACCACCCCAGTGTGAGTTGGTGCAAGGTGGGGGGGGGGGGGATCTGGTCCATATGCCGCCTCTTTATCTATCAAAATATTAAAATATTTCACCCGGAAAACTCCTCGGACGCGTGACAATTTTGTTCTGCGGCGTCGTATGAGCGCAGTGCCACGTGTCAGAGAGCCCTGGCGGGTGCACAGGAGCTGGCGGGGTGCACACCGCACACGTGTCACGTCGGGAACGTGCACCCACCAGGGTGTGCGTCTCGATACCGGAGTCGGGTATCGACAGTAGACACCGCACAGAGACGCACAGAGACGCACGCGGCGTGTGAACATCGTCGCCGGAGAGACAAAAAGACACCCGGCCACAGACAGCCGCCTTCCTCTCGTGTGCTGCGCCGGCCTAAATAGGCGCTCGCTAACAACCGCCCCAGCATGTGGATCGCGATGTGTGGGCAGCGGCGTGCACGCACGGAGAGCCTCGCGGCCCCCGCCCGCCCGCCGCAGGCCGAGTGCCGAGTTCGCCGCTGTTGATTAAAGATTCGAGCGTGCGTCGGTGTCCAAACAGAACAAACAAACCATCTCCGCGCGCGTGTGAGTGTGTGTGTGCGTGTGTGTGAGTGTGTGTGTGCGTGAGTGTGTGCGTGTGTGTGTCTGTGTGTGTGCGTGTGTGTGTGTGTGTGCGTGAGTGTGTGCGTGTGTGTGTCTGTGTGTGTGCGTGTGTGTGTGAGTGAGTGTGTGCGTGTGCGTGTGTGCGTGTGTGTGTACTCGCAAAGTTGATCACTTAAAATAACAGCTGCGGGGAAATGGATGAGATTGGACAAAGTTCGAATGGGTGTTCGACAACAAGGAGCGTGGGCGGTGTTCACGCCTGGGAACGGCGCCGAGAGAGACGCCGACGAGGAATGAATCGGCGCGCGTCACGTCGCTCTGTGGGCTCGGGGCGACGCAGGAGGCCACGCGTCGACACCCACGACGCAGTCGCGGTCAAAGGAGGGAACGAACCCGCGAAGGGTCGTCCACCTGGGAGATGGAGCGGCGGGATGAGGCTCGCGAGACCGCGAGTGACTGCGACGGCTCTAAGGGACGGGTTCAAATCCAGCGGCGGATAGATCCTAGCGTGAGATGGTCGAGACGACGATGAGAGATGTGTCACGTGAAGCTGCCTGTCTCGGGCGCCAGGGGAGAGTTGTGCGAGACGCAGAGACGCGCAGCGCCGTGGTGGAAACGGCCCCGAACTGATTCCGTGGCCCCCGCACGCGGCAATCAGAGCGAGTGGCGAGCGCCCGTGCGTCCCTCTGCACTCGCCGAGTCGCTCGCTCGCTAACTCACCGGCAGTCAGTCACCTCCTCGTCGCTCTTGCATGGCTACTACTGCCATGGTTACCGCTCCCGTGAACCCCACTCGCTGATTCCTGCACCCGCGTCGACGACTCGGTCTCTAATGACTGTTTCGTCTCTTCATCATCATCATTTGCAACCACCTTCTCCTCCACCATCACCACCACCACCACCGCCTTCCCACCGTTTCCTTCCCACCGTCTCCTTCCCTTCACCGCCTCTGCCACTCAAGGTCAACCCCCAGGGCACCGGCGTGGAGGCGAACCCCCGTGATCCCGGCTCTCGTAGCGGGGGTTCGCAAATGAGAGACGTCTTGTATATACAATAAATAGGTAGAATAAAGTAAATAGCGCTTGGCCAGGGCATATCGCGGGAGGGATGATGGTAGCCTATGGGGCGAGACTGGCGATGGGATGGAGGCACACGCGGTGGATCAAGGCTGGATCAGGGGTGGATCTATCAAGGGCGGAGCAGGGGTGGATCAATCAGGGGTGGATTACTGGTAGATCAGGGGTAGATCAATCAGGGGTGGATCAGGGGTGGATCCATCAGGGGTGGATCAATGACGGGTGGATCAGAGGTGCAACACAAACCAGCTGCGACCCAGACGCACCGTCAGTGTCGGCTGTCAAACGGAGGGCCCCTGACAAGTCACGAGGTACAGCTTCTTCCCGCCGTACACCTGGCCCACGATGTCTCCCACAGAGTCTCGTCACGTGGCCGGCTCTGATGCACCGTCGCGTGAGACGCATTCAGAAGAAGCCACTTCGCGAGGGGCGCCGTGACGATTCATCGTCGCCATGATGATTCATCGTCACGGTGATGATTCATCACCACCGTGATGAATGATCACGGTGGTGATGATTATCGTCACCGCCCGGCTGATTGCGCTCGGACGGCGATAGAAGTTGGTGCGGACGCACGCAGCGAGTAACAGGGAACGCCTCGACACAAAGACAACGATCCCCCCACGGGGCTCGCGCGTGCTGCTGGGGGCAAGTGCTGCCGGACAGCGCCCGCAAAGGCCGGCACGGCGCGGACGAGAGGGTGGCGGCGTGGCCAGCTCACGCCGCCTTTGTCTCCCTAGCGCTTGTGTTTCTCCACACCGCACTAGGTACTAATTGTGTATCCTTTCAAGGCTGAGTCAACCTCGAGTTCGTCCCCCATAAGTTTGCGCACTGCTCCAAGGTCTCGCGCCGAGCACCCACACGGATGGGCCTGCGGGGTCCCGCTACAGCCCGTCTGGAGCTGCTGGCGCACAGCCGAGACCGCGAGCACTGCGACTGGAAGCTGCTGACGCCGCTCTGCCATTTTCTACTGCGGCCCCGGGAGCGCGGTTCATACTTCTTTTTTTCACATTTTATTTACGGGCCTAATTAAAGCTGCCGTAATTGATATAAATGGCGCGACGACGGAAATGTCAAGCGCCTTCGCGAGCACTACGCCTCCTCTCCCTCCTCCCTCCCTCCTCCCTCCTCGTGGGCAAACCCCGCCATGTCATTTGATTTCCGCGCGCTCCCAGTGCCGCAATTGCCTCGTAATTAATCACAGGCGCAGCTCTTAATTGGTTCGGCACACACACAGAGAGAAAGAAAGTTATATCCCCCCCGCCCTCTCCCCGCCCCCTCCCAGAGACATCCACCAAACGGGCGCGCTCATCCGACTCGCGCGCGCTCGGCAGCACGTGGCGAGACGCGCCTGATGTGCTGTGAAGAAGCGCCATTGTCTGAAACGTCACCGACAACACGTGTTTGTTTTTTCCTTTTTAAGACCGCACAGCGGTGGACGTTGCAGGGGTCAACTCAGCGGGCAGGCGCGGGGGGGGGGGCATGCTCACGGCGACTCCGCGTGGAACGAGAAGCGCCCATTAGCCCCCCCCCAACCCGGCCTCTTCACCCCCCGCGCCCACGCGCATTTACACGGAACAGAAACCCCATTTCGCCTCGTTAAGATGCCTCCTCAAGACCAACCATTCAACGTGCGGACACGGCATTTTATATGTATATATAATTATATATATATATAAATGTGTATAATTAAATATATATATGTATATATAAATATATATATGTATATATATAATTATATATGTGTGTCTGCGTGTTGCGAATGCTTTAGCGAGTTACTTCCACGCCCGCGCCTGCGGTAATGGCCGAAGCAGCGACGACGAAGTGGAATGAGCGCGCACGCGCGTGCCGGGCCGCACAGCGGACACCCCCAATGCGGCACCCCCAATGCGGCACCCCCAATGCGGCCCCCCAATGCGGCACCCCCAATGCGGCACCCCCAATGCGGCACCCCCAATGCGGCACCCCCAATGCGGCACCCCCAATGCGGGTGCCCCCAATGCGGCACCCCCAATGCGGCACCCCCAATGCGGCACCCCCAATGCGGCACCCCCAATGCGGCCCCCCAATGCGGCACCCCCAATGCGGCACCCCCAATGCGGCACCCCCAATGCGGCACCCCCAATGCGGGTGCCCCCAATGCGGCACCCCCAATGCGGCACCCCCAATGCGGCACCCCCAATGCGGCACCCCCAATGCGGCACCCCCAATGCGGCACCCCCAATGCGGCACCCCCAATGCGGGTGCCGTCATCACTCAGCCTGGTGCCGCCACACGACGACTTCCCGCTTGGCCACCCAGACTCACCGGGGACAGCGCCTGTTGGACGCAGCCCTTCCATGAGACCAGGAGCGGGGAGTCGACAGCACGGACGACTGTGGGGAAGGGAGTGTCAGGTTGGGGCGACCTCACACGGGGCGAGGGTGAATTGGGGGCTTGGGCAGAGAGCCGGGGTTGTCGGAGTGGAGTGCGTGGAGGAGAGTCGGGTGAGATGAGAGGGGAGAGGTAGGAGAGTGCCCGGAGGGGAGTAAAGTGAGATGAGAGGTAGGAGAGTGCGTGGAGGGGAGTAGAGTGAGATGAGAGGGGTAGGAGAGTGTGTGGAGGGGAGTAGAGTGAGATGAGAGGTAGGAGAGTGCGTGGAGGAGAGTCGAGTGAGATGAGAGGGGTAGGAGAGTGTGTGGAGGGGAGTAGAGTGAGATGAGAGGTAGGAGAGTGTGTGGAGGGGAGTAGAGTGAGATGAGAGGTAGGAGAGTGTGTGGAGGGGAGTAGAGTGAGATGAGAGGTAGGAGAGTGTGTGGAGGAGAGTAGAGTGAGATGAGAGGTAGGAGAGTGCCCGGAGGGGAGTAAAGTGAGATGAGAGGTAGGAGAGTGCGTGGAGGGGAGTAGAGTGAGATGAGAGGGGTAGGAGAGTGTGTGGAGGGGAGTAGAGTGAGATGAGAGGTAGGAGAGTGCGTGGAGGAGAGTCGAGTGAGATGAGAGGGGTAGGAGAGTGTGTGGAGGGGAGTAGAGTGAGATGAGAGGGGTAGGAGAGTGTGTGGAGGAGAGTCGAGTGAGATGAGAGGTAGGAGAGTGTGTGGAGGGGAGTAGAGTGAGATGAGAGGTAGGAGAGTGTGTGGAGGAGAGTAGAGTGAGATGAGAGGTAGGAGAGTGTGTGGAGGGGAGTAGAGTGAGATGAGAGGGGTAGGAGAGTGCGTGGAGTGAAGGGAGAGGGGGGAGGTATGAGAGTGCGGGGAGGGGAGTCGAGCGAGACGAGAGGACACTGAGGTATGTAGGTTGCTGGGGAGGTATGGCCGAGTGCGATAACCAGAGACACGTCCCGATCTTCGGTTCCCTTGACACTTCAATGCCCCTACCCAGCCGCCCCCCTCACCCCCAATCGCGGCACTAGGGGGTGGAGGGGGTCCCACTCGACAGCGCGGATTACCTAGAGCGACATCCCATTCACGGCGACAGACGGGCACCGAACGAAGTGGCACCGCGAATCAGTGTGGGCAAGGAGAGGTCCAATGACGACAGCGGTCATTAACGCGGCTCGGTGGGGTCCGGGTGGCGAGGCCACGGCACAGCCGCTGACACATTCAGTGACATCGCGACCCTTCCCCGTGCCATTCACCCAGGGCGCATAGCGAGCTTGGCATGGGCCCCCCTCGATCACCCTCCATCCCTCCCTCTCGCCCCTCTCTCATCCTCACGTTGTAGCCCGGAGCCCGAGCTGAGCCCCTTCGGCCCCGTGGGCCCTGGTGCAGTTGCACTGCCTGCGCACTCGAAAGCCGCACCGCCGCACGTGTCAGAGTGAAGGCGGAAGAGCACTCGAGGGTTCGACAAAGATCCCCCGTGTAGCCTTCTTAGACTGCTGGGGAGAGTGGTCTTAGGGTTGGCGAGTAGCACCGACGGCCAGTCGCCTCCTCGCCACTCTTCTCTCGCGACTACCGCGACCACCGCTCGACAGCTGCACGGCTGCATTCACCTCTAGCTGGCTGGCTGGCTGGGGCGGCGGTGGTAGAGGGAGGGTTGGGGGGAGGCAATGGGGGGGTTTGGGGTGGTGAATTCCACCCTCGTTATTCGTCGTGCGCCCGGGCTCACCCTAAGCCTGTGTAATCTTGTCACCGCGCAGGTGACTTTAGGGACGGGAAGTCACCCGTCTCGTGACCTCAAGGGGCACGCTGGCCAGGAGGCGCACGTGGTCATGAATTGTTGATGAGTTTGACATGAAACGCGACAATTACAACAACAAAAATAAACACGTGTCGGAGGAGAAGCCAAGGACCCGGTCACTTGAATTCCACTCCTGACCAAAGTTAAAAGCGCATCGGTGGTGAGCAATTTCTGAATCGATCCAGGGCTCCATCCTTCGCCGACCCACACTGACCAGCGTGGTGAAATATGGTCAATCAAACCGCCACATATTTATTAAAATAGAAGAGATTATTGTTACATTATAGCCCACGTTCATCACTTTGACATAAGGGACCTTGGCCAATCGACCCATTGATGGTGAAGGAAGTTGCGGCTCATATCTGCTAGAACAAAATACAAAGATCTCCCGTATAGCCTTTACAGACTGTTGGGGAAAGTGCTGTTAAGACAGCAGCACATATGAAGGCCGACACTGCGGCACACGAGGGGGTGGGTGGCCAGCACACTGGACTCGCGGTCCAGACATCAGCAGTTCAATTCGATCTCCCTGCGCGGAAATTATGAAGCAACGGTGCAAAATTATCAAATCCACTCCCCCTGCACCGCCTCCTTCCAGTGTAAATGGGTGCACCGCCTTTAGTCGATCGGTAGATCACGTGCGCGTGGTGGGGAAACGTGGAGGCGCTCCCTCCTCTTCCGAGACGTGTGGTCAGCATGGAGGAGTAGGCCCAACACACCCTCGGCAGCCTAGAGGGGCTCTCGCGAGCTCCTTCTGTGAGAGAGGAAACTTCCACTTGCAGTGCCGTGGGCGAGCAAACTGCAAGGCCATTATCCCGTGGTGGACAACACTGGCATTGGTAGCCAGGCCAGGCCAGAGTCTTCCCCCAGGTCTCACGCGTCATTGTGTTACTGCTGGCTGGCAGAGGGCCGACCAGCCAGCCGCGCTCCCAGGCAGACACTCAGCACGCGTGGCAAAAATTATCTCTCTCCAGCCCACGAGCGAGCGAGTGGGGGGAGTGCGGGTGAGAGTGCCCCCCCCCACCCCGTGCCCCCCCTCCCACCCCAAGCCTGTCTCGAGTCATCGGGCTGCGGATAATCCCTTCACGCGCACAGCGGGTGCTCCACGTGGTGGTCGCACTGCTCGTTCATCCTGAATGGCCACGCGCTCGACGACCGGTCCCCCTGTCGCTGCTGCTGCTGCTGCTGAATGTGCTGCTGCTACTCCTGCTGCTGATGATCGAGCACAGCCGGGTGATTTAATCGTAGGTGTGATAAAACCCAGAGCATCAGCAGCAGCCATGATCAACCCACTGCTGGATGAAGACTTCCCCAAGCCGGTGCCATCTCGGACGGTCCTGCGATGCTGCGATCTCTCGCCAGCGCCTGTACACGAACCCATCGCATCGCTCCATCTCTGGTGGTGGATATCCACTGAGGAGACTCGAGTTCTCAACGGGCTCTCGCCGGGTTATAAATAAAGGACACGTGTGCGCGTGTGTGTGCGCGTGTGTGTGTGTGCGTGTGTGCGCGCGTGTGTGTGTGTGCGTGTGTGTGCGCGTGTGTGTGTGCGCGTGTGTGCGCGCGTGTGTGTGTGTGCGTGTGTGTGTGCGCGCGTGTGTGTACGTGTGAGCGGTAGTGTAGCGGTTAGCGCGCTGCGCTATGAACCCAGCGACACGAGTTCGATTCCCGCTCACGGCCAACACCAGTGACGATTATCTGAACCGGTCCCGGGCCTCCCCTAGGTTGACTCAGCCTCAAATGAGTACCTAGTGCGGTGTGTAAACATTGCCACTAGGGAGACAAAGGCGGTCGGGCGTGGTGCTGGCCACCCACCCCCTCGTGTGCCGTTACGGCCTTCATAGGTGCTCGATAACAGCACTTGCCCCTACAGTCTGTTAAGGCTATACGGGGGATTTTTGTCTTTGCGCGTGTGTGTGCGTGTGTGTGCGTGTGTGTGCGTGTGTGTGCGTGTGTGTGCGTGTGTGCGCGTGTGTGCGCGTGTGTGTATACGTATTGGTGAGGAGCGGTAGTGTAGCGGTTAGCCCGCTCCGCTACGAACCCGGCGATCCAGGTTCGATTCCCGCTGACGGCCAACACCAGTGACGATTATCTGAACGGGTCCTGAGCTCTCATCTAGGTCGACTCAGTCTCAAATGAGTACCTGGTGCGATATGTTAATATCGCCACTGGGGAGATAAAGGCGGCCGGGCGCGGTGCTGGCCACCCACCTCCTCGTATGCCGTGTCGGTCTTCACAGGTGCTCGCTAACAGCACTTGCCCCAACAGTCTGTTACAGGATATACGGGGATCTTTGTCTTGTGTATGTACGTGTGTAATTGAAGCGGTGGCTCGGTGATTTGAATTTTGAACCAAGTAATCGGAACAGAGAACTGGGTTTCATCCACACACTCACACAGAGTTCCCACACCTCCGATTAGCAGGGTTGGCTACGTACGGTGCGAAATAAGTTCAACATACATACACACAAAGACCCCCCGTGTAGCCTTAACAGACTGTTCGGGCAAGTGCTGTTAGCGAGTAGCACCTATGAACGCCGGCACGGCACACGAGAGAGTGGGTGGCCAATACCGGGCCCGACCGCCTTTGTCTTCCCAGTGCCGATGTTTTTAAACACACCGCACCAGGTACTCATTTGAGGCTGAGTCGACCTAGTTTCAGAAAATCGTCACTGGTGTTGGTCGTGATCCGGAGTAGCCGAGTTCGTAGCGCCGCGCGCTGACCGTTGCACCACCGCTCCACACACCCCAGGGCGAAATTAGCAATTTGCCAGCGAACCCGGCCTTGGTGATGATACGGCGACATGCGGCAATGGGTCCCCATGATTGGGCCATTAGAGGGCCATCACAGCGGGTTACGAGCCACGTAAATCCCACGTCGCGGTCTCCCGACGTCGCCCACGGAGCTCGGGCGACGCTTCACGAAACGAGTCGAGGAAACAGTTTTTTTTTGTTTTCAGTTTTATGTATTTGGTATAGCCCTGTGAGCCATTCGAATCGGGGCCCCCACTAGGGAGGCGTGGGGAGGGGGGGGGGCTGCCACCCCGTCCCCCTCCCTAGAGTGGGCCCTGCACCACCCAACGTCCCTGCGGCACCCCCAGGCACATCCACGCTGCCTAGCGGTGAGTCACTCTGCTGTGGTGCCCCCCCCCTCACTCCACGGCTCTGCTGTGGTGACCCCCCCCCACTCGACGGCTCTGGGTGGATGCCCGTGAAATCCGACGCGCTCCAAACAACGCCGCCTTTCGTTTGCTTAGGCACTAATTGGCACGTCTATTGTCATTTAGATTTGACAAAAATATGAGTTGTTGTCGTCGTCGGCGTAAACACTCGACGCCGCGTTCAGTTCGTCGCTGTGCCTGCTCACCCAACGCTGTCGTGATCGCGATCGGCGCTGCGTGCCGCACACACCCGCACGCGCCAGGCGGACAGCGCGCAGCCCACGCGCTTGCTGTGCTCACTCCACTGCTGGCGGAGAGACTGCCTCGTCCCACCCTTCCACGCCGGGCCAGACGTCTTGGAAGATTGCGCGAGTTACCTACAACTTGACTCCAGCACCATCAGCCTGCCGATCGACTCACTGCGGCGTCCCCATGTATGCAGCTCGGTGAACAGGCGTTGGTGGGGTGAGTGTGGGAGCGGGGGCATTTCATACTGCAAGTCACGTGTGCTGACCCCAAGGTCGAGATGCGCGGTCACGCTCCTACGTCACGCTCCTACGTCACGGGCCACGCTGGGCGATGCGCGTTCGGCAAGACGACGAGCGGGTCGCGGGCTCCTGTGCCCGGCCCGCGGTGATTCACTTCGCTGCGTGTCCGCGTCATCGCCCCCCTGGCGCGGCCAGGTAATCGCCAAGGGAGGCGCTACCGCGCCCTCGCAGCCACAGGCTGCAGGAGCTACGCGGTGGCGATGATTCTTCTCATTTGGCAAAAACTAGACCGTGACACCGGCACACGATGACATTGTTAGATTCGAATTACATCACGGGATATTTAAACGTCCACTGTGAAGCAGGCGTTCAGGCCTCAGCTCTCAGCCAGGCGAGGCACCACGCGGAGGGTCGCTGGTAAAAGACCGGAGGAGGTGACACGTGGTCGTGCCGTGTTCGTGGTGTGGTGCTCAAATCATGGCAGCGTATGTGGATGTTTTTAAAATAGAAAATCACCGGTCAGAGTGCGGCGACTGTGATCACCACCATAAACAGAACCATGGAACATAAAACGACCCAGTGCCCGATACACGCACACGAAGGAGGAGCAGCGTCGTCATCATCATCATCATCACAGCAGCGAGTATTCACCACTCCGCTACTTCTGGCACAATCATCTGGCTCATCAACCACCTCGATATAAAATCGCAGTTGTTGCCTCGACATCAAAATTAGGCGTACGGGGGAGGAACCGGTGCAGGAGGATGAGCGGAAGAAGCCGAGGGCGTTCGATATTCCCAAGGTCACCCACTGGGACAAGACGCCGCTCACGCCCCAGGAAGCACCGCGCGGGTGACGCCGCGGACTTTCATCGGCGGGCCGCGAGGGCTTCGCTCGATCACCAGCGGCGCCGCTCGCTCGCAATTTCCACTCGGCGCTTTGGCGAACGCGTCCCTTCCCCGCGCCTGATTTGTGGTGCAATTTATTAAGAGAGAGAATGTGGGTCCCGGCAGCCGCTCGTCCCGGTTATAAATAAAGGACATCGATCTGTCCGATGCAAAGACGCACGTGGGGGAGAGTGGTGGCACAGTGGTTAGCGCGCTGAGTTTGATTTCCGCTCATGACCAAGATCTGTGATGAATGTCCGAACCGGTCCTGGGTGTCCCTTGGGTCGACACAGCCTCAAATTTGTACCTGGTTCGTTGTGTAAACATCGCCACGAGGGAGACAAAGGCGGCCAGGCGTGGTGCTGGCCACCCACCACCCCTCCCCCTGTGTGCCGTGACGGCCTTCATAGGTGCTCGATAACAGCGCTTGCCCTGACAGTCTGTAAATGCTATACGGGGGATCTTTGCGCGTGTGGGTGGGTGGGTGCGTGTGATACATTTTTGTCGCTCTATTCAAACTGGTCACAGATTTGCGGGTGGGATGCGTGTATTAATCTGGAGAATTAGGAACATATATAAATATTGATATATAAATTGATATATAAATATATAATACGGCAACTATTCGGGGCAGGGAACCTTCAAAGCAGAGATGATGATGATGACGACGACGAGAGATGATCTCCGCTATGAAGAAGGGGCGTCATTCGCCGAGTCGTCGCATCATCATCATTATTATTATAATTATTCCACATGTGATGCCTCTTTCGGACCGCAACGTTGACATATCACCGTGCAAGGCGTCTCGAGGTGCGTGTCGTTATTGGCGCGCCGCTGGCAACCGCGCCCGCGTCGGTTTTTAATTGCGAGTCTTTAATGAGCTTCTGACGCAGCAGCGTTCGGCGCCGTTAGATAATTAACGGGCGGCCCTTGGCACCCCCCGGGCAGCCGCGGTGCGTGGGGGGTGTAAATCACGGGGAGGATTACGACGACGCCGACGCTGCTGCTGCTGCTGCCGGCTAGAGGCCTCCTGTACGCACGCGCGCTCCGCTTAATCGGCCTCTGCCGCACTTCATCACTTTGCCTTTTTAGCTGCGAGTGTGAAAAACAAAATAATCACGTGGGCCCGGCGACGCGGCCTCTTGTTTCAGAGGTTCGCGGTTCGACTTTGGCAAAACCGCCCCGGTTAATGCTTGCAGTGTGTACTGACTAACTAGCCATGGATGTTAAACATCCTCTGACGACAATGAAACAAAATAAAGGTGGCCCGTGTGTAGGCTGTAATTGATAAATGTCCTCGAATCGAGATTAAACATAGCAAGAGCGCTCCCTGCCGGTAGACTTTACCCGTCCGTGAAACACCGCTCGCGCGCGATAGCCCCGCGCTGCCGTAGGATGGTGCCAATACCAAATGTACTCAATGATCATTGTTCGTGACACAACGACTCGTAGTAGTGCAATGTGCGGCCCTTTGCCAAATGACTGCCGGATAAAGCCCCCCCCCCCGCCCCCCCCCCCCACCACGCTGTATTGACGCGCAATTAATTTATCTCGTTTGATATTTCGTTTATCCTTTTTGTATAGTCAATGACGACCAACAATTGCGCTCACGCGACTCACAAGTTGCATGTATGTTGAACTTCATTCACGCCGTACGTGCCCAGCCGTGCTAATCGGAGGTGCGCCTTGCCCGAGCCTGGCTTGTCGTCATTTCGCTTCAAGCGGCGATTTGCTTATTTTCGTCCAATTCAAGTCTCAGCGTCACGGGCTGCCATCGCGCTTCGCCGCGCACATCCGTCACGGGCCGCGCAGGTTCCCGGGTTTCGGGGCCCCAATTAACGGCACTCAAGAGCAACACCGGCGCCACGATCCATCACGGGGGGGGGGGGGGGTGCAAGGGGCCGCCACGCGCGCGCGGGGCACGGGGCCACGTGGCGCGCCCAAAGCAGCAGCAGTAGCAGCAGCATCGGCAGCAGCAGCAGCGGTAGCAGCGGCAGCAGCCATCCAACACTGTCCGCGGTGACACGACCAGCGACTCAGCCAGAAACCCAGCAGCGCCGCTCTCCTCTGCAAGTGATGAGAAAACTCGTCACGGCGCGGGTATCCGCTCCCATTAATACCACATTGCGTGTACAATGCTCTCAGCCTTGTCCAGACCACCAACTCAGAGGTCTAGCAACACCCACTGCTGTGTTCGCAAACCGCAAGGAGGCACCAGTGCCAACCCACGTGGCTTCTGTGCGTGTCGTGTGACCAGCCGCATTGCACGCACAGTGCGCGCAGCATTCACACGGACACTTCCTTAATCTCGGACGACTCGGCTTCTCTCGCACAAGGCGGTTATTAGCGGGCCCCGTGCGAGTCGGTGCTCGAGTCGGTGTGACTCGATGCGACTCGATGCTTCACCGTCGATGCGCATCGCCTGCCAGGGTTACCGGAGCAGCGCATGGCCTGGACGTTGTTGTCGTTGTTGTTGTTGTTTTCCTCTGCCGTGTTTGCTACGCAGTGTTCGCAATGTTGTGATTTATTTTTTGCTGCAACTTCCTTTTCTTCCACCAAGGCCCCCCGCGGGTCATTCTCGTCACCAGCCCGGGGCCGACTGAGTTTGTATTTTATTTCACCTGCGTCAACGAATACAATCACATCAACGAGGTTTGACACGCAGCATCTCCAAACAATCCTCCCCCTCCTCCTCCACCCCGGGCATGCGGATGGATGGATGCGCGACACTGACGCTCGCTGTGACTCACAGCGCGGTGGCGAACTCCTCTGGCAGCCACGCGATCGCTGCCCGCACCCCCCTCCCCTTGAACCTCCCTGCCCCCTCTTGCCCCCCCTTGCACTCCCCTTGCCCCCCTCCCATCCCCATTAATTAGGCGGCACCGTGAGTCACGAGCACTGGAGCCGCGCGCGCCATGGAGATGCCATCGCATTCACCATCGTCCTCGGCATCGTCCTCGTCATCCACGATCACTCCACTGCTGGATGAAGGGCTGCCCAAGCCGTCGCCGCCACGACTCACAGTCGGGCGATGGAACGATCCCACCCCCTCCCCCTCCAGGAGCTACACACGAGATGATCACACGACCCCCCCCCAGGAGCTACATACGAGATGATCACACGGCTCCATCTCCCTTGTGGGGGGTCTTTCTTTGGCACGTGCCGCTGCGATTCACTGCCACTCCGTCTTTAGTCTCGACCCTCGGGCGGACATCACGTACGTATGTAGAACTTCTTTCGCACCGTACGTAGCCACCGTGCTAATCGTAAGAGTGCTCGTCTCTTCTTGCGATGTGCCCCGGCCCAAGCCTTGCGCTCACTTTTCTTAACATCCAACCAACGTGTTTCCAATTCGCATCCGCCATAAGAATGTGGAATTTCCACCACAGCCTCAGGGCTGTGAATGGGAGATGAGCACCGCCCTGAACCAATCGCGAGACGCAGAGTGAGGCCCTGCACGTGGACACGTCCCAGTCTAGCAGCACCCTCCTCACGAGACGTCTTGAGACTCGGGGCCGCGTGGCTGTGTGCGCATTCAACATCCTCGTGGACACGTAACTGCGCATTAAATGTGTTTTGTGAAAGTCATTACGACTGGAAATGCATAGTCCATGTTTTATGGGTTTTTATCTCTTGAGCCATTCCTCAACTCGCCCTAATTGGTCCTGCATTACGTACAGCGCACAGCTTAATCTTGCAGAGTTAGGACTTTTTAAGCAGCGCATTGTAAACATGATTTTAAAAAATGAGCTCGGTTAAGACGCACACGCAGCAGCTAAGAATGGGGAGCCGTGTGAGGCATCATCTCTGATTGGGGAGGAGCTGCATTGGCCCTCAGGAACGCAGCGGGTGTCGCGCTGCATCGCGAAATCCGGAAAAGGCGAGTTCGATTCCCGACCACGGCGAACGTGGAGCCGCCGAGGGTACAGAGGAGACCGTGGGCTTCCCGCAACTTCGCAGGCTTCGCCGGTTCGGTGAAGTATGGTCAAACAGCCCGCGTGTCCGACATGATGCGGAGGCGTGGGCATGAGACGAACAATCGATTCAAAAATATCGGAAGCAGCGAATCCCCTCTCCATCGCCCATCCCCTCGCCCCTCCGCTCCTTCCCGTCCCTCCCCTATAGCCCTTCCGTGACCCCCACGTGCCCTCTGTGACGGCCCCTCAATTCCTCGGCCCTTGCACTGCCCCTGTCATCTAAATCATTCGAGGTTTCTTACCGCTTTTAAAACTGTGCAAAGCGCCTTGAGCTAAGGCGCTCTATAATAAATGATATAAACGAGATACGATATTTGTGAGCGGCCCACGGAAGCGGACACCGCAGAGTGACGACTGAGATCCCTCCAAGTGGCCTCTGTTCCGCGCGGTCGGGGGCAGCGAGAGAGCGACGAAGCCGCCGCCGAAGTTGGTGCCCCAAAAATAATGAGGTGGCCCAGCTGTTCGCGGTTCGAATCAGACAGGCCGCGCTGGTAAATACCGCGGGTGTATAATCCACCGTCTGCGTCAGAGGGAACGTTGGTAAGATCTCGTGACGTCTGGAGAAAAGAGTAAACACTGTGTGTGTGTGTGTCGGCGTCGCGGTTCAAGCGTGCCAACGTAAAAATAAATGACGCCGCAAAATGACTCGATTGGGATCACACAGCAGCAGCAGCAGTATCATCGCCCCCCACGGTGGAATAACCGCACGCTGCGCCTGTGAAACACAGCGGCGGCGCCTTGCGTCGCCGACAGCAAATGCACTCAATTATAGAACAAAAATGTATCAGTTGAACTTGTGGGCTTGGTTGTTTCACCAAGATAATGTTGTGAGCTCGGTAAGGATCTGCAGCCTGGAGGTTTCCTGCGCGTTGCTCCCCACGTGTACCGCGTCTCGCCCGCATCGCCCGGAACGCAACGCATTCGTGTCGCGCTCACTGCAAGGACCACGGCGCCAGGGGGGGGGAGCTACGCGAGCGAGGCGGCGGCGGCGGTCACGCGGGAAGAGCGGAGAACTTCTTCTCACGGCGCGTTCCGTCGCTCGCGCGTGACAGTCTGAGCGTGGCATCTGCGCAAAAAAACCCCAATAAGGCCACGTGGGCGATGCCTGCACAGACTGCTGCTTAATAATTTAGACTGACGCGCGGGGGTGGGGGCGAGGAGGGGGGGAGGGGTACGCGAGGGGGAGGGGGGCGAGGAGGGGGGGGGGAGACTTTGTTTTATTCGGAGTTCTTAAAAAAAAAACTGATGTAGCAGATGGCCGGCCTTGCATATTTTATGAGTCGCACGTGGCGCCGGGAAGCCGACGGGCGTCAGGGAGGGAGCGAGCGCCGCAGGTGAACGGAGAAGCACACGCGGCGGGTCCTCTGCCAATCCACTGCTGGATGAACGAAGACCTTCCCCACGCCGTGTCAGTTACAGCGGTGGTTTGACCCATACACGTCACCATGTGTCTGGTCGGTGTGGGACGTCGATGCGGTGGAGGAGGGGGGTAGGGTGGGTGGCGGTAGAATGATTCCTCGCCATTAACGAAGGTCGCCAGCCGTGGAGAATGTGACAGGCGAGGTCGTTAGGCGGCGTGCCACAGCCTGGTCCGAGACGAGCCGCTGGTCATTCCACTCCCTCCAGCGGCTTCCTCCGCAAGGCAGCCCCACGGAGTTGGCCGCTCAGACGAGCACTCGCAAGGCGGTGCTCATCTCCTGCTTAACAGCCCTGAGCCTGCGGTGGCAATTCCACGTTCCTGTGGCGGGGTTGAGTTTACTCCGTGGCAAAACCGCCGTTGGCTTCACGACGAGTCGCCACTCATGTCATTGACGTCGGAGGCTCGACGGGCGAACCTGGATCCACCCGCTCGGATATTCCGTGCACCGTGTCACTGCCAGTGCGTCACCTCCCCCCCCCAACTCACTGTGACCATCACGGGACTCTTTGGCTGTTGCCCTGGATGGATGATAGTCAGTGGCCGGAGACTTGTGTGGGGGGAGGGGGGAGCGAGGGAGGGAGGAAGGGGTTAGGGTCGGGGATATTTCGGCGAGAGCGGCCACTGAGCGGCCTCTCTCTCGGCGTGGCGAGCTGCGTCTCGCCGGCGGTGCTGGACTGAACCCCGCACCGGACTGATGTTACTGCTGCTCACGCTCGTGAGCTCCTCGCTGCTGCTCTGGGTCACAGGACGAGGCGGCGACCGATACGAGAAATCTGTGACAAAAATAGAGCTTTATAGCTCATCGGATTCCTCCAGTATCAATATTCTGATTCTGACCGATGGGGAAGGGGCCTTCTTCTCTACGAGGGGAGACGAAAACAACAACAGCAACTGACCAGCGAACTGAAATTAATGTCGATGATATCACGAAAGCCAAGACGCAAACTTTGCTTCCTAAGGCAGCACCGCCACCGATGAGATGGAGCGATTGAACCGGCTCGTGCGCGGGAGCTGGGTGGATTTCCGCGGCGCAGGATTCGTGTGAGGTGGTGGCTGCTGCTCCGGCTTCTTGTTGGTGGTGGCGGGAGGCTTTGATCCAGCAGTGGATTGACCCCGACTGATGGTGATGACCATTAGCGAGTGTAAACGATGTGGTCGAGTTCAGGAGGGAGTTGCGACTCCTCTGAAGTCTTCTGACAAGTTCAGCCGCGGTCGAGTCGTTGTGGAAACGCGGCGACATGGAAGCGGCCCCCTCAACTCTGCCGCGAGCAAACCGCGTCGCCCCCCCCCCCGGGGTCTCTGTCATAACCTGGAATTTTAAAAACAGAACACGTGTCACCTCTGTCGATCGCTCGCTGCATGGATTTTTTTCCGATTGGCAGGCTGCAGTTATTTTCTGCAGGGGTCGATATGAGCATTTAAACCCTGGCATACTCGTCGGTGTCGTCGTTGTTGTCGTCCGCCCGTAACTTCTCACCACTGGGCAAAGACCTCCCCCATCCTCCCTCATCCTCCACCCCATCCTCCTCCTTCCTCATCCTCCTCCTCCTGCCTCTTCATTCCCATCCTCCTCCCCATCCTCCTCCCCCATCCTCCTCCTCCTGTCTCTCCTTTTCAATCCTCCTCCCCCATCCTCTTCCTCCTGTCTCTCCATCCCCATCCTCGTGTCTGCTGCCTCCTCTCCACGCTGCTGATGCTGTCGCCGCTTCTCTCTGCACCGGTGATGATTTCATCCCTCATCGCTCTCTCGTCAGCTGTTCTCACGGCGACGCGCGCTGCCAAATACCACTTTTAATTCCCTTTGCTTTACTAACGGACTCGAGTGCTCAACGTCCCCACAGCATGAGTTGAGTTTGGTTTCACGTGGGTTTAGTCAAATGAAGTCCCCCAAAACATGTTGACATTTTGTTAAGTTTAATTTATTCCTAAAATTCTGATCCTGTACTTGATATTGAACACCAGGCCTGGCTCCAGCTCCTCTCGGTGATGATGGTGGTGATGATGGTGGTGGTGGGGGCAGTACAGTATTGTAGATGCGTGCCCCCTCCCCCCCAAGTGGCCAGGATGTGCCCTGCAGGGCACAAACAGCAGCGCGACGCCGCTGGGAGAGCCGCCACAGCGCCGAGCGATGATGGCAATCTGCGGGGCGGCTTTATCCGCGGTGTAATGAATGTGTGTGGATGTCACGCAGGGGTCGCTTGCTGGCTGAACGGGGACGCCCCAACTGTGTCACCACCAGAGAGTCCGCGCTCGCTGTGGCCACTCACTAGGCAAAGTGAATGCAAAAAACATAAAAAGACAAAGATTCCCCGTATAGTAGTTACAAGCCGTTGGGGCAAGTCAGTGAAGGCTGTGACGATGCTTGAGACGGACGCGTGGCCAGCACAGTGCTTGTAGGCCCGCCCGTCCGCCTTTGTCTCCCCACTGCCAATGTCTACAAGCCGCAACAGGCTGAGCCGACTTAGGGGAGGGACGTAATGGCACGCGTTCATGTGTTCGCTAATGATGTTGTAGTTGTTTTCGTGCTATCCGATTATCCGAATTCATGGAACCGATGATGAGCAGAGAGCTCGACTTCGACTACGACTCAACTTAAATAGCGCGACTCCGGCCCCGCTCCGTGAACGTCCACGCACGCACGCCACGGAGATAGGTGCACGTCGCTCTGCGCATGTAGAACTTCTTTGGCACCGTACGTAGTCCAGCCGCGCTAATCGGAGGTGCGAGTGACTTCCGCTGGGCTCAAGTTTCGCGATGAGGAATGTAGCAGAGCTGCAGCAGCAGTGCCGGACTAAGCTAGTGCGGGGCCTGTAGCATATGTTATTAAAGGGGCCCTGAATAAAAAAACCAGCAAATATTCAAACACATTTTAAACTTGCATAGTAAAGTAATTATATTTTTTCATTTACTATACAGCCAGATAATACGACAAATCGCTAACCTTAAACACCCAGTCGTTAATAAAAGGCGGTAAAGTACTATAGTAATAGAGCAAGTTCTCTATTTTTTCTTGCTGTGGTTGTCCCACCTGATGACGCTTGCTTGTGTTGCGATCGAAACGTCGTGATCTATTATTTTTCTACCTACGTGACTTCACCGAAAGAACCAAAGTGTACGGAATTGGTAGCTTGGAAGCATTTAGCGCGGGGCCCTTGAAAGTGCGGGGCCCATAGCTACATATGTAGCTGCTACATACGTAGCTACTACATGTGTAAAGGCACGTAAGTAGAAAATAATAGATCACGACGTTTCGATCGCAACCCAAGCAACCGTCGTCAGGTGAGATCGACACAGCAGGGGAACTGCTGAAAGAACCGAAGAGTTTCGTGGGTTTTGGCGTTCAGACGTGGCTTGGACGCCACGGAGAACAAGACCCTCACCCCCAAAATTGTGTCAATAACGTAATGAGATTACACGAACGTGGCCACACACGCGCACGCTCGCACAGCCAGCGGATCATAAGAGACGCATCCCAAACTTTCCCCTTCGAATACAGACGTGGGGGATCACGAAGCGCGTGTACTAATTGGCACGGTTGGCTATGTACGGTGCGAAAGAAGTTCAAACATACTTACGGCCAGTGCCGGATTATCGTAGTAGCACAAGTAGCTACATGTGTAGCTACGGGCCCCGCACTTTCAAGGACCCCGCGCTAAATGCTTTCAAGCTATCAATTCCGGTTCAGTGATTCTGCACTAGCTCTATTACTATAGTACTATACCGCCTTCAACTTTTATGAACTACTGGGTGTTTAAGGTTAGCGATTTGTCGTATTATCTGGCTGTACGGCAAATGAAAAAAATAAAATAACTTTCCTATGAAAGTAAAAAAATTGTGTTTTAATATTTACGTGTTTTTTTTATTTAAGGCCCCTTCATAACATATGCTACAGGCCCCGCACTAGCTTAGTCCGACACTGCTTGCGGCAATACTGGAGGCTACGGCAACTCGGTGGTTCGTTTCTCCAGCGTTCTTCCTCCGATCCACGCTCACGACAGCTTGAGGAGCGGGCCACGGGTGCGGACTGCCACCTGGTGGACCCAGACGTCTCTCCCCACGGCGCGGTGCCCCCAAAGCCACTGCAGCCAGTCTCACACCGAGGCTTTCGCGACCGATGTCACCCATAACACAGGCGTTTGCAGGCCAGCCCCCGTCAACACTCCGTTCCCATGTAGGAGCAAAATCCATCACGCGAACTCCGGTCATCCTCACAGCAGCGGCTTTTGGAAAACCATCGCGCAGTGCTTTCAGATGCGCTCCTGCGGCCGTCTGGAACGCTCTCACTTCCGATATTAAGAAGGCACTGGAGCTATGCACTTATACATCATCATAATCTAGATGACAAACTAATTTCTTTACAAGTGCTTTTCGTGTTCAGTGTGTTGTCCTCCCCCCACCTCCGATAAGCACGGTTGGCTACGTACGGCGCGAAAGAAGTTCACAGTACACGTGCAATGCGCTTGCCACTTTGGCCGAATCGCCATCCAAGATGAGCTTCTCAGCTCAATGGGCCTTGCCCGAAACCAACTGATGTTGACGGTCTCGTTAACAATGTCACGTGCGCGTGGCTTCTCGCGTGCATTGCGTCTATCGCCTCGCTTGCATGGGTCTGGATTGTTCCATCATACAGCAGACATGTCAACCTCGTATCAGTGCCCCTAGCTTATCACAGACCGATTCAGACCGTATTGGTCACCCCCTGCCCTTCTCAACGGCACGGGGTGACCAATAAAATTCCATCACAAGGGAGACACACAAACAAACAACAAAAATGCCCGCATTGACACAGCTGTACGCCGTTTGGACCTGCAAACTCAATTTGCCTGTACAAGAATACGGGGTATGGATTGCCAGCTATGATACGGCACTAAAGAACACATTGGCGCACTGGTGGCGAATCGTTTGCATTTGCGTTAAACACTCAAATCGATTCGTCCGTGGCCAGCGCGCGTCTGAGGCTGCGCCCGTCGCCGCTGTCCACCAGAGGCCGCTGCCTGCGCGCGCGCCGAGCTCCCCGCCGCGACCCCCCTCTCCCCCCCTCGGCAAGGGACGCTCCGAGGCCTCCCGAGATCGGAACTCGCTGGCGGTGATCTGACCGTCATCCGCCAGGGTCGATCCACTGCTGGATGATGGCCTCCCAAAACCGTGCACCGGCGCCTGCGATGTATAACAATGCACCCAGCGCCTCGCACACGAGCCGAATTCGTCGCTCCATCTCCCCGGTGGCACCGCTCTCGGACGCGTCCCGTTCCTTGGCTGCCACTTCGTTATTAGTCTTGATCAGTGGTGATCTTTATTATTATTACTATTCCTCGTATGTCGGACTTCTTTCGCACCGTACGTAGCCAACCGTGCTAATTCCCTACAGCGGCGACGTGTCCTGCCACACTTGTGACAATACTACTAACAACACCATTCACAAGGCCATCCACAGAGAGCCTCACCGAGTCTCAAGATTAAGATTGAGGAAGGACCTTGCCCTGGGATGTTTGGCCAATATCACTTAAGAGTCTTGAGCGCGTGGGAGGAAACCGGAGTGCCCGGAGAGAAGCCCACAAGCCACTGGGGGACATCGCTCGGACAGGACTGGCTCGCTCTCACGACCGCCCTCTGACAATATCGGGGGTTGTCTGAGCCACACGCACTGGGTCGCCACGTGGCTGGTGGATCACGTCTCACCACGCCCGGTCAGACTGCGTGGGTGACGGCGGTGCGGCACAACGCCGGTTCGGATATCACTCGCCGCTGATTGGTTTGCCGTGGTCGGGAATCGAACTCGTGAGCCGGGTTCGAAGCGCACCGCGTCGTCACCCCCGATGAATTCCCACAGGACACACGCACGGGCAAAAGCGGACACACGCACAGGCAGACGCGTGTGTCCTGTTGCCGCCCGTCGAGGTCTAAACCCGCACTCCCCCAGCCCCCCGTGCTGTCGACTCCCTGCCTCTGCTCAAGTGCAAGGAGGGCGACCTTCCCCGATTGCCTCTGCCGATGACTGACCGCCTCTCTCTCTCCCCCCGTCTCGCTGCATAATAGGCACGTCCACTTTTCCTGTACAGCGTCTCGAAATGCAGTCGATTGTTCGGCCATATAAATCCACATTGCATTACATTGTACATTTCAATTCCGCTGAACCGCGGGCGAACAGAGGAGAGTTGTTCATTGCCTGGCTCCGTGTCACGGCTCGCTCATCTCTTCACTCAATCTCCGAGATCGACGTCCCTCCGCACGCGTTCCACTCCTCCTTCTAATTGCGATGTGCAGTCCTCCTCTCAATCTACTGCTGGACGAGCCCCCCCCCCCCACTCCGTGCGGGTCGTGGGGGGTTATTTGACCCATACTTCACCACTGCTCGTCGAAAGTATGTAGGCACGTTTAACTTCTTTCGCACCGTACGTAGCCAACCGTGCTCATCGGAGGTGCGGGGAAGGACAACAAACTAACAGACAGTAAAGTGCGGAAGGGGGCAGAACCGGTTCAGATGGGCGATGTTAACTCCCTCGCCTGGTCTACAGGAGGTCGTGGGTTCGATCCAAACCCTGACGCCTGCTGTTGTATATTTGGAGTTTGTGTGTCTCTCCCTCTCCAGGATGAAATTCAACATCACGCGTTTAGAGTATTTGGTTGCTTATGAATTTCCACGCGATAAGCCACTTCATTGAGCTATCATTTGTGGCCAGGCCGCTACTGAACATAAGAATGATACAGCTCAGTGGGCCTCACGTAGTCAAATAAAAGTAGTTTGGATACCACTGGCCATTGACGTTAGTCGTGCTCCGGATTCGAACTCCGATGGTTTCAGAGCTGAGTGCCACGGGACCCACATCCCTGCAGGCCACGTGCAACGCTTCACGCCCCGAGCGTGGCTGCACCGCCAACACTAAAAACGAACTTTGATTTTACCAGGTAAGGCCCGCTGACTCGTATAGCTCTTGTTAAGAAGGGACCTGGGCCACAAATGACAGCTCAACGAAGTGGGGCTTATCGTGTGGACATTTATAGCAGCCACATACTCTAAACGCGTGTTTCTAAACGTGGAGGGAAAAACCGGAGGACCCGGGGAAAAGAATCCACGCGGCTACGAGGAAGAGAGACACGCAAATTTTAAATATGCAGCATGCGTCAGGGTCGGGATCGAACCCACGACCTCCCGTGTACCAGGCGAGGTAGTTGACATCTCCGAGCCACCGCGTGTCCGCACCGCGTGCAGCGCCAGGCTGCTCCGCCCTCCACTTTGGGGTTCACCATCAACAGACTCACTCCGGGCATCGCCATTGATCGGAGCTCACAGAAGTAAAAACAATTACGCTGCTAATTGTCCGTGGCCTCCTCTGTGCTCCGAGCTTTCGCGATCTGCAATTGTTATCCCACGCGTCCCCCCCCCCCCCGAAGAGCCGCGCGGGGGGGGGGGGGTAAGCAGTGGAGGAGGTTATTTGATTTTAACGTTTTCTTGGAATTACTTAAAGCTTCGGATTTTCCTTTCATTAGAGAAATGTCAGTCATTTTGCCAGCCAGTCCAGGGGCCCCGGCCGCTCGACGGGAAAGCGGAATTCATTAAAATGATAATAACGACTCCGCAGCCTCTCTCAAATAAGTCTAACCACCCATGTAATCGTGTCCTCTTTATTCCAAAGTGGCCGGTCGTAGCTTTATTTTTAGATTACCGTGAAATAATGAGAGTTGATGTCAAACTCCTAATTAGTTGGGGGGGGGGGGGCTGGGGCATTTCTTTGGCCACACAAATTGCCCGAGACTGCGGGGACAAAAAAAAAATCTCAATCTTCCATTCGACCGTCAGCCCTCGGTAGAAGCGAGCTCCTCTCCTGGGGGGCGAGGTGGGGACACTGCAGCCACGTGACCAGCGGTGTCTCGCGACGCACCGTCCGTGCCACCTTGCCGGCAGTGCCGGACTAAGCTAGTGCGGGGCCTGTAGCATATGTTATTAAGGGGCCCTAAATTTAAAAAAGGAACACGTAAATATTTAAACACACATTTTTAACTTGCATAGTAAAGTAATTGTATTTTTTCTTTTGCTGTACAGCCAGATAATACGACAAATTGCTAACCTTAAACACCCAGTCGTTCGTAAAAGTTGAAGGCGGTATATTACTACAGTAATAGAGCAAGTGCAGAATCACTTAACCTGAATTGATAGCTTGAAAGCATTAGCGTGGTGCCCTTTAAAGTGCGGGGCTACTACATATGTAGTACATATGTAGTAGCTACTACATATCCTCCGAGTAGCAAAAGTAGCTACATATGCAGCTACTTTCGCTACTAGGAGAACAATCGGGCCCTGGTTGCCGGCTTCCACAACACGGGCGGCAAGGCAAAGGGAGCGGCCGAGGGGGAATGTACCAAAATGGTCATTAAATTACTTTAAAAAAAATGTAAGTGGCGAAGTTTAAAATTAGAAGCAGTGCACGTTTTTTATTTTATTTAAACCGATTAGAAATGATTTAAGAGTAGCGGTCAAAATAACATTATGAAGTCGTATGTCGCGCGATAGCATTCGAGATATAAAAATAAATTTAAGTGGAGGCTTTCAGAGTGAGAGAGAGAGGGTGGGGGGGGGGGCTTGCTGTAGTCAGAACGCCACTGCCATCGGTTGATCCCGCAGAAATTCGCGAGCCGCAGGGTTGGGTTCGTCGCAGAACTGGGGATGTTTAAAGCCCTGAGCCGCGTAGCTGTTACATCAGCCATCACATCAGCCATCACATCAGTCATCACATCAGTCATCACATCAGTCATCACATCAGTCAGTACATCAGTCATCACATCAGCCATCACATCAGCCGTCACATCAGTCATCACATCAGTCATCACATCAGCCATCACATCAGTCGTCACATCAGCCATCACATCAGCCATCACATCAGTCATCACATCAGTCATCACATCAGCCATCACATCAGTCATCACATCAGTCATCACATCAGCCATCACATCAGCCATCACATCAGTCATCACATCAGTCATCACATCAGCCATCACATCAGTCGTCACATCAGCCATCACATCAGCCATCACATCAGCCATCACATCAGCCATCACATCAGCCATCACATCAGTCATCACATCAGTCGTCACAACAGTCATCACATCAGTCACCACATCAGTCATCACATCAGCCATCACATCAGCCGTCACATCAGCCGTCACATCAGCCGTCACATCAGCCGTCACATCAGCCATCACATCAGTCACCACATCAGTCATCACATCAGCCATCACATCAGCCATCACATCAGCCGTCACATCAGCCATCACATCAGTCATCACATCAGTCATCACATCAGTCACCACATCAGTCATCACATCAGCCATCACATCAACCATCACATCAGCCGTCACATCAGCCATCACATCAGCCATCACATCAGTCATCACATCAGTCATCACATCAGTCATCACATCAGCCATCACATCAGCCATCACATGAGTCATCACATCAGTCATCACATCAGCCGTCACATCAGCCGTCACATCAGTCGTCACATCAGTCGTCACATCAGTCATCACATCAGTCATCACATCAGTCAGTACATCAGTCATTACATCAGCCGTCACATCAGCCGTCACATCAGCCATCACATCAGTCACCACATCACCCATCACATCAGCCATCACATCAGCCATCACATCAGCCATCACATCAGCCGTCACATCAGCCGTCACATCAGTCGTCACAACAGTCATCACATCAGTCACCACATCAGTCATCACATCAGTCATCACATCAGCCATCACATCAGCCATCACATCAGCCATCACATCAGCCGTCACATCAGTCATCACATCAGTCATCACATCAGTCATCACATCAGCCATCACATCAGCCATCACATCAGTCATCACATCAGCCATCACATCAGTCATCACATCAGTCATCACATCAGCCATCACATCAGCCATCACATCAGTCATCACATCAGCCATCACATCAGTCATCACATCAGTCATCACATCAGCCATCACATCAGCCATCACATCAGCCATCACATCAGCCGTCACATCAGCCATCACATCAGTCATCACATCAGTCATCACATCAGTCAGTACATCAGTCATTACATCAGCCGTCACATCAGCCGTCACATCAGCCATCACATCAGTCACCACATCACCCATCACATCAGCCATCACATCAGCCATCACATCAGCCATCACATCAGCCGTCACATCAGCCGTCACATCAGTCGTCACAACAGTCATCACATCAGTCACCACATCAGTCATCACATCAGTCATCACATCAGCCATCACATCAGCCATCACATCAGCCATCACATCAGCCGTCACATCAGCCATCACATCAGTCATCACATCAGTCATCACATCAGCCATCACATCAGCCATCACATCAGTCATCACATCAGCCATCACATCAGTCATCACATCAGTCATCACATCAGCCATCACATCAGCCATCACATCAGCCATCACATCAGCCGTCACATCAGCCATCACATCAGTCATCACATCAGTCATCACATCAGTCGTCACATCAGTCATCACATCAGTCGTCACATCAGTCGTCACATCAGTCATCACATCAGTCATCACATCAGTCGTCACATCAGTCATCACATCAGTCATCACATCAGTCATCACATCAGTCGTCACATCAGCCATCACATCAGCCGTCACATCAGCCGTCACATCAGTCGTCACATCAGCCATCACATCAGCCATCACATCAGCCATCACATCAGTCGTCACATCAGCCATCACATCAGCCATTACATCAGCCGTCACATCAGCCATCACATCAGCCATCACATCAGTCGTCACATCAGTCATCACATCAGCCATCACATCAGCCATCACATCAGTCGTCACATCAGCCATCACATCAGCCATCACATCAGTCGTCACATCAGCCATCACATCAGCCATCACATCAGCCGTCACATCAGTCATCACATCAGCCATCACATCAGTCACCACATCAGGCATGACCCTCACCACCACCACCGTCTGTCTCCTCCGGGTCGCGCTCCATCCCTTGGCTGCTGCTCCGTCTCTCATCTTGACCCCATCGGCCATTGTTCATTCTCGCCGTGCCCTGAGACCACTCCGCGGTTTGATTCGCGGCGGGAACTGCGCAGCATGGGGATGGAAGGATAATGATGGTGATGATGATGGTGGTGACGATGATGGTGGTGACGATGATGGTGATGATGATGGTGACGATGATGATGGTGATGATGATGATGGTGACGATGATGATGGTGATGATGATGATGGTGACGATGATGGTGACGATGGTGACGATGATGGTGACGGTGATGATGGTGATGATGATGATGGTGATGATGATGGTGATGATGATGGTGATGATGATGATAGTGATGATGGTGGTGATGATGGTGGTGATGATGATGGTGACGATGATGGTGACGATGATGATGAGGATGGTGGTGACGATGATGATGGTGATAGTGGTGATGATGATGGCGATGATGATGACGATGATGGTGACGGTGATGATGGTGACGATGATGGTGACGATGATGATGATGATGGTGACGATGATGTTGATGATGGTGGTGATGATGGTGACGATGATGATGACGATGATGGTGGTACGATGATGACGGTGATGGTGATGATGGTGACGGTGATGATGGTGATGATGGTGATGATGATGGTGATGATGATGGTGACGATGATGGTGACGATGGTGATGGTGACGATGATGACGGTGATGGTGATGATGATGGTGACGATGGTGATGATGATGGTGATGATGATGGTGATGATGATGATGGTGATGAGATCAAATCGTTCCTGCAGGTGTTAGGTGGATTCTCCCTTCGCACAATTGTGAGGGGTGGCGACGATCCGGGGAGAGACCTTCATCCAGCCGTGGATTGAGCAAGGCTGATGGTGACTCATCGTCCCTGCTGTTTTAAATTTTAAGTAGCAATGCAATTATAAAGTTTGTAAAGAATAACAATAAAACTCATTATAATTCATACCTAATGATGGCCCACTACTCTATGAATACCCGAATCACAAACACGACGGAGGGGGCATCATCACAGTCGGAATGACTGACAGCTCCACGTCTCTCGCGATCATCCGGCTCAACCATCCCAGTGGCTCAACCAATCATCTGGCTCAACCAATCATCTGGCCCAACCATCCCAGTGCAAACCACAGCTCTTTCTCTTCATCAACGCCAGCCACTCGAAGAATATGAAGATCCCTTCCACCTCTCTGTCACCCTCTTTCTATGCGCTGCGAAGAAGGTCCATTGCCTGAAACGTCGCCTATTTTGACGATTGTGTTGGGTTATTTTGTTTTTATTGTTGTTATTGTTGTTGTTATTGTTGTTATTGTTATTGTTCATGTTGTTGTTATTATTTGTGTTGTTGTTATTATTGTTGTTATTGTTGTTGTTGTTATTGTTGTTGTTATTATTCTTGTTGTTGTTGTTATTATTGCTCCGCTGCGGCAGGTGGGCAGGTGAGCTGCTGGCGAGACGGTGCGGAGGAGGGGGGCTCAATGCGGGACGCCCCGGGCCACCATCGCTCCCACCGGGGGGGGGGGGGGGGGGGCTCCTCGTGCACGGAGCGAACGCAGCGGGGGCCGCGCCCGCCCGCCCCTCTCCTGGGGTCCCGCACCGCTCGCCCGGCACGAGGCGACGCGCAGTGGTCGTGGAGATTGCGCTGCGACGCGGCGATTTCTGCGCTTGAAACAAAAAGAAAGAAAAGCGCCTTCGACTGCGTCGCCTGATTGCCTGCCTGTCGCGGAGCAGACGAGTCTCGCGAGCGCCCCGTGTGCATCACATGACGGCGGAGTTGATTCTTAATGCGGTAAGAGGCGTTAGACTTTAGCTGTCAGTGGCGAGATGGAAATCACCGTGATAGGTGGAGTGGTGCTGCCAGGCGCTAAGTGCCCACACCTCCAACACCCCCCCCCCACCCCCACCCCCTCCAACACCCCCCCCCCCACCCCCATCGCACCCCCCATCACCCCCCCCAACACCCCCCCCCACTCCACTCCCTCCAACACCCCCCCCATCACCCCCCCACTCCACTCCCTCCAACACCCCCCCCACCACCCCCCCCCCCACTCCCTCCGAAACCCCCCCATCAACCCGCCCCACTCCCCCCCCATCACACCGCCCCCCCCCGCGCACACACACGGGTTCGGGTTCGAACGCTCACGTGACAGAGTGACTGGGAAAGTGCCACCTTCGATTGTGTTTGAGTTTGTTTGATTTGAATACACGGATGGTGGTCCCGTTGAGCCAGTTTCACGGCCATTCTACACGGGCGATCCGTGGTGCTGCGTGAGTGCAGCAGCAGCAACAACGCAAAAAGACAAAGACGTGAATATAGCACAGAACGAGTGAGGGGTCTCAAAGGTCGCTCTGTGACATCCGCTTCCGCGAGCCGTTCTCCGGCACGAGGGGTCTGCGCTGCTCCGCGAGAGACCCAAACGGATCGTTCGGGTCGTGACGCCGCGACGTCGAGAGCGCGGCCGGGATGGAATTAAATCGTTGAAGAGAAGAGAAAAAAAACCCCTAAAACCAAACCGAGCCAACGGGGGACTTTAGGGTGATCGGATGACCCACGGTGACCCTCCTGCACCGCAGCACGTTTCGGAGCGAGCCGCACAGCGGTGGTGCTGCCCCATTTGGGGGCCCGAAGCAGAAATTCATTTTGGATGCCAGCCCCCCCCCCCTGCTCCCCCCACCTTTCAAATTATAAACTCCGAGTGAGATGACGGAAGAGATAGTAGACGAATGCGGTGAGATGACAGACGTGGATAAAGGCGTAGCCAGATGAGAGAGAGATACAAATGAGGCAGAGATGTGGCGATAGGAGCGGAGAGCTGCAGACAGGGATGGAGATTCGAGATTAGATGTTCGCGTTCATTGCCTTTTTGATGCCAGGATGTTGAAATTCAAGCCGATATTCGGTTCACCCCGATGATGAACCCAGGGGCTGCCCGCTGACCTCCTCGGGGCCCTGAGATTTGTCCTCATTGCGCGTTTGCCTCGCGCGGCTTACCGCGCAGCGTCACCGCCGGGGTCATCGCGACGCAGCGGCGGCGGTGGTGGCGTCGCTTCGAGCGAGGGGGACGCGGCTCGCGGCCCTCGCCGATGAAGCCCCCCACCACTCCACCCCTCCCTCCACCCCCTCCCCACGCTGTCAGGTCGAGGCTGGGCTAAGATCGCGCCATTGACCCCCTCCGATGTCTCGGCGTGGGCCCTGCGATGAGGTGACGCGTGCCGGCACTTGTGCTCGACGCCCGTTCCTTAAATACAATCTGCGCGTCGCGATCCTTTATTTTAAAAGGCAACTCATTCCGCCCCATGCATTATTGATAAACCTTATATTAACCCTATTTCCAAACCCCAAAACCCCACGTAACCCTGGCATAAATCACCACCAACTCAAGTACTGGCCCTCCGTGACCTCCCGCACAACGGCAGTAGATTACCTATTACCGTATAATCTAAGTGCCAGCATAAGACCGCGCCGGTAATAAATCACTGGGCTGTGAAGGGTACGGGTTGGGCGCTGTCTTAACGGCCGTGCGGCAGCCGCGCTCGTGCCGCGGCGCCCACATCGGGAGGCTCCAGGCGGGCCGGAGAGCCACGTGGCCGTGGCTGAGAAGACGCGCGGAGAAGCACGAGGGGATCGACGGCGGTGGGCGGCGAACAGCGGCGCGCTCCGAACGCCCTCGTCAAGGTGAACAGGCGTGGCCGGGGGAGAGGCGGGAGAGGCAGGCAGGCAGAGCAAGCAGGGCAAGGCAGGCAGGTATGGAGGCAAGGTAGGCATGCAGGCAGGCAGGCTGGCAGGGAGGCAGGGAGACAAGGCAGGCAGGCAGGCAGGCAAGGCAGCAGGGCAAGGCAGGCAGGCATGGAGGCAAGGCAGTCAGGCAGGCAGGGCAAGGCAGGCAGGCAGGCAGGCAGGCAGGCAAGGCAGGCAGTCAGGCAGGCAGGCAGGCAGGGCAAGGCAGGCAGGCATGGAGGCAAGGCAGTCAGGCATGGAGGCAGGGCAAGGCAGGCAGGCAGGCAGTCAGGCAAGGTAGGCATGCAGGCAGGCAGGCAGGCTAGCAGGGAGGCAGGGAGACAAGGCAGGGGGCAAGGCAGGCAGGCAGGGCAAGGCAGGCAGGCAGTCAGGCAAGGTAGGCAGGCAAGGTAGGCATGCAGGCAGGCTGGCAGGGAGGCAGGGAGATAAGGCAGGGGGCAAGGCAGACAGGCAGGGCAAGGCAGTCAAGCAGGCAGGGAGGCAGGGAGGCAGGCAGGCAAGGCAGGAAGGCAGGGCAGGTAGACAGACAGGCAGGCAAGCTGGCAAGGCAGGCAGGGCAGGTAGACAGGCACGCAGGCAAGCTGGCAAGGCAGGCAGGGCAGGTAGACAGGCAGGCAGGCAAGCTGGTAAGGCAGACGAGGCAGGCTAAATGAGATCTGTAATCTCCTCCTCTGCCTCTGTTGAGCCATCCAGACCTTGAGATTATTCGCTGGGTTTATATCTATTTATATCGAGATGTATTGTGAAGGTCTATCGATGGATCTCCCAGAAAAAAAAACCCGCTGCAGTGAGTTTTTTTATTTATTTACCTTCCGGGGACAGGCATCAGGCCTTCCAGGAAAGAGGGGGGGGAAACCCCAACATAAACCCCATCACCCGTGCCGCGTGCCAAGTGCCACCGATACCGCATTCAGAAACTCCGCTCAACTCGCGTCCACGTGGCAAAAGCATCGCCCCGAGGTCGTTCTCAAAGTCTGCGAGAGAGTGCAAGTGGACATGAGGTCTGTCACGCCGCCGGTGGCAGGCTGATGCCGCAGTGGTGCCACTCGTGCCTCACAGCAAAGGGAGGTGGGGCTTGAAGCCCGGCACGGGGAATCTTTCTGTGTGGCAGGGTGAGTGATCTCCACCTCTCCTGCGTGGGTGTCCCTCCAGGCTCTTCGGTTTCCTTCCATGGCTAAGCACACAAAAACGCAATGTAACTGGGATTGGGCCAAAATATTCCACTGCTGAAGAATCTAACCGATAAATTACTCAGTTCGGATCACAGCTCCGATGAGCACGATTGGCTACGTACGGTGCGAAATAAGTTCAAAATACACACACGTGCACGCACAGCAAGGAGGGAGCATGCCCGGAAAGACGTCCACTGCCGAGATTCGTCGTTGTGCCGAACGTGGACACGGCAGTGCCTACGCGTGATGTAATTCGAATCTAAAAATGTCATCGTGTGCCGGCGTCACGGTCCAGTTTTTGCCAAATGAGAAGAATTACCCAGGAATTAGTCAACGGGTGTCACGCGCACAGCAGCGACATCGCCACCTGTGGCTGTGAGACGCGGCAGCGCCTCCCTTGGCGATGACCTGGCCGCGCCAGGGGGGCGACAACGCGGACACGCAGCGAAGTGAATCACCGCGGGCCGTGCACAGGAGCCCGCGAGCCGCTCGTCGTCTTGCCGAACGCGCATCGCCCAGCGTGGCCCCGGCACTCCGCAGGCGCGTGACGTAGAAGCGTGACCACGCATCTCGACCTTGGGGTCAACACACGTGGCTTGTAGTGGGGTCAGCACACGTGACTGGTAGTGCAGAGGTTCGTCCGTTCCATCTCCCGGCGCGGCAGTTAAAACGACGGTGCACATGTCTTAAATTCTCCAGGCGGTGTGAATCGTGGCGCCTGTGTGTTAGCTTTGGCACGAACACCACGTTTTACGAAACGACTGCTATTCATTATGAACCACCTGCCACATCGTGCGTGGAAATTGTTGACAACAGGCGCTGTGGCTTGTGCCAATATGGAGAGGAGTCCTTATCATCATCATCATCATCATCAAGAATCATCACTAGCCATGATCTACCCACTTCTGGATGAAGGCTTCCCCAAGCCATCGCTGTTTCTCAAAGTCTTACGAAAGCGACACGGGCCCTGTACCAAGTCCCACTCGCCACGGACGTGAGCCGTGACTGGGAGTGAAACTCTGGTCATCAGGTTTATAGCGCGCTGCGCTAACCGCTGCGCCACCCCTACTGCCTTTTGTAATGGGCGAGTTAAAATATTAATGAGCAAATCTGTTAATTATGATTGGCATCAACCGCCAGTCATTACCGCGTTTTAACACCGGTAACCTTTGTGTAATTAAATTGTCCTTTCTTTAACAGCCACCGTGGCCTGGCACTGTCGAGATTCGGGACCCTCTGGTGGCTAAATTGACACCGCGCGCTCTCTTGTGTGCCCTCTTGCAGGGGCATGCAGGGAGATGAAGGCGCAGCCCCTGCAATTGCTGGGAAGGGCCTCCACTCGGGGGCGCTCTAGAGAGCATCTTCTCACGGCTATTCGGTCTTCTTTTCAGCGCTAGCTGCAAGGACATCTGGAAGAGGTTGGGGAGTGACCCACACTTTTCCCCACCACGTGCAAACCTGCCCCAGGCTCGAGACGCGGAGGTGTGGCGGGAGATTTGAGACACCTGCCGCGCCGTTCGTTCGACTGCCGCGCCGGAAAATAGAATCGAACCGGCGACCTCGAGACTGAACATCCAGTGTGCTGCTGCTGCTTTCTCATCACAGGGCCGTGCGAGACGTCGGCGCCTTGCGGAGTAGGAGACTTTCGCCTAGCGGCGGCTAACGACGATCATCATCATCATCACGATGTGGCTCAGCAGTCTCCGAACCGTCTGCGCCAGGGAGTCCTCCTGGCCAGGCCTCGCTCACCTCCGAGACGGCACCGGCGGCGCATGGAATCTTAACCACCGCCTCCGCGGAGCGCGGGAGGCAAGCGGCGAGGCGTAATTAATCAAGCGGCTATTTAGTACCCGCGCACACGCGTCACGAGAGGACCATTAGCGGAGCGCGTTTGCATTGCGCGCGGGCAGTACCGGAGCGGCGAGCGGCATCGGTCCGGATCAGTGAGCGGCGAGAGAGCGCGCGCCTTCTCGGCCAAATAACTCGCACAGTTGATGGGGAGGGGGTGGGGGGGGGTCGTGCAGACAAACACGGACTTAAAAGGGTGGGGAGACCGACCAAAATCATGTGGGAACTAACACAGCAATGTACGTGTGTGGGGAGCGGTCATGTAGTGGTCAGCGCACCACGATACGAACCCGGCGAGTTCGATTCCCGCTCACGGCCAACACAAGTGACGATTATCTAAATCGGTTATGGTCCTCCCCTAGGTAGACTCAGCCTCAAATGAATAGCTGGTGTGGTGTGTAAACATCGCCACTGGGGAGACAAAGGCGGCCGGGCGTGGTGTTGGCCACCCACCCCTTCGTGTGCTGTGTCGGCCGTCATAGGTGCTCGCTAACAACCATCGTGTAACTTACAATATCGCACAGCAGCGACGTACCATGATGCTACCTTGGCTTTGCTAAAGTAAATACAGTACCATCAATAATAATGATAATTACCTAGTCGAGTTGGTATTCTCATCATGTGGAGTCGTTTGCGGCCGCCATTTAAAACATTTCGCAAATTTGGACCATGACGCCGGAACACAGCGACGCGTCGAGGACCCTTTGACGCGCACTGCGAAGTGCACAGCACGAAGGATTCTTGTCACGATTGGTAACTCCAGCGATATGTTGACCAGGGCGTGCCTGCACGGAATACCAACCGTGAACCTCTGCGTCAAGCAGCGTCACGCAGCGTCACGAGAACGTTCCTGCCGGGGACGAACGGCCCCACGGGGCCTGGGAGCCAGGGTATGAGTTTCCTTCCCTATACTTTGCACTCCCTTCGTGTTGTATTGTTTGTTGTTGTTAAGTTCTGACCCGCCCCTACTGGACATCTGTGAAAAGGAGCTTCACAGCTCATCGAATTCCTCCCGGAAAAATAAAGATTCTGAGTTTGAGCCGCGGCAATCGTCACCGCACGAGGCTCTCGCAGCGAAAGAAGTGGCCGAGCGCATGGCCAAAACTCCGGAGGGCAACGCTGTCGCAAGGTCAAGAATATCCCCCGCACCCTACCCGTACTCATTCCAGATTGATGGGAATTCAATCCCGATAAAGCTTGGAAAGCTACGTGGAGGTCGATCTCACAAACAAACACCTTGTGAAAGACCCAACGCCGAAGACCCCTTGATTTTTATATCCCACGAATCTCGTGGTCAGCCCTAGACCGCATCCACTGCACAAACCATGGCAGTGTGGTGCCACAGCGACGGGGCCGCTCGGCCGAGCCAGGGAGCCGCCCGGCTTCCACCGCCGCACTGCCCCCCATCACCCCCCCCACATAAACACGCACCCGCACCCACGTAGGGCCTCGTGGTCGGGTCACCTACCCTGAGTTTTCACCCGAGGGCCCCCTAGGGGGGTTACCCCACGGTTTCTCAGGGCCAGGGAATTGGACAGGACCCTTCCCAGGCCAAGTAACACTGCGGCGCCGTGGGCGGATTTGAGATCGCACGACCACGGCGAGCTCAGAGAGCCCCGCAGTTAGAAACGCATACAAACACAAACACGGGTCAGCAAGGCAGATAGCTGGGATCAGGACCCGGGACGACTGATTGGTCGAAAGTTCAAAGGCCGGCGGGATCGCAAAAGAGCGGGAAATCCTAGGCTCAGGATTGGTCGAGAGACCAAGGCGGTCGGGACGGGGGCGCCTAGCCTTTGATGTGAATAGTTTAAAAGAAAACGCAGGGGCAGTAGGGAAGTCTCTTCTTCTGGAGTTTGGACACGGGGTCAGCGACGAAGGAGTCATCGGGCGAGCCGCTAGATTGTCTGCAGGACGATCTGAGCGCCGCAAGGTCACCAAGGACTACAGACGGTATCGTGTTGCGCGCCTTACAACACCTCAGAGCGGAGAGTAGGATCCGTAGGAGAGGGTTAGTTCGGGGTAAGGACGAGTAGGAAAGCGGTTTAGCAGAGAGCGCAGCATAGAATAGGGCTACACGGCACCAGAGTGTGGGTTAGAAGCGCCTTGCTGGCCCGCACACACACACGGGTGGCTCGGTTGGTTAGCAAGGGCTAATAAAATCTCGAGCGTAGTAACAAAACCGTGTTGTTGGGTGTTTTTGGAACGTGGTATTAGCGTGCACTGCATTCGCGAGTGTGTGGTCGTTGTATGCATAAAGGCCGTGGTCTCTGTACGATTGTGCGGGTACGGAGGTGTGTGCGTTAACGCCCGGGGAGAGCACTTTTGTGTGTTGGCGTGACTACGCAGCCGTGTGAGAGGAGAATCGTCCTTGTACGATATTTGTGTTGACGTGCACGCGCGAGTGGGGGAGGGGACGAGTCGTTGTGTCGGCGTGTGCCCCGCTTGCGTGTGCTCGTTACTTGCGTAAGCTCTCGGCGTGCGTAATCGGCGTACCCCAGGTGCGCGATCGTAACGTGAGCGGCCAGCGCGGCGCAGAGCGGCGCAAGAGTGGGTATCGCGTGTGGAGCTGTATGTGTGTGCGCGCACGTTCACGACGTGTGTAACACAGGTGCGCGATCCTAACGTGAGTGGTCAGTGTTGGGGAGTGCCGTGCAGAGCTGTGTGTGGGTGTGCGCGTACGTGGTTAACCATGCCTGCTACGCGGACCCGCGGTGGAGGGGAATCCTCGGGTGACGGCTCCCACACCATGGGTGAGGAGCCTAGCGGCGGTTCGCTTAGCAGCGGGGGGGCGATTGACGATGTTAGTCCGGCCGTTAGTATTATCGAGGGAGGGATCTCGGGGGCTAGCGACCCCCACAGCAGCAGCAGATGTGGATACCCCTGGTGGTGGTGATGCACAAATAGAACATTTTAAAATCTCTCCAGTCAGTGTGCAGATGTGGTCATCCAGAACAGACCGTACACAAGGCCATGACGACTCCATGCCCGAGCCACGAATACGACGAAGGAGACATCACAGCGATGCTCTCCGCTGCTGCTCCTGACGCGGTTATCTGGCCTGACCGTCGGAATGCGAGTGACATTGCGGCTGTCGCCCTGCGTCCACATCAGCAGCCGTACGGAAGAAGACGAACAAGTGCGGCTGAGATGCTCGCGGGGCCGTTTCAAAGCGAGACGCCTCGCCGTGGCAGCGGGCCGCGTGGAATGAAGGAGCGTGCTCTGTTCACTTGGAGCGCGCGTCACGATGAGAGAAGTTGCGAAGTCAAGATACAACCGAGGAGGAGGAGAGCCTGCCGCGTGGATTTGCCCGCCACTGCCAATCCGCCGTCGTCAGCGCGAACATGGACGGATGTCTTCTCATAGGCGGGGAGAGAAGAAAATAAATAAACATGGATAATAAAATAAATAGATGTCGGGCGTGCGCTGCGCATTGTCCGCACGGGCGAGAGAGAGCGAGAGAGAGCGAGAGAGAACAAAAGAGGGGGGGGGGGGGGGTAAAGAGAGGGGGAAGGGGTAAGAATGAGGAGAGCAGAGCGTGAAATATTTCGTGAAATCTTTCATTTAAACAGGGGGGGGGGGCGGGGGAGCGGGGGGGGATGGGCACATAAAGCAAAGCATTGAAAAAAAAAACTAAATGACGAACGAAGCAAAGTGCCGACTACACCGAGCATCTTCTTGTTTCCTCTGATCGTAAAAAGAGAGAGAGAGCGAGAGAGTAAGCGAGCGAGCGAGATTCTTCCACTTGGACACGCACTCTCCCTCGTGCACCCATCCGACGAGCGGGTCAAGTGAGCGGAAAAGTCGAGCGAGCGCCGCGCTGCCGAACCTCCTCCGCGGGGGGCTCTGCGCCGCCCTGCGCTAGAAATGTGATCAACCGCGCTGGATATCGCAAATAATACCACCCCGCAATTACAACCGCGGCACACTCTGGGCAGCACTCCCAGCGCACGCGAGCACAAACCAAAGGTTAACGATGCGGCAGCGGACTAGGCGCGAGTAACGGAGAACGCGATGGGGGTTTTCAGAAGAGATGTAAAACCTCGCACCAACCACCATCACCACCACCACAGCCAGCACCAGTACCACCACCAACACCACCGCCACCACCACGACCACCAATACCACCACCACGACCACCAACACGACCACCCACGCCCACCAACACCACCAATACCGCTCACCAACTCCACCACCCACGACCACCAACACCACCAATACCGCTCACCAACACCATCACCACGCCGACCAACACCACCAATACCGCTCACCAACTCCACCACCCACGACCACCAACACCACCAATACCGCTCACCAACACCATCACCACGCCGACCAACACCACCAATACCGCTCACCACAAATTGCTCACGCGGGCAGTTTTGCGCAATATTCTCGCGAGATTAATTGGAGCGTTGCGTGACTTCCTTCTCACCAAGCATCCCTTCGTCGGTTAATTCAAAAGCAAGGGCTAATTTGCGCTTCGTAGATGGACAGGTTTTGTGGTTTTTTTGGCCGATGTACAATGGAGTGCGCCGCACAATGCAGCCGCAGTAATGATGCTGGCAACCTATTCATCATCCCTCTAATCAGAGCCATAAATCAGATGCAAATGAGAGCACGAGCAGGAAATAATGTAATGCTCGAGATATTTGTGGCCAATGAAACAGGGAAACAGCTTCATTTTCCTTCGCTTGAAAAATTAACTCGCGGCGACCGTGGGAGAGGTGGGGGGGGGGCAGGCGCTTCAGAGGCGATTCGCGCGCCATCGCCGTGCCATCGCCGTGCCGTGCCGGGGGTCTCATTCCCACGTTTCCACCGCGCGTATCCGTACCGTGCTAGTGTGGGCCCTCGTGGTTATGCGTGGCTACAATCGCTGGATGATGAGGCCAAAATAACCCTCTGGAGAGCTCCGTTTTAGCGGAGGCCCTTCCGCCAGCAGCGGCGCGAGCAAGCGCTTGCGGGGCTGCGCCTTACCGTTTCAACCGCACGGAACAGCGCGACCCGATGTGTTGAGCCCTTGGCCAGGTGGGGTGGGATCACGAGGGTGGCTGAAGGCAATAACGGACAACGCTGATAATGATGATGATGGATGATGACAGCAGATAATGAGGACTTTGATGATTCTGACAAGCGAGGGTCACGAGGCCGAGTTTGAGCTCCTAATTCTTGCCATTGATTGCCTCCCACTACCATCGCCTCCTGCACTCGCCGAGAGCAGAGATACCTCCGCTGTGCCCGGGGAGAGGCTCGGGGCTATGGCTCTGCATTAGCCGTAACGATTTGTCTCTTTTGAAGACTCCGCGGTTTTATCATCGCAATCTGCCCATTTCCAAGGGGGTTAGTGGAATTTTTTTTGAAGGAATCATCCGTAATGGACTGCAGCTCACCTGCCCATTCGGTTCGGTAAGTAATGGTGCCACGATTGAGTGGCTGCGATGTCCATTTGGAGCGAGTGCTTGGGTCTCACAGTGCCCGCAAGGTTCGGGAGGGGGAGGGTGGACTGGAGGGGCTCTGATCGCTCAGCCCCCCATAGCATTTTATATTTATTTTACCCAATAGCTTCTTCACTGAGTCTCAAGACTCTTTTTCAGGAGGGTCCTGCTAAGTTTCGCGGTCGGGGCAATGATCGTCGCGCGTTTTCCCAAACGAACACCACCCACCACCACCCAACACCACCCACCACCAACACCACCCAACACCACCCAACACCAACACCACCACCCACCACCACCCACCACTACCCAACACCACCACCCAACACCACCACCCAACACCACCCAACACCAACACCACCCACCAACACCACCCACCAACACCAACCAAACACCACCCAACACCAACACCACCACCCACCACCACCCACCACTACCCAACACCACCACCCAACACCACCCAACACCACCCAACACCACCCAACACCAACACCACCCACCAACACCAACCAAACACCACCACCACCCAACACCAACACCACCCACCAACACCACCCAACACCACCACCACCCAACACCACCCAATACCAACACCACCCAAACACCACCACCACCAACAGCAGCAGCAGCAGCGGCAGCGGCAGCGGCAGCTTTTCTTCGGAATTATTCACAATCTTCGGCATGAGCGAGTGGTTAATATCGACTGTGTCGTGCTCCCCCCCCCTCCCCTTTAAACCTTCGGCTCATTAGGGACTGCTTCGTGACGTTATTTATTAAGGACCGCCGTCTCGTATTCACCACGTGGCATTGTGGCTCTTGAAATATTAAGGGGTTTTTTTGTGGACCGAATTCGAAAAAAATGGCTACTCTTGTTATTTTGGTTGCCGACTCCTGGATTAGATGAAAAATTGATGATATGAATTATCGATAATTCACCGTATCAATATTTTCTTAGAATTGACCCGCACATAAACCGATCAACTTATCCTCGGGCCGAACCTCGAATCGCATCGATCCTCAAACTATTTAAAAGTCCAACAAACGAGAGAGAGAGAGTTTCTCCGAGTGAACATTACAGGGTTCGCACGCACGCTCCATACTCATTTTTTGTGTCTCGCTCGTCCAATAACGCTGCGGTTTGGGTTGAAAGCCGCAAGAAAAGTCATTGCATTCCTCTCCGAGTGGTACGAGCCTGCAAGACATTGCCGGGGTAATTTCACCGTGCGATGCGTTTTTGGCTGCGGGCTACGCGGCGCCACGAATCCTCCTGCTCCCAGGCCCGTGTGCGCGTGACGGTTTCGAAGATTTCTTGACAAGGGCACTCTTTCAAAATCGTCAAAGTCAAAATAAGTCACCTTCCCGGCTGGCTCACGCCCCCGTTTTAACGACGAAATAATAAGAATAAAATAAACAACAAAGACCGCGAGATAACGCGCATTTACTAACTAATGGCCCATCTCTGACTCTCGCATTAGAGAGGGAACCATTAAACCGCAGCCCATTTGCGATTGATCCGCCGCGGCCGCCTAATCTGCACTCATCTAGAGCGCGAGCAGTCAGACGTGAGATGGAGGAGAGGAGACGACGCGCGCCTCATTAGGAATAAACATTCACAAGCGGTGGCACGCCACGCACCCTCCCGGATGCGTCGGCAGCGCTTCGCTGGTGGCAGCGGCTCGCGCCCACTGCCTCCCGGGCGCAGAGCTGGTTGCCCATGGTGGTACCGGGGCCACAAAGTAGCTCAAAAAGGGGCCCCAGTTCGCGAAGAAGAAAAATAATGATGATGATGATGAACAAAATATCGTACGGAATTCAGGTCATAATTAACATAAAATGGCAATTAATCTTTCTCATCTCTATCCTGTCTTCTCTCGTGTCACTGCACCCCTGGCCTCTCATCCGCATCTTTCTTATTCCACAACATTTCTGTCTCTTGTTTACATCTCGCCTGTCGTCTCACCGGGAGTTTATAAATTGAAAGGGGTGGGAGGCGGTCTCCAAAAATGATTTCTGCTTCGGGCCCCCAATGGGTCAGCACCATCACTGCCTTTGGGTCGATGGAGGTCATAGGTCAGCCGATCCTATCGCGCTCTCGGGAGATCCAATGATTCACCTCCCTTGTGATTGAACGAATCAATTGAATGCCGATTTATCGCCAATTAATTTGGAGAATCCTTTATTTAAAATCGGCGGTGAGCGTAGCGGCCTCTGGTGGCTTGAGGAGTCACGTGAGCCCATCGCGCACAACGAACGTGAGTTTATTAAATGAACGACACCGTGACGATGGCACGCCTCGGTTGGAGCGTCGCTGTCCGATTCTGTCGAATTGCGCCGATCAAAAAGAACAAGAAAGAGACGTGATAATTGTTTTTTTTACCCTTTTATCTGGCAACAAAACTGACACCTTTTTTTACAAGGAGTCATGTTTGCATTAACCACAATACCTGCAGTCGGAATGCAAGCAAAAAACATAACTCTGATAATGTATGCACTGTCCTTGAAATTGATTGGTCCACACCCGAGACAGCTTTCCTTAGAGCCTAGTCTCACAAGGTGTTGGACCAGATGACGCCAAAAGGCGCACAACTCAAGGACAATGCATACATTATCAAAGTTATGTTTTTTGTTTGCATTCCGACTGCAGCTATTGTGGTTAATGCAAACATGACTCTTTGTAAAAAAAGGTGTCAGCTTTGTTGCCAGATAAAAGGGTAAAAAAACTATTATCATATTTTGTTACTGGCAAATTAGGTTCCAATGGTGTAAAAAAGAGACAGTATATATATTAATGCACAAAAAATACAATTCAACGTTTTAAGAAAGATTTTCAAAGCTCCGGTTCAGACTCGATCGATTTCTTGGGATAGACGCTGTCCGTGTGCCGCGTGCGGTTCGCATTGCAGTCTGGGTCCACTCCAGACCATCATCCCTGTGGGATGGTGTAAAATGCCTGCCACCAGGCCGCACACAGAACGACTTGGCAACAAGACCGACACTGTTGCTGTCCGGTGGGATTACTCGTAGGCGCCATGGGAATGTGGAATTTCTACCCATGACTCTGGCAAGCTGTGTCGTTGTTGGAATCCTCCAAGGTTTTGCTCTGGATAAACAAAAATCACAGCTTCATTCGTGAAAGATCAGATGGATAATTATAACTGTTAGATTCAGGATTCGATTTTGTTTAACAATGCGGCGAATGCAGCGGCATCTGGTGGCTGCAGCTGTCATATGAATCGATTACAATACAAACAAATCTTTAATTCTTACACCGGCGATGCGATGGATGCTTCGCGAGTTTGGCAATCGACTTGAATCGATTCATCGATGTCCCTTTACACGCGCTCCACTTGTGCCGACGGGAGCGGAGTGGCAGATGATCCACAGTGAATGCCAACAGCGAGCCATCATGGGGGGGGGGAGGTTTGACCATACTTCACCCCGCTGGTCCGGGAGCTGTAAACACCCATCAGGGGTTTGGTCTCTTGCGGCTCGCTGGGAGGCTGCAGCAGCCCCAGCGCCGGGTGCGCGAAGGCCCCTCCCGTCAGTGTGAGAGATACACGCATGCACGCCACGTGACGATTCCTTTATGTGGCTGTATGCCGGGTTGGTGGAGGGCCTTGACGACGCAAATAATTAAATAATTATGTGGCCTAACCGCAGAAAAAAATCGATTATGAAAAAAATGTTTTTATTCTGTTATCAACTTACTTATTTCCACGTTGTTCCAGCATACCACTTGGCGATGCCCAATCTCCAGCGGGATATCTGGCTACAAGCGAATTTGGCTCAGTGGGTTTTGATGTGGAGGAGCAGTGAGGAGAGCAGCCGCGGTGCTGCTCCCTCCCCTCCCCCCCGCCCCCCACAGCCCCGCCCCCACCGCCCCCCTCCACCGCCCCCCACCGCACCCCCCCGGCGCGTTATCTCAGCCGTCTTGGCGGATTCATCGCGGGCCACCCACCGCCTCTTGCCGCAGCAGCAGCAGCGAGACGTTCCGACAAGCGGTTGATCCGCAATCCAATTAATCTCGCCTCCCCCTAATGATGCTTTCAGAAGCATTCATGACGGGAACGCAACCCCCACCGCAAGCTCGCGCACGCGCGCGCGCACGCGCACACGGCACAAAGACAAAGATCCCCCCGTATAAACTTAACGCACTGTTGGGGCAAGTGCTGTTAGCGAGAACGGTACACGAGGGGGTGGATGGCCAGCACCACCTTCGTCTCCCTAGTGGCGATGTTTACACACCGCACCAGGTACTCATTTGAGGCTGAGTCGATCTACGGGAGGCCCAGGACCGGTTCAGATAATCGTCACTGGTGTTGACCGTGAGAGGGAATCGAACTCGGGTCGCCGGGTTCGTAGCGCAACGTAGCGCTAATCGATACACTACCGCTCACCTTACCGCACGCACACACACAAATATACAAAGAACCCCCGTATAGGCTTGACAGACTGTTGGGGCAAGTGCTGTTAGCGACACACGCGTGCACACTTGCACAACCGCGCCACAAAATTCTCTCTTATAAAATTAATAACGTATTTTTGTCGCCGCAGCACAATAATTAAGCAATGCATCCTTATCATAATAAAAATGTACGTAAGCAAACAGGGATTAAAAATAATAATAATCACATCTAAGTTAAGGAATTCTTGTTTGACAATGTTTTTATTCAAATCATTCATAAACCCATTATGAGCCCCACTCAATCCGTAGAGTGGTTGTTAGCAGGATTTCTGCTGCTGTTGTTGTTGTTGCTGTTGTTGTTGCTGTTGTTGTTGTTGCTGTTGTTGTTGTTTCAATGGACCGTGTGGGTGTCATTCCCCTTCGCCCGCGTCCTCAGGTGACGGCAACTGCCGGCTGCGACGCGCGGCCACCGACTTGGGAGACCGCGGTGATGACACGAGACTCAATTCTAGGGCAGATTTCAAACCGGTGAAACGTAACGGCGATGAACCCACGTCCTGCCGACTGCCCTCGCGCGCCTTTCGAACAGCGACGCGCTCAGCTCGACCGCTTGGGAAGGTGTCCAGGGGCGTCGCGGGCGCGCGGGTGTCTCCCACAGCCGCCGCGTCTCAACACACGGCGCCCGCACAGCGGCTGCAGCTGCCCTGGGTGCGAGGCGGCGGCGGGGGGGGGACAACGCGCGGGGCGCTTCCACGGTCCACGTGGCCTCCCCGTCACACGCACGACCGCGCGCCTCTCACAACAAGTCTCAGTCGCGTCCTGCTCGGGCGGTGGCTAGGAGATGTTGACTCCCTCGCCTGGTATGCAGGAGGTCGTGGGTTCGATCCCGACCCTGACGTCTGCTGCTGCTGTATATTTGGAGTTTGCGTGTCTCTCTCATCATCATCACGGTGGCTAAGAGATCTTAACTACCTCGCCTGGTATGCAGGAGGTCGTGGGTTCGATCCCGACCCTGACGCCTGCTGCTGTATATTTGGAGTTTGCGTGTCTCTCTCATCATCATCACGGTGGCTAGGAGATGTTGACTCCCTCGCCTGGTATGCAGGAGGTCGTGGGTTCGATCCCGACCCTGACGCCTGCTGCTGTATATTTGGAGTTTGTGAGTCTCTCTCTCCCCGTGGTCGCGTGGATTTGTCTTCGGGTCTTCCCCCTCCACGTTTATAAACACGCGTTTGGAGTATTTGGCTGCTATAACTTTCCACATGAAAAGCCACTTCGTTGATTTGTGGCCAAGTCGCTTCTGAACGAGGGATACATAGCTCAGTGAGCCTTACCTGGTACGATAAAAATAGTTTTATTTTGAGACGTTATGGAAGCCGATTCATCAGCTGCCACCACGACTCGATGGGCGCGTTTTTAGACGAGCATTCAACTATACGACTCTCCGATGAGAGGCACGTGGGGCGAAACGTCGGACACCGTGTCGAACGACACGCGAGCCGCTGTGAAGATGATGATGTTGGATGTTGACGCACGCGCTTCATGCCGTGGTCAGCTCCCCGCGGTATCAAACTGGCGACCAGCATTTGATTCCGGGCCGTGTGCGACATCAGACACGTGGTTGGAAAATATGAAACATTGTTATAGTCACTCAAGTCTCTCTGGCCATGTCTACCCCTCTGCTACGAAGAAGGCCCATTGCCCGAAACGTCGCCTACAGTAAACCCTTCGCGGCGGCGTAACCGACGCGAGCATTTATTTGTTGTTGTTAAATCCCCCAAGTAATATAAATTATACATCTATACAAATATAAAATAACCCAACTCCGTAGTGTTTTATTTTTCTCGGATTTACATTTCTCAACAGGGCCGCGACTCGAAGCATCCCCCCCCCGCGTTTCACCAACGCCCCCACTTCGCTAAATTGGTCTCGCGTGGGCAGGATGGGCAGGGTGGGTGGGTGGTGGGTGGGTGGGTGGTGGGTGGGTGGTGGGTGGTGGGTGGGTGGGGTGCACATTTCAGTTTGCGTTCTCCGCCGGCACGAGGCCCGCTCGTAATGAGTAGACGTGGGACGGCGCGGCCTCTGTATTCATGATGATTGCTAATACGGGGCGATCTTCGCGCGAGGTGTCAACACCGATCCCGTCGCCTGCACCGGCCCGGCGAGAATCGGCACCGCCGGCGTGGGGGAGCCGGGCAAACGACGCCGCAGCCGCCGCGCGCACCCGCGGCACGAGCTTCGTCCGCGAATACACAGAGAGTCATTAAAGCAAAGGGGTCTGTAATATTGTTATATTTGTTGGTTTCGCGCAGAGATATTAAGGCTTTAAATCCCGAGGTGTGGGGTGGGTGGAGAGGGGGTGGGGGTCGAGTGGGGCTTTTGGGCGGTGGGGAGGGGCGTTATTCGCATTCTGACATTGCCACAAATAGCAAATCACAAGACGAGGCGAGCGAGCGCTGAAGTTCAGTCCGCGCCCTAAGCCACGGCGGAGATGTGCGGAATGGAAATTGCGAAAGGTTACAAGGAATTCGTGGGGCCGCGGAGATGTTAAGCGGTATAATTGTCCCGCGAAACAAGAGGCGGGGGGGGGGGATCGTGCTAATGCCACGCGTGCTCTTGGCGCACACGAAGTGGATATTGTGCGACGAGCTTAGCCCCGGGGGGGTTAGGGGGGGGGGAGAGATACAATTTAAATTGGACGTTTTATATATAAATAAATATGTAGGAAAATATTGCTTCACCCTTTTACAATATGCCAAGGTGCGAAATTAACCAAATTTGTACATTTTTTTTATATTTCAAGTGAGAACACAGACGTCGTGTGCGCACCGCGCGAGCTCGCTGCGTCTCGCCCACAAGCCGCCCCCCCCCCCCGAGCGCCCAGCGGCCCCTCTCAAGGATCCGCTGCTTCGGCACACGTCTGGTCAACACCGCTTCGTGAGCGTTTGGCGCACATCTCCGACTCCCACGGTTGGCGACGTACGGTGCGAAAGAAGTTCAACATACACTACGTACGCATGTGTTTGTGTGCGTGTGGCTGTGGTGACGCAATGGTTAGAGCGCTCCGAGTTCGATCGCCGCTCACGACCTACCACATCGGCGCATATTTGAGCTACCATTGGGGCATCATCTCGGTCAACTCGGCCGCTCACGATCAGCACCAGTGACGATTATCTGTACCGGTCTTGGGCCTCCTCTAGGTCGACTCATCATCAAATGAGTAACGAATGCGGTGGTATAAACACAGCAGCACTGCTGGGGAGACAAAGGCGGCCGGGCGTGGTGCTGGCCATGTCGGCCTTCATAGGTGCTCGCCAACAGCACTTGCCCCAACAGTCTGTTAAGATCTTTGAGAGTGTACATTTGTAAGGGAATGTCCGTTAGTATATATAGCATATGGAGTGTGAGCAAATCAACCGCAAGAGGCCCGATCTCGCCAGGTATTTAGAAGTTACGCGAACTTGAGCCTCAGTGGCGAGGGATGCAACCCGCACTTACCCACGTGGTGAAGAATGGTCAAATAGCCCCCCCCCCAGAGCCAATAGGCGCGGGGAGACATTCATTCAGCAGTGGATATACAAATGTCTGCACATTGCATCACGATATATATTTAACACCTGTGTGGTCTTACAGGAAAATATATAATCGGCAACGTTTCGGGCAATGCCTCTTCTTCATGTAACAATGACTTGTCCCTTTAAGGTCACAGTGTTGTTGACGAATGTGTTGAGTTTAGTTGTCGTTAATTGTGCTTGTGCACACCACTGCCCATCCAGCAGCGCGCGGTGTGTCACACGAGACGATGGCCAGGCTTGAACGAGTCGCGTAGAGGAGCAGGCGGCAACAGTGGAGTGCATACCTTCACAATGGGAACCCGACAGGTCAACGCGCTTTGACCTTTGAAGGATTCGAAGGACTCGCACGGAGCGCTCTGGATGCCGGAGCCTCCGTCGTGGATGGAAACTGATCTTGACGTCAAAACGCGGTCGCGTTATTCGAGAGCCACGCTTCGCTCAGCTGCCAAAGTGGAGAGGCAGGCGGGGATGAGAGTGGGGAGAGGAGGAGAGGAGTGGGGGGGGCGAGCGAACGACTAAAAAAGGGAGAGAGAGAGAGAGCACCACTCTCGCCTCCTCCTCCTCGTCGTCGTCTCCGCCGTGTGGCCCGCGTCGTCAGGATGAGTGAGGCTAATGGAGTCGGCATCGCAGGGGATCGGGACAGGCCGGGCCGAGTGATGAGCCCCGTGCCCCCCCCATCCCCCGTGCCCCCCCCCTCATCCCACCGGCCGTGACAGATTAAGTCACCCCCCCACCCCCACTCCTGGCCCTCACCCCACATCGCCTGCGTCTCTCATCACCCCCCCCACCCCCCACCTCCACCCCCCCACCTCCACCCCACCTCCACCCCCACCTCCACCCCACCTCCACCCCACCTCCACCCCCACCTCCACCCCACCTCCACCCCACCTCCACCCCCACCTCCACCCCCACCTCCACCCCCACCTCCACCCCACCTCCACCCCACCTCCACCCCACTACCACCCCCACTGCCACCCCCACTGCCACTGCCACCCCCCACCACTACCCCCACCCCCACCCCCCACCACCACCCCCACCGCCACCCCCCACCTCCACCCCCCACCCCCACCTCCACCCCCACCCCCACCCCACCTCCACCCCCACCACCGCCGGCCTGTGGTGCCACACGGACAGGGCCCGCGGTCACGGCCTAGAGGAGCGCGGTTGCCGGCCACTGCCAGGGTTGTTGTGTTTGTTGTTGTTGTTTACTTGCACTTTGTTTACCCCAGGAACGCCTCGCAGAGTCTCATCTTTGTATGCGGCAAAGACAAAGATTCCCTGTATAGCCTCGACAGACTGTTGGGGCAAGTGCTGTTAGCGAGCACCTAGGAAGGCCAGAACGGCGCACGAGGTGATTGGGTGTGGCCAGCACCCAGCTCAGCCGCCTTTGTCTCCCCAGTGGCAATGTTTAACACATCGCACCAGGTACTCATTTGAGGCCGAGTCGACCTTAAGGAAGCCCAGGCACCGCTTCAGATAACCGCGTCACTGGTGTTGGTCATGAGCGGGAATCGAACTCGGTCCGCCGGGTTCGTAGCGCAGCGTGCTAACCGTTGCACCACCGCTCCCCCAGTTACAGTGCCACCTACCGCAGTCTCACGGCGACCCGGGCTGTCGGGGGGGGGGGCAGCCCCCCACTCCCTGGGCGCGTGGAGTCGAGCGACAGGGGCGCGACGTCGACTCACGAGGTCGGTGGGCGGCAGCGCGGGTGGGTCGGGCCCGCTGCGAGCCGGTGGCTGTGTGCCTGCTCGCGATCTCGCGCTGCCCACGCTGCCCACGCTGCCCACGCTGCCGTGTCCTGGCGGTGTGGGATGGAGACGTGAACGAAGAATGTCGGGGACAAAATAAAAACCCCACCAGAAGTCTCCGCAGTGCGCATTGCAACAGCTCACAAATTATATACAACAAACAACAACAACAAACAACAACAACAACGAACAAACAACAACGAACAAACAACAACGAACAAACAACAACGAACAAACAACAACAACAACAACGAACAACAACAACAACGCCAGTTCATCGTTGGGTTTTGGGTTTGGCCGAAACCCAAATGAATTATGAACTTCAATATGGGTCATACAATTGGCGCTTCACAACTACTTGTTAAGATACATTTGCGCGTGCATGTCACACCTATGCTAGACCCTGTTTGGCTATATAACACAGTTCATGTGCTACTGTATAATAAGAACGTGTTACTTGATGCAATAGCAGTGAGTAATGTACGTGTGGAGCGGTGGCAGAGCGGTTTAGCGCACCGCGCGCTATTAACGCGGCCACATGACATCGGTGGCAAGTCACAACTCGAGTCGACCGCTCCTGACCCCTTGAACCCGCCCCATCAACCCGCACGGACCAGCGCGGTGAAGTATGGTCAAACAACCCTCCACTGGACCCACAACAGCATGGGGACACTTTCACCCAGCGGCGAGTTGACAAAGGTGCCCGCGCATCAGTAAAGCCTCGTCGTGTAAAGTGCAGGGAATGAGGAGACGGTCATGCCCGTTCAAGATGAATGGCTTCTTATTCCGCGACTATTCTTGTCATGCCTTCAATCGCGGGGTGGTGTTGGTGGTTACTCCGTACCCTGGCTCGCCAGGAGAAGGCGTCACAGGCAGTGGTCTAATCGCCATCTGTTCCCACCTTTACGGCTATAAAGTATTGCCCTCTTCTTGGTTCTTTCGGTAAAGTCACGTAGAATGGAAATAATAAAATAATAAAAATAAAACATAATAAAATAATTCTCACGACGTTTCGGCCACAACGCAAGCAACCGTCCTCAGGTGAAGATCAGGTCTGTCGAGAAGACAGAGTCATTTCAGACTCCTATGTTTTATTTTTATTATTTTATTATTTCCATTCTACGTGACTTTACCGAAAACACCAAGAAGATGAATCCCTGCAGTCACGAAAGCTTTACATCGAAATTTAAGTGTTGCCCTCTCGCGCGAGGCGTGCGGTTTCTCCGGTGGTTCCACTTTCTTCCCACGTGGTACAATAAACAGAACACATCATTGAATTGGCTGAAAACATCTAACAAATAAACACCCAGTGTCGTCTGGAACCGAGGACCTGAGTTTACTCGACTGAACTTTAAATGAGACCGACTCCCCCCCCACCCCTTCTTCCCCCCTTCCTTCCCCGAAGTCAATGGATGTGACGCTGCACGCACCACAGAACGCTACGGTCCTACACGTCCCCGTCGTCTGTCCGAGCCGCCTATCCCGCCGCTGTGCACCACTCAGCTGTCGTGCAAGTTGGACACCTCCCTCCACCCCGCCGCCGCCGCGTGGTTAGATCAATAAAACATAATTTACATAAACCCCCCCCTACCCCCCAATGTAGCAGCAGCGGCAGCAGCGGCACTCTCCTGGGTGCACGGGCAGCGCGGTCCGTGACCGAGAGGGCCACGCGCCACACGCGGAGTTCCCGGGCAGCTCCTGGGCAGCTCCTGGGCAGCTCCTGGCCGCACGCGAAGTGCAGCGGAGCCGATGACCCCCCCACGCCTCCCCTCCACCCGCGGCCCCACCCCCCCTAACTCGCCCCTGCACGTGTCACCGCGTGATTTAGGAACTGCGCCCCGCGCTCACGGAGCCGCTGGACAATCCGCCGGAATAGCGGCGAGGCAGGGGGAGGCCTCCACACCAAGTCGCCGGGCTGCAGCTGCAGTCGGTGCAGACACCGATGGGCCCCTCCACCCCGCCTCGACGCGTTCTCTGCGCGCAATGTTCACGCTCGCGGCGCAGCGAAGCAATCCTCCACCCACAACCAACAAGAGTGGCGAGTGTTTAAACCGGCCCCGGGCCTGCCCGTGGTCGACTTAGCCTTTACGGAGTACCTGGTGCCGTGTGTGAATATCAGCATTGGGGAGACAAGAGCTGCCGGGCGTAGTGCTGACCACCCACCACCCCCACTCCCAAGTTCCGTGCCGGCCTTCACAGGTGCGACTCGCTAACAACACTTGCCCCAACAGTCTGCTGAAGGCCTGTGCTGCTGCTGGGGGATCTTTGTGAAACTCTCCGCTGCCTCGAGCAAGGCGGCGTCGTAGCAATCTCCGCGGTTGCTCCTCGGCCCTGATTGGCATGCGAGCAGGTCCAGGTCCCCGGTAAATATATACGGCATTTGCATAAATAACAAACAAGCCCACGGCTCCCGATAGCACCTCGCAGCTCCTTCTGAAGAAACAGGAAACTGGGGACGAGGAGGCGCTGCCTCGTGTATTTTTAAAGCTGCCTGGCGGCACAGGCAGCTATTAAAAACAAAACAAACACAACGGAGATTTGATTTGGATTTAGTTTCGTCTTCTTCTGCAGGGGACGTGGCTCACAAACACCACGGGGGGGGGGGGCGTGACCCCGCGCGCGTGTGGGGTCAGCGCTGGAGGCTTCCACGGTGCCGCACCCCGGCCCGATGAACGGAGATGGTGGCGGTAGCGGCAGCTACAGCTGCAACCAGCTGTAGCTGTAGCAGCTAGACAGTTACATCTGCAACAGCTGCAGGTACAGCAGCTATAACAGCTGCAGCTACAGCAGCTGCTATAGCAGCAGCTACAGAAGTTACAGCAGCAGCTACAGCAGCAGCAGCTACAGCAGCTATAACAGCTGCAGCTACAGCAGCTATAACAGCTGCAGCTACAGCAGCTGCTACAGCAGCAGCTGCAGAAGTTACAGCAGCAGCTACATCAGCAGCTACAGCAGCATCTATAGAAGCTGTAGCTGCTACAGCAGCTACAGCGGCAGCAGCAGCTACAGCAGCTGCAGCAACCGCTAGAGCATGCGTAATGAGAAGCTCTGGGGCAGTTCTGGATCTGGAGGGAGATGCGTGGGAGATGGTGGGGGGCTGGGGGGGGGCTGGGGGGGGGGGTGAGAATGGGAGCATCTCATGAGGATGGGGAGGATGGCAGCGATCATCTCTGTTCGTCCATCTCAGGGGGTTAGCCAAGTAATATATTTTAATTAAAATAAACAATATTGGTCGACCCCCGCCCCTCTCCCAACATCCTCGATCCTGGAAAATGCGCATATATGAAGGGGTGATGCTCAAAGTTACACAGATAGATACAATAATCTATTTTTTTTACTGTACTTCAATCTGCTGCCCATCTCACAACCTCATCCGACTACACTGGCCTACGTCACAACCTACGTCTCAACCTACATCGCAAGCTACGTCACAACCCGACATCACAACCTACGTCACAACCTACATCTCAACCTACATCAACCAACCTACGTCACAACCCTACGTCACCAAACTACGTCACAACCCTACATCACAACGACGTCACAACTACGTCACAACCTACATCTCAACCTACGTCACAACTCACGTCACAACCTACATCACCAACTTACGTCACAACCTACGTCACAACCTACATCTCAACCTACGTCGCAACCTACGTCACAACCAACGCCACGTGGCGTGGCACGTGGCACGGATCCCTGGCGCGAGGCGCCTCACGCGGCTTTCCCCACGAGCCGCCGCCTCCTCCTGGCAGCCCGGGCACGCGGCTCCAGTGCAGTTGCACCGCCTTCACCCCGGGGAGACGATCTATGTGTGTGCCGTCACCACGACACAGCGAGAGGGAGAGGGAGACGGATCGCCTGCGGGCGACCGGCACTGACGCAGACGAATGCATCGCACGTCGGTGACGCCCGTGGTCAACTCTGCGGGGGAGGGCGGGTGCACGAGTGGAACGCGGGGGGGGGGCACGAGTGGAACGCGGGGGGGGGGGGGCACGAGTGGAACGCGGGGGGGGGCACGAGTGGAACGCGGGGGGGGGGGAGTCACGGCGCGTGGCCACTTTTCCGAGTGTCGCGCGTCACTCGGTCGCCCACGGCCGATCGATAACCCGAGGAGACGGGGAACTCACTTAAGGTGCACTCTCTCCGACGACGATGAGGACGAGGACGACGATGATGATGACGACGATGACGACGATAACGACGATGATGATGACGACGATAACGACGATGATTTTGATGACGATGATGACGACGACGATGATGATGACAATGATGACGACGACGACGATGACGACGATGACGATATGCCACGTCGCGGCTAATCGACAGCGCAGGGAGTGGAGCGGCGAGCGCGGGTTGGGACGTTCGCATCCCAGGTCCCCGCGACAGCGGCGCGAGGCTGCAGGCTGATTGATGCCCATTAACGGGACGCGTAATCTGTTACGATTTAGACTTTTAATTGAAATGCGCAGACGCAGCTGGCATTCGTGGAGAGGCAATCAATCATCATGAGTGCGCTTATTGGCACGAGACGCGGCACCAGCGGCCGCGGCGATGCTGGGACACGGCCACTCCACGTTGCCGTGGCTCTATTTCCACGTGGGTTTACTTTACGTATGAATGATTTACTCATTTTACACATCTATTTTTTAAAGTACAGATATTATTCACGACGCGAATCGTTCGCCCCACCACCCCCCCCCAACTGTTCATGACTAATGCAGCAGTATTTATTTAAGAAGGCTTCGTACGAAGGTTTAGCGATGAGTGAGGAGCACGGGCCGCTAGTTGGTATAAGCCAGGTGAGTGTTGCCCGCCAGGTGACATCGCCACGCGGGCACTGGGGAAGCAGTGAAGAGGACGGCGGCGGCGGCGATGGAGGGATGCGTCTTGGGGGTCACGGAAGGGCTCCCGGGGAGGGACGGGGAGGAGTGGAGGGGCGAGGGGAGGGAACACGAAGGGGGGTGGGCCACGGAGAAGAGGCGCGAGGCCTCGAGAGAGGAACGGAGGCGCAGCAGTGGGACTGCTTCGCGGAGAGTGGGAGATGATTGTTGTTGTTGTCGTTGTTGTTGTATCATTCCCGTGGAGGGTGCAACGGGGGGGGGGGGGGGGGGGGCACTTGTGCCTCACAGCAACACGGGGCCTGGGTTCGATCCCCGACCCGGGCGTCTGTGTGTGTGGAGTTTGTGTGTTCTCTGTCTGTGTGGAGTTTGTGTGTTCTCTGTCTGTGTGGAGTTTGTGAGTTCTCTGCCGTAATTTAGACCCAACGTTCAACAACAATCAGCCGCACATTGCTCAACTGGGCTCACACACAGCAGCAGCAGCATTGCCGTCCCTACTGCGAAAACTTGGCAGGACCCTCCTGCAACGAGAGTCTTGAGACTCGGTGAGGCTTTCCTGGCTACCACAAGCGCAGTAGTTGTAGTCACGTCGCGATACAGCACTGAGACTATACTGTCAGAGCCCTCTGAACCCCACGTGTGCGCGTGTCCCAGGGACGCGACTCGCGAGGGTGAACACCCCTCTCGGCTCCACCTCGTGCCCTATCGCGTCAGGAAGTTGGGGGTGGGGAGAGGCCCCCGGTGGGCCATGGCACCGCAGCCGGGAAATCGCCGCTGCGTTCTGCTCCCCCTCCTCCTCGTCGGCGCGCCCGCGATTAACGGGGCCTGAGGGGCGGGGGGGAGGAGGAGGGCGGGGGGGTTTGCGACACCGGCTCGAGACGCCCGCCTCCCGTGCTGCTCGCCACCGTCACGGCCGAGCGGGGTCGCCCTGCCGGGCCACGTGCCCGCACGGGAGCGTGAGGGCGCAATCTGCGGGGGAGGGACAGGAGGGGGGGGGGGACAGGAGGGGGGGGCGGGGGAGGGACAGCAGGGAGGGGGGAGGGACAGGAGGGGGCTGCAGACCCCCCCCCTTGTCTCTCATCGACGTGCTCTTGTCTCTGCCCCCCCCCACTCTCCCCCATGCCGCTGATCTCTCCTGTTACTGCAGCCCCTTCTCCCCCTCTGGGATCTAAAAAATACCTCGTCACAGAGAGGCGTTGTCTCTCTCTCTCTGTGTGTCTCACCAATGTGCATCACCCTCGGTCGCAGTGGCTCTCTTGCTTCATCTCCTCCTCAGCAGGCCGCCTGCTGCGTTGTTTCACCTGAAGACGGTGGCTTGTGGTGCTATCGAAACGTCGTGATTTATTGGTTATTTTTTCTAACTAGGTGACTTTACCCAAAGAACCAAAGTGTATGGATTCCTGCAGTCACGAAAGTTTCAAATCCAAATTTTACATTATTGTTATTACATTGTTGTTGTTATCGTTACATTGTTGTTGTTATCGTTACATTGTTGAAGTTATTACATTGTTGTTGTTATCGTTACATTGTTGTTGTTACCGCCGCCACCACGACGCGCCACATGGCCAAAGTATCCGCACAGCAGCTGCCCGCTCGTGCTCGTCGCCGCCGTCAATCTGCCCACTGCTGGATGAAGGCCTCCACGTCTCTCTCACGGCCCTGCGGCCCTGCGACCGATCCGTCCGAGCAGGGCCGCCCAGAGGCTCCCGGAGGCCCGCGGGATCTGGCCACGTGCCCCCCCCCCCCCGTCATCCTTGAGCAAGAGGAGACATCTTTTTCGAATTCGGTAAAAAAAACCCCACAAACAACTCAACATTTCAAGAGCAGCAACGCACTGCGTGGTGGTGACGAGGAGACGGTGGGGGGGTCCTTGATCGAAAAAACCTCATGAAGAAATCCTCAAAGAGCCGCAGGAGGCCGACCCCCTGGTCATGAGCACCACCAAAAGAGGCGTCGCCCCCCCGTGGGGCCCTCTGTTGCGTGAAGCCCCCTGGCAAACTCTCCCCCACCACCCCCCCCACCACCCCCCACCACTCCCCCGCATCTCCCTCTCAGGTGCCCCGACCTCTTTAGTTCGTGTCCAGAGCGGCCCTACTCTCAGATGTTTGCTCCCCGCCTCTGGCTGTCATTCCATACTTAGTCTCGACCACGATCCCTTCTAGCGACGTGCCCTGGTCACGGCCACTATCTTAGACCCTCTCCGTTGGTGGTGGTGGTGCTTGTGGTGCTGGTGCTGGTGGTGGTCGTGTTGAGTCGACTGGACGGGAGGCACCGTGGGGAGATTTCTGGACGCGGCGCGGTAACACAGCCCCCCTCCCCTCCGCGCCTTCTCCTCTCCGGCGCTGTAACGAACCGTTTCCTCTGAAGGGGAGAACACATCTACAAAAGTCTCGCGTGGCGCGGAAGGGAAATGCAATCACGATGCAACGCCGCGCCATCGCGGGGGGCCAGCTGCTTCCACAAGCCGGGGGGAATTCATCCTCGTATCGATCAGGCCCAGGGACGCTGCACACAAATCACGAACTCGGGTGGGGCCTTCGGTGGGTGGTGGTGGTGGGGGGGGCAGGAGAGCCCCCCCCCCCGCCCGCGCGTTGCCATCGCAGCTCGCGACCGATAAACAAACTGGGACATCGCTCGCGACGGTTTTCCATAATGGCCACGTAAAGATGAAACATCGTGCTGCTGCTGCTGGCCCTGTTGAGATATCGGCCGCGCAGACTTTGTTTAATCAACAACAGCAGCAGCACCACCACCAGCGGCACAACCACCAGCACCACCACCATCAGCAGCACCACCATCAGCAGCAGCACCACCACCACCAGCGGCACAACCACCACCAGCAGCAGCACCACCACCACCAGCAGCACCACCAGCAGCACCACCACCATCAGCAGCACCACCAGCAGCACCACCACCAGCAGCACCACTAGCAGCAGCACCACCACCATCAGCAGCACCACCACCAGCAGCAGTACCACTAGCAGCAGCACCACTAGCAGCACCACCACCAGCAGTACCACCACCAGCAGCAGCAGTACCACCACTAGCAGCAGCACCACTAGCAGCAGCACCACTAGCAGCAGCAGCAGTACCACTAGCAGCAGCACCTCCACCACTAGCAGCAGCAGTGGTTTCTGAGAAGAACACGACTCTGGATCGGTTTAGAACTGCTTGGGGCTCGTCAGTCGAGCTCGACGCGTCAAGAGGCACTGCTGCTGACTGAGTAGCTGTTATCGGAAGAGCGCTCCCTCTAGAAGGTCGGGCCCGGTCAGTGGCCACTTCTAGACGGTGGAACTACCGTCCTGTATACACGCACACCGCAGCAACTACAGGTGACGAGGATTCCTCGATTCAAATCGATTCTCACGCTCACCACACACGCACTGAATCATGTGTGTACAAATCCATGTTTTTCAATTCGTAAAAATTGTATGTAATGAGTTCAGCAGACCCCGCCAACCACTAGTGGCCGCTACATTGGCAACAATGTTATTGAATGATAAGATATATAAAGTTTTGCTGGCTGTCTGTTTGGCCTCGCGCTTCCCAGCGCACGTTCTGATTGGGTGGAGACCACGCATAGCTCCCCCACGTGTTTTTGGGTCGTTGTGACATCAAATATTTCTCCGGCAACGGAATGGGGAAGCTCCCAGCACGTGGCGCGAAGAAACGTCGGCCCTCTCGCGTTGTTGACCAGCAACGGTTCTTGACGAAGCTGCCAGTGCACGAGCGCGAAACGTCGGACACATCGGGGGCGAGCATCGCACGGGCAGCACAACGGAGAGCCGTTCAAGCAGCAACGGCCGCAAACGTTTCACGAACAAAAGTAACATCTTGTGATGAACTTTCCTCTGTCAGACTCGGAGGCAGTGACACCGAGCTCGAGATGAGCCGCAAAAAAAGCAAAACCCTCGGAAATTCTACAGCGTCGCTTGTGGCGCACCGGGCGGCTCCTGGAGGAGATTTAAAACGCTTGCCTTGTAAAGTGCTCTACCTGATTGCATTCGATGTAAGTTCAAGATCTGTCATCTTGTCGTGGGCGGGTTTTTGTAAGCATAAAGGGAAGGCAGGCCGGGCCTGAGACGGAGATTAGCGCCACTCCATTATTAGAGACGTCACTCAAGCGCGTGGGGGTCAGGCGCGGGGCCCTTGTCATTACACGCGACCATCTGGGGGCTTCACGGCGAGCCCACGGGAGGGGCAGCGCGGCACAGAGCCGGCCGGGCCTCTCGCAACCTCTCTCCTCGTCTTCTTGGTTCTTTCGGTAAAGTCACGTAGAAGGGAAGTAATAAAATAAAAATAATAATAAATAAAAAAACATTATGTTTTATTTTTATTATTTTATTACTTCCCTTCTACGTGACTTTACCGAAAGAACCAAGAATAATAATAAAAATAAAACATTATGTTTTATATAAAAATAAAACATTATGTTTTATTTTTATTATTGTATTACTTCCCTTCTACGTGACTTTACCGAAAGAACCAAGACGATGAATCCCTGCAGTCACGAAAGCTTTAAATCGAAATCTCTCCTCGTCGTCAACGAAAATGCGGCTGAATGCGAGACCATTAAAAGACGACGTGCCACCGTCGTGAGAGAGGGGGGAGAGAAGAGTTGTTGGTGAGCAGGCTGGCCACGCGTCGCGTTCATATTCGCCTTATTTATTTTTCAGAAGAAACCTCGCCACAAACGATATTTCAATGCAGCGGCTTTTCGCGTGCTATAAATGTTCGCGTGAAAAGCCACTTCGTAGAGCTGTGATTTGTGGCGAGGTCGCTTCTAAAACAAGAGCTATACAGCTCAGTGGGCCTTACCTGGTAAAATAAAAATAATAGTTTAGTTCAACTCGGCTTGGAGGATGATCCTCCCTGGGGTGTGACCGCCGATAGAAACGCGCGGCAGCAGGGGGGGGGGCTGGGCTGGGCTTGGTGGGGGGGCTGAACCGTCGGTCGGATATGACCCACAACAACAACACCGTTGCAGACGCCCCTCGGATCCAGCGCCAAAATGAAATCATCGACGAGGCACGGACTCGTAACGCGACGTGGTGTGGGAGACGAAGGAGAGCGAGCGCCAGGAGCCACGAGGGGGTTGCCGGCCGCTAACAGGCGACGACCACCGTGAGGCCGAGAGGCAGGAGGCGCGCACGTGGACCCTCGCTCCACCGCGGCAAACTCGTCGCCATCGTCACCTGTGGGACCTGACATGGCGCCTCCTCGCACCAGTACACCAACGAGCACATCCTTGGCAGCGCCAATGGAATCCGAGGCAATCTCCAGAGTCTCGGCACGTATCATGGAAGGAGGAGGAAGGGAGGAGGATGAGGAGGGATATCTGCGGCATTTGAAAGTGATATTCGCTCCTCGGTAAGGACGAGTTCCCCAGTCGCGTTCCGTAGAAGGCGCCGCTCACTCTTTACCGAGCGAGAGAGAAAATGCAAAACGATTTTTGCCAAGGAAGCCCAGCGGGCCCCCCCGCCACCTCGCGTGCCACTTTCTGCCCGACTTTAATTATCTGCGGCTCAACTCGGCGAGTGAGACTGCCAGAACTCCGTGACCGGCAAATTAAGGCTTCTCCTTCTTGTAAACCCCGCGTCGAACAATTCCGGCAGATAAATAGATAAAGATGCCGATGCAATGTTGGTGGCATCGGCCACGCGTACCATTGCTGATAAAGAAAATAATATTGCCTGCACATTACTCAATTTAGATTATACGTAGCATGACTCCCCCCCCTACATCGAAAACCTGGCAGGACACTCCTGATTAAGAGACTTGAGACTCGGAGTTTTTCTGGGTGAACAAAGCGAAACAATAAATATTCATAAACCCTATCGGCTCTGGTAACTCGATGCATCTTTGGAATTCACAGTCACGATTTGATTCACCGGCCGTTGATTGTAAAGCTGCGGTGAATGTAGCGTCCACGAGTGGCTGCTGGGGTGCATTCTTTGGTTCTTTCGATAAAGTCACGTAGATAAAAAAATATATATATATATAAACCACGACGTTTCGATCACAACACAAGCGATCGTCTTCAGGAGGAAAGAGGGGGAAGGTCACAGAAGGCGACCGCCTTTAAAGGCTTCATAAAAGTGGACGTGGCACAAGTTTTCAAGTTTCAAGTTCATGTATTAGGTATAGCCCTGTGAGCCATTCGGCGGCGGCATGGAACACGCAGGGCCACGTCGTCATCAACGCGCCAACGGTGTCAGAACGCAGTGGGCGGGGCATGTGTGCCCTGGGGTAAGGTAACAAGAAAACACAAATCAAGTCATGACCCAAAGTGGTTGATGACATCTTTCCAATGATTGCTGAGTTTGTACCCATCCTCTCGGTTGAAATTGTGTCTGTATATATGGATGGCTTCATGAACGAATCTTTTTTGATAGCAAGTGGGCTTGCAAAGTTCCATCGTCTTAAATAAATCAATTTCGTGTGAGCCAGCCACATTGAAGTAATGATCAGCCACGGCAGAAGTATTGGTCCTGCCGTGTTTCAAATCTGGCTTATGCTCACGAACACGATCCGAGACATGTCGCTTAGTTTCCCCAATGTAACTGCTGCCACAGATACAGCTTAGTTTGTAGACGCCGGGATATTGCATGTCAGGACTCACATCCTTCACAGATGGGATCAGGTCACGTCGTGTATTTTAAGGAAAGATTGGCAAAGACAGAGGGAAAAAGGACGTTACTGAGCCGACAGCACGGCCGATTGGGAGAAGGGAGTTCTAGACCCTGGGGGCAGCAGAGGAGAATGAGCGATCTCCCGAGTGAAGGTTGAATGTGGGGCTTCTACAGCCTTGGTTGGAGGAGTGAGATGAGAGGGAGAGGTAGGAGAGTGTGTGGAGGGGAGCAGAGTGAGGAGAGAGGTAGGGAGTGCGTGGAGGGGATTCCAGTGAGGTGAGAGGGGAGTCGAGTGAGAGGTGAGAGGGGAGCAGAGTGAGATGAGAGGGGAGAGGTAGGAGAGCGTGTGGAGGGGAGTCGAGTGAGAAGGGAGAGGTAGTCGGAAGGGGCGAGTCTGCAGGGCACCTTGGAGGCGGTGACTGCCACCACGAGCTTGGTGCTGGAGCCGCGTTGACCTCCGCGACCAGAAGCACGACGTCTCAAGTCGCGCGGCCCGCAAGGAGGTGACGTCGGGGCGGAACGACCCACGGGGACAACTTAGCGACGGGCTGGGCGTGGAGCGACGGGCTGGGCGTAGAGCGACGGGCTGGGCGTGGAGCGACGGGCTGGGCGTGGAGCGACGGGCTGGGCGTGGAGCGACGGGCTGGGCGTGGAGCGACGGGCTGGGCGTGGAGCGACAGGCTGGGCGTGGAGCGACGGGCTGGGCGTGGAGCGACGGGCTGGGCGTGGAGCGACGGGCTGGGCGTGGAGCGCCTCTCCCATCGCAGCGACCGAGCCGCGGCTGCGGTGGCTGCATAGCCTTCACGGACCGTTGGGGGCAAGTGCCCTTAGCCGACACCGGTGAAGGCCGACGAGGGAGTGGGTGGCCAGCACCGCGCCTCCCGAGCGACGATGCAAACGCATCGCACCAGGTACTCACTTGAGGCCGAGTCGACCTAGGGAAGGCCCGTGACTGTTACAGACGATCGCCACTGGTGTTGCTGGCCGTGTGCGGTACTCGAACTTGGGTCGCTGGGTTCGTAGGGCAGTGCCGCTCACCGCAGCAAGGTAAAGATCCCCCGTATAGCCTGCAGAGACTGTTGGGGCAAGTGCTGTTCGCGAGCAACACCTATGAAGGCCGGCACGGCGCACACAATCGGGGTGGGTGGCCAGCACCACGCCCGGTTGCCGCCTTTGTCTCCCCAGTGCTAACGTTAACAGACCGCACCGGGTCCTCATTTGAGGCCGAGTCGACCTAGACCCCCTGGGAGTCACGCATCTCAAGCGGCTGCCAGCCGCTGGCGCGCAGCTCCGGTTCGATGCTCGTGTCTCTTCTGATGACCCCGAGGCAGAAATATTTCTCGCGATCGTCGTGAATAAAATGCAGCTGTGCCATTCCGGTCATTGAGTGCGGACCAGGGGTCGTATCGGCGTGAGGCTGCGGGGAGAAACGTCGGACATCGTCTTGATCTCCATATCATCATCATCATCGGGGAGACGAGGATAGGAGCAGCGAGGGTGTTTTAGTCCACGCAAAGAAACCGTTCACGTGACGTCTATTCAATCCGATAGACGTCTATTCAAGTGGCCTCTGTTCACTTTCATATGCACTCTGTGTTTGATATCCAATTCGCACCTCCGATTAGCATGTTGGCTGCGTACGGTGCGAAAGAAGTCTAACATGCATGCATGCGTGGCCTCTATTCAGTTTTCTGGAATCTTCCAGCATCCCGCATCTCAAGTCGGATTGCCTCCCAGCGATCCATCTCTCTACCCATCACACCCCCCATCTCTCAATTGATTAAAACAAACAACAACGAAACTATATATATATTTTTTATTTTATCAGTTAAGGCCCACTGAGCTGTAGAGTTTTTTTTCACAAGCGCCTTGGCTATCACAAATGTTAGCTCAACATCGTGGCTTATCGTAGGGAAATTTATAGCAGCCAAATACTCTAAGCGCGTGTTTATAAATGTGGACCCGGAGATAATTCCACGCGACTACGGGGAGAGAGACACGCAAACTCAAAATATACAGCAGCAGGCGTCAGGGTCGGGATCGAACCCACGCGCTCCTGTACTCGAGGCGAGGTAGTTAACATCTCCTAGCCACAGCGGATTGCCTCCCAGCACTCCACTCCGGTCGCCTCCCCAAAATCTGCCACCCACCTCCCCCTGCCACGGCCTGCCCGGCTGAGCCTCGAACGAAACGAGGCTAGAAATCGGCGACGAAATTAACAGCGGCGCCGCGGGCACGGGAGCGGTGGCACCCCCCTACCCTCCTCCCCACCTTCCAACTTTAATAAAAAAAAAGATTTTCTCTCTCGAACAGAATCGCGCCGCAGCCCGCCGCTCACGGCACACGCGGCCGAGCGAGGAGGCGAATGAATGTTTATCCGCCACCGCGGCGCGAGATAAGAGGAGCCAGCGGAGGCCAATCTGGGCGCGCGCGCGCCTTCTCGATGCTTAAGAGATTACGGAGCTTCCACCCCCCCCCACCACCCTCCCACCTTCCCCCACCCCACGCCCTGGGGGAATGAGCCCCCCCCCGCCCCGCATCGCTGCTCTCTTCCCCTTTCTCTTGCTCGGCCACTCCACCCGCAAGGCCATCCATTCATTACATGGCAGGCGAGGGTTGTTGTTATTGCTTCTAGATTTGAAGCTTTCGTGACTGCAAGGAATCATCTTCTTAGGTTTTTTCGGTAAAGTCACGTAGAAAGTAAAATAAAATAAAAACAAAAATCACGACGTTTCGGAGGCAACACAAGTCTCCGTCATCAGGTGGGACCGTCACAGCCAGATTAGCTGTATCAAGTGAGGCAATGATTCAAGATGTAATCCCTTAAAAGCGAGTTGAGGGGGGAGGGAGAGGGAGGGGGGAGCTCATCAGACTATGGTAGCCAATGAAAGGAACGTATCGGGAGGGAGGGGGGGCGAGGCCAAAAGGGTGGGCGATGGACGTGGAAGCGCTTGTGCGCAAGCGGCCAATTACTGCACACGCCAACACAATGGAGCGATTGTGCGCAAGCGGCCAGCCACTGCACCCGCCAACACAATGGGCAGAGAGGAGGAGGGGAGGTCTAATACACATGATAGACAAAAGAACGAAAATGATGATGGGTACAAACTTAGGGGGAGCTCATCAGACTATGGTAGCCAATGAATGGACCGTATCGGGAGGGAGGGGGGAGCGGGGGGGGCGAGGCCATCGGGAGGGAGGGGGGGGGCGGGGGGGGGCGAGGCCTCGCCCCCCCCCCGCCCCCCCCCCTCCCTCCCGATACGGTCCATTCATTGGCTACCATAGTCTGATGAGCTCCCCCTAAGTTTGTACCCATCATCATTTTCGTTCTTTTGTCTATCATGTGTATTAGACCTCCCCTCCTCCTCTCTGCCCATTGTGTTGGCGGGTGCAGTGGCTGGCCGCTTGCGCACAATCGCTCCATTGTGTTGGCGTGTGCAGTAATTGGCCGCTTGCGCACAAGCGCTTCCACGTCCATCGCCCACCCTTTTGGCCTCGCCCCCCTCCCTCCCGATACGTTCCTTTCATTGGCTACCATAGTCTGATGAGCTCCCCCCTCCCTCTCCCTCCCCCCTCAACTCGCTTTTAAGGGATTACATCTTGAATCATTGCCTCACTTGATACAGCTAATCTGGCTGTGACGGTCCCACCTGATGACGGAGACTTGTGTTGCCTCCGAAACGTCGTGATTTTTGTTTTTATTTTATTTTACTTTCTACGTGACTTTACCGAAAAAACCTAAGAAGTTGTTATTGCTGTTGTTTTTCTCTCCCCCACCCCCCTCCCCGCATAGGGTTGGGATTGCGTGCAAATAAACAGAAGGGCAGAGTGCCGAGCGAGAGCCTGTGGCACCATTTGGGTTTAAACGCCGCGCCAGCGGTCGGGGTTCCTTCCCTATCCCAGGCGTGGAGCTGCGGCCGCTTGCGAGCGGTCAAAGTCACCGGCACAGAGGAGGAGGAGACTCCTCGAGGGGGGGGGGGCAGCTGCGCGTGAAGGCGGTGGGTGTCTCCCATTCACAGCCCCCGAGGACATTGATTGGGCATTCCACGTTCAGATGGCGGGGGCGAGTATAACCACAGGACACCACAACTGTTGACTTCCCCACAAAGTGGTTACTCGTTTGATCGACTCCCGATGGATGATGGTCCGAGTCAACCCCCCCCTCCCTCAACTCCAACCAGGAATGAAACTCAAACCGTTCCGCTCGCGAGCCGCTCGCTCTACCGCTGGGCCACACGGGCGGTTCGCCACTCAGTGTCCGGAGTGTTCGTGTTGTCACTATCATCATCATCATCAATGACTCAACTAACTAATGTCTTGTATTGGACCCGCAGCACCAACAAAACAGAGAGGGGAAACGTGAGGACGGAAGCTGCAATCTCTGGGCGATTCTCCCCCCAAGTGGAGCGGGGGGGGGGGTTTAGAGTTCACCAGGTTCGGTAGGGTCAGTGATAGGGGCCCATTAGACTTGTCACCTTTCGGGGCGTTCCGGGACAGCAGATGGCCGCAAATCGAAGGCGATCTCGGGGAAAACCAACACAGGTGGCAACCACAGTCAGAGAGCCACGCTGCCAACCTCACGTCACTCGCGCCGAGGCCAGACCGGGTGATTCGCAGCGCCGTCCCAGGACCACTACAGACCCACGCCGGCCCGCGGTCCGTAGTCGGGGTACGCGTGGGTCCAGCATGGGTAGCGACGGCAGCCTCGTACGGCCAAGCGAGCGGCTTGGCGAAACAAGACAGAGGTAGGAAGAGAGAGAGGGGGGATAAAGGGAGCGCAAGTGTCGCTGAAGAAAGATTTGCGCGAAGAATTCCCCGTGGCGCAGGAAATGAAGTCGCTGCGTCCCACGCATCATTAATGGCGGAGCCCGCGACAACCTCCTGCCCCCCACCCCGCACCACCTCCCGCCCCCCACCCCGCACCACCTCCCGCCCCCCACCCCGCACCACCTCCAGCCCCCCCACCCCGCACCACCTCCCGCCCCCCACCCCGCACCACCTCCTGCCCCCCACCCCGCACCACCTCCTGCCCCCCACCGCGCACCACCTCCCGCCCCCCACCCCGCACCACCTCCCGCCCCCCACCCCGCACCACCTCCAGCCCCCCACCCCGCACCACCTCCTGCCCCCCACCCCGCACCACCTCCTGTGGGGGGGGGGGGGGGGAGTCATCAGTGATTGATCTATGGACAGACTCGCCCCCCCCCACGCCCCGCCATTGGAATGTGGAATTTCCACCGCTGGCTCTTGCAGGGCTCTAAACTTGAGATGAGCACCAAGGCCTCCACGTGGCTCGTCTGATGTTGTTTGAGACACCGGTAGGGAACGGCGGGCGGGGGGGGGGCGAGGGGGGTGTTGATGAGATCCCATTTCATGGGCCAGCAGGGCCCAGCATGGGGCCCCGCGGGCTGCCCTCTCTGCGGGCCGCAGCGCGCTATGGAGACGGGCAGCCGGCGACGGCGCATCACCATAAACAGCGGTAATTGCTCTCGTCCCCGTGGCTGACGTACGGCCGGGGCTGCAGCCGCCGCCGTTCGCGAGCTGTTGTAGGAGATTATTTATCGTGTCCGGGCCCCGCTCTATGAATGTTCAATCACGGCGATTCATCAGCCGCATTGATCGTATCTGGGTTGCGTGTTGTGCATCGCTTGTAATCATTAGGGATAACCTCTCGACGCGGCTACACAAACTATTTGGACAAATTAAACCGCGAGCGAGGCGGCATTCCGTCTCCTCCCGAGCCAGACGGAGGAGGTTTGTGGTCTCGGGTCGTTGCGAGAGCCACTTGTGGATGTTGGCGCAGGAATAATTGAGAATAAAGCGAAATCTTAGAGGCCCAAGTGGCGCAAGGGGCCGCGGATTCATTCACAAAATAATAATGCAGCAACCATCATCCCGAATTAAGATCTTCATAAGGATGACAAGGCAATTATGAATCGATGTTTCCTCGCTCAGCTGTTTTGCCATCTCCCTTCAGCTCTCTCTTGTCATCTCTCTCACCTCTCTACATCTCAGTCTAATCTGTTACCCCCCCCCCCCCATCTCTTCTCACTGCACCTCGATCTTGTGTCCACATTTCTCTCTCATCCTTCTGCATCTCTATCGCTTGCCTGTATCCCTTCAATCACCCCGCCAGGAGATTACAAACTCAGGGAGCTGGGGGGGGGACTTGGGTGGAGGGAGGAGGAGGGGGGGGTGCAAGAATAATTTCTGCTTAAGGCCCCCCCCCCTCCCCCGCACAATGGGCTTACACGAGCGCTGGCCTCAGGAGTCGGGCTCCAGTGCAGGCCGCTCGAGACGGGGTTGTAAATGGGGCCGCTCCGAGCGCCGTGACTCTTCCTGAACGCGCGCGGCGCGGACAGCTGTCGGGCAGAGCATGAATCCTGGACGAGTCACTTGGAACGGCCGTGCGGGGAGCAGTCGGTCCACTTTCACCTCCCTCGCCCTCTCTCGCTCTCTCGCTCTCTCTCTCCCCCGGCTCTGACCTCCCCCTCTCAACCTCTGCATCGCAAATCCCCCAGCGGCCAGTGAGCGCAGATTACTTAAGAGCCACGTGCGAGACATCGGCAGCAGCAGCAGCACGATTGACGCGCGCTGCGCATGTAGTCCCCGTTGCTCGACGGATTTTATTTGCTTGAACACAGCCGCCGATTCGCAGGCTCCGAATATGCACAAAACGTCACGCGGCCAGTAACAAACAGCACCATCAACGTTCCGGAGTAGAAAAGAGTCGATATGTTTCTTGACTTGAGAGAGGTTATTGTTGTGAGAGGTTGGCGGGGGGGGAGGCGATGGTGGAGCGAATTCGAGAGTGGAACGGTGCGAGGGCAGACGCAGACTGAGACGTGAGGTGACCCGCAGTGTGGAGGGTGGATGAGTGGGGGGTGATCGGGTGAGTCGTTTAGTGAGTGGGTGGGTGAGTGGGTGGGTGAGTGAGTGGGCAGTTAAGTTGGTGGCTGATTGGTGAGTGGGTGGGTGAGTGGGTGCATAGACATTTGAGTGAGTTGGTGAGTGCGTGGGTGAGTCGGCGAGTGTATGAGTGAGTGGGTTGAGTGTCTAGGCGAGTGGGTGAGTGAGTTAGTGAGTGGATTAGTGAGTGGGCGAGTGGGTGAGTGGGTGGGCGAGTGGATGAGTGAGTGGGTTGAGTATCTGGGTGAGTGAGTTAGTGAGTGGATTAGTGAGTGGGCGAGTGGGTGAGTGGGTGGGCGAGTGGATGAGTGAGTGGGTTGAGTATCTGGGCGAGTGAGTGGATTAGTGAGTGGGCGAGTGGATGAGTGGATGAGTGTGTGGGTTGGTGTGTGGGTTGTTGGTGTGTTGTGAACTGCAGTGTGGTGACGTAACACCGTGCGGTTGAGACGAAGCAAGTGCAGTCAGCCCTGAACGCGTGTGCGGCCACCGCAAGCAGCTCGTGGACTCGGCACGGCACTGCCGCCGGCCTCAACCCACTGACCCTGAAATCGAACCCGAGAAACAGAAAAAACATCTCAAGACGATTCTGTTTTCCACGCCAGAATCTTTCCGCACGGACAGCCCCCTCGAGGGAGCACCGAGCGAGACTCGGGAGCGGTGGAGATGTTCGGAGCGAGCTGTGGATGCGAGGCCCGCGGTGTGGCGCTGACCCGACTGAGCGTCGTCGTCGTTCTCACGGAGCTGCCCCCCCCCCCCCCCCACGTGATCGCTGGAGGCCGTGGAGCCAGGCGACGCACGCCGCCTCCATTCCGATGGCTTCTGTTTGCGCGTTTTTCTCGCTGCGCCCCCCCCCCCCTGTTGCTGAAACAACAAATTGCGCCGTTCGAAGACAGCACGCACTTGCGAGCTGCAGTGTCAGTGTTTCTTCGCGGTCTGGCCAAACAAAAACAACCCCCACCCGCAGCGACGGATCAATACGCGTGGCTCGGCACGCAAGGCAGGGCCGGTCAATGTTTGGGCAGCCACACATTCATCACGACGAATCAAAGCCCGTTTTGTGAAGCGTTCTGCGTGTGGGTTTAATTATTTTTGTTCACCGTACAGCGAGCGAGGAGAGCGAACCGGAGACGGTCGCCGCGTCGACCGAAGGGCGGTGGGGGGGGGGGCATCGCGGGGTGGCGGCCCACGGTCACGGACGATGGCGCGCGGGCAGAGACGACTCGTCGAGCGGCAAAAGCCACGGCGGAGGAATCGTGGCCTTAGAGGACGTCCAGCGGGGAGACGGAGCAAGCGCCGAGGTCGGCACGCGCGTCGCGTGCGCCGCGCGGGGGAGTGGGGGGGGGGGAGGCCTTTATCCAGCAGTGGATCAACACGCGTGCTTTACTGCTGCTACTGCTGCAGTTGCTACTGCCGCACACTTCCACGCTGCACTTTGCGTGCGCAGTGGTGATGGAGAGGGGGGCCGTGGGGGGCAGTGGGGGGCTGTACCCACAGCTGCCCCATCGAGAGTCTCGTTGGTCGTAGGAGATGGTTTTTGGCAGAAGGAGGAATTCCATCTGCCCTCCCAAACACACAAAGACTCCTCCCCGTATAGCCTCAACAAGCTGTGGAGGCTCTACCGCTACCCGACAACTCCCCACGCACACACACACAGAGTACACACACACCCCACATGCACACCCCATGCGCACATACATAGTACACGCACACTCCCCACACACACACATAGTACACGCACACACATAGTACACACACACACACCACGCAGGCAGGTGAGTGGGTGGGTGGGTGAATGGGTGGTTAGAGAATCGGCGGACGGACGGGTGAAGGGGTGGGCGCGTGGCTGGGTGCGGGGCTGGCTGAGCGGCACTACTAACGAAGCTCTGGGGAGGCCGAGCCACGTGGCTGTCAGGAGCGGCGGTGAGCAGGGGGCAGGCGCAGCACGTGGCTTCTCAATTGGCGGCGCCCTCCAAGGACCGGGGGGGGGCCTTCACAGTCGCCGGTCGTGCACGGAGCGCGTCCGCTGACGCGTGCCACGTGCTGCGCGTCGGCCTCTGGGCGGCCTCGTGATGAAGGGGGTTGCTGGGTGGCTGCAGCTCGCTTGGGAGATGCTGTCGGTGAGGCCGTAATCACAATCTTGTACTTAGACTGCTGCTGCAGAAGCAGCAGGAGGAGGAATCCGATGAGCGACAAAGATCTAAATTTTTGACTTAAAACTTTCGTGACTGCAGCCAATGGCGGGGCCAGGATTTTCAGGTAGTGGGGGGGGCAACCCCTCCAGCAATGAAAAATTATAGAGGAGTTGTTAGTAAGTAAGGACTTGGTAGTAAGTAAGGACTTGGCAGTAAGGAGTTGTTAGTAAGTAAGGACTTGTCCCTTCTTTTTTTTATTCGACGCGTGTGTGGCGATAGCGCAGCCATCGATCGAGGGTCGAATTCGAACCGCGCTGTGTGATCGGCATCGCGCTCGCTGAAGGTGAATGCCTTCAGGGAAGTCGTGTCCTGTAGACGCAACTGCGCACAATTCTGTGAGTCACTTATAACCGCTTTGCCGTTACTTAAAATCTAGATCGTTACTTATTGCCAATTATGGACTCAGACTATTGTCTTATCATCTCATAGAGTCCCTGGCACAGAATAATATGCTACACAGTGCCAATGTATTACTAATAAACCTCAATGATCCAATCAAAATGAGGGATTTCGATCGGATCATTGGGGGGGGGGGGCACGTGCCACACCACGTGACTGCAGGAATTCATATTCTTTGTTTTTTTCGGTAAAGTCACGGGGGGGGGGGGGGGGGCGTAACGTCAGTGGGACGAAGAAGCTGTGGGATGCAGGTGACGTCACCGCGCAGGTTTTGCGTGGTGACGTCACTTGTGCACCAGCCAGCCACAGCCAGCCAGCAACGGCTAACATCAGTGGTCTTGGGCTTCCGTTAGGTCGACTCAACCTTAAATGAGTGCCCGGCACGGTGTGTAAACATCAGCGCTGGGGAGACGAAGGTGGCCGGGCGTGGTGCTGGCCAACAGCACTTGCCCCAAGAGTCTATGGGGGGATCTTTGTCTTTGTCCGATCTTATCTACCACACTGGACCAACCCGGCAACCCTCTCAACCTCCCAAATCTCGTGCGATGTCACTGCGATTGCGTCACACGCGAGCGTCTCGCGCAGCCGACGAAACCATCGACGACTTCGCGTTCCGAGCGGCTGCGCGTTCCGTTGGCTCGCTGACGTCGCGGCGCGAGATGATTGGTTCCGTCAATAAAAATAAGATTTCAAGACGACGACGAAGACGACGGTTTGCAAACAGCCTGCGCAGGAACCCTTCGCCAAGTGCTGCCTGGCGCTCACAAACGACGCGCGCTGAGTTCTGGGTAAATTGGATCCGCCGGCTGAGAGCGCCACTCTCAATGCAGACGCTGCCAAGGGCTGTTTTTGTTGTTTACATTTCTCACTCGTGGTTGTGTCCCGGTGGTCGCAGCCGTAGCGCGAAATGTATACTGGATGTGGTGTGCCGGGCCCTGAATCGAGCCCTGGCGTTACCCGTGAGCCCGTAAAGCGCTGCGTTCGTGGCGGCAATCGCCCGACATCGCGGTGAAACTGTGACCCGCGATATGACCAGAACTGTGGCGAGTGCCTCGTCCGGTGTAATCGAGCGCAGTGACTCGCTACTGCAGCACTGCAGGTGAAGCGAGTGCGGCTGGAGGTTGATGCGAGCCGACACTGATCGAGGGAATTTTTTTCCAGGTGGAGTTGCCCGACTCACCCGCTCAAGGCTGGGGCAATTGTTTTAAAATTGGTTTTACAACCTCAGTTACTACCGCATTGTCCCACTATCATTACCGTCTCCAGCCATGATCCATCCATTGCTGGATGGATAATCTCTCACCGCCTCGTAATGCACCAACGCATCCAGCCCCTGTGTATATACATCTCACCCGGTGCTTTATTTCATCTGGGCAGGATGTTCCAGGACAGGGCAAAACATAAACATATAATCAGCCATGATCAATCCACGGTTGGAGTAAACCTCACACTCCCCTCCAAGCCTGGATGGACCTGCTACTCTTGTACGGGGTGGAGTCTATGCAAGCCTCTATACCACTTTACGACATTTCTAACTGATGTCGGGACTTTTTGCCTACCCACTCTGTACGCCAATTATTTAATCATGAGTAATGATCTCAGGTGTGTGGCAGCACGCGCGCGCGTGCACGCACACACGCGCGCACCTGCTGACCTGTAAAGTGGCTGCTGCCTGCGATTCGCAACGCGGCGGTGTCACGCTCCGCAATTAGCGCGCATTACAATTCCTGCACCATCAGCGGCGTTGGTGCGTAAATCTCGGGGCGGGAATGCGCGTGCCTGTAATTGATAATCACATAAATGCACGCGCATGCCATTAAGAGGTAATTGGCGGAGCTGGTGGGGGGGATTGGCGAAATGGGGTGAAATGTCGGAGGAGATGTTGCGTGGGTACGCAGTGATGTTCGAACGAGGGCGAACCTTCACGCGCTCCCAACAAAGCTGAACGCGTGAACGACACGAGCCCGCGTCTGTCCGTCCAGCCAAGCCTCACCGAGTCTCAAATCTTGTTATCAGGAGGGTCCTGCCAAGTTTCCACAGTAGGGGGCGATGTTGCTGCTGCGTGTGATCCCGTTTGAGAAAATTTTGCATCGTCGTTTTTCAGCATTCAGAACGTTTCACCGATACCAGTGATATTGCGTTGTCGTTTTGTTGTTGTTTTAGCTGCGGGAATAAAACGTAGAACCCGATGGAAACCCACGCAGAACAGGGGGGGGGGAGAGAGAACAGACACCACGCAGAGAGGAACCCGAGTCGGGAATCGAACCCTTCGAGCGCTACCCCCGTGCTGTCTCGCGAACGAACCGAGAAGCGAGAACATGAATCCCAACCGCGGCGCTAATCGCAGCCCTAACCCCAACCTTGACCCTCACCTCGAGGCTTCATCAGAATTGTCCTGCCCTGCAGATCGATCCCCGTGTTGACAAATTGTGGCATCTGTGCGCGCGGTCTGGTCGGGCCACGTGGCCGCGCATCGATTCGTGTCCTCGCCTCTCGCACCTCGCAGCAAGCGTCGCTAAGCACGTGGGGGGGGGGGGGGACTCGTCACCTGTGGATTACTCCTGCCACAAACTGCCCCCCACCAGCCCCCCCCCCCAAACTCCGGCCAATTAACACAACAGCTGCGCGCACGGAGCTGAATAGTCGAGACAACAGAAAAGTATGAACGGACTTGACGAATGTTCGCTTTTGGCGCTCTCCTCGCCATGCCCCCGTCACGTGGAGGCGCACCGGTCCCCAGCAGATAGACACTCGCGGAATCCCCCAAGCGAAGAGATCTGCGGCAGCTTGCGAGCAAAGTGTTTCGGCGGCGCCGAGCCAGCGGTGGAAATTCCATAGTTCCACGACGTGTGCCAGGATGTCCGTGGTAACGTAATTCTTGGCTTCTCACGAACGTGGTACATGACGGTGTACCGACTTTATCGACCCTGCACAATGATGGCGATAGGCTGTGTAGCCCCACCCCCGAGATGTGAACTCGCAACTTCAGTCAACTAAACACGTGGCTTTTCCTAGTCGAAGCGATCGTGTTGTGGAGGGGTTTCACGACACGCACGTCGCCACGGCAGTACGCAAACATCAATAATGAATTCCGAGATGCAGCCGAACGCTCTGGCCGTGTGGCCACACCGGAGCAAGACAAACGCGATTACTTTTATTGAGCACACCAGTGACGTCACGGGCAAGCGACTTCTGCACCTCTTGTGGTGTGTAAATAACCCCCCGACGAAGAGCGTGCTCCTCTCGTCGCGTTAACCTCTGCAACGCGGGCCAAGCCGGACCGCTCTCACCACGCTCGCTCAGTGACGGTCAATCCCCGTCTCATTCATTCGTCACTCGTTGGACTCCTTCACCGAACTCAGGCAAGCCGGCCATGGTTCCTTCACGCAGCTCACCTGTGCAGGAGTGAGCTCCCTCGGGTCCAGGTGTCTCCCCGGCTCCCCGCGCACGAGGCCCCGCTCCATCTCGTCTCCGACGATGCCTCGTACAGCACCGTATGTATGTCTGTATGTATATACATGTATGTGTGTGTATGTTGAACTTCTTTCGCACAGTACGTAGCCAACCGCGCTAATCGTAGGTGCGGGGTAAGGACAACAAACGAAACACAAAACGCAGTTCTAGAGAAGCGAATTTGTCGATGGAGGTGATGTCTAAGTGCACGGCTCCAGTGGCTTCCTAATACCGAGAGGAAAGAGCGTTCCAGACGGCCGCAGAAACGCATCCGAAGTAAAGCAGCCGCTCGGCTCAAGGCGCTGCTCTCGCCCGAGGCTCTGAGAACGTCCGACTCGGCAAAGAGGCCGCACCCGAACACTCTCTTTTCCTAAACCGCTGGCGATGACGTCACGTCGACACCCACCGGTGCGTCCCCTGGAGTGACACGCGCACAAAGATCCCCCACCGTGGAGACGTTCCGTGCTGTTGGGACAAGTGTTGTTTGCGAGCGCCTATTAAGGCCGAGACGTCGCGCGATTTGGGGCCAATGTGGCCAGCAGCACACCCGGCCGTCTTTGTCTCCCTTGAAGCGCTGGTGGTTTTACACACCGCACCGGGTACTCGTTTACGGCTGAGTCGACATAGGGGAGGCCCAGGACCCGTACTGACATCACTCACCGCTAATGTTAGCCGTGGCCGGAGAAAACCCAGGCATTGCGCGAGGGGGCAACCCTCTATCCCAGTACAGATGGATACAGAGGGCGATTCGTCCACTTGCTGTACTGCCATCTGCTGGCGGGACAGGGTACGGCGCCTTCTCGACTCCCACGGAAAGGGAGTGTCACAACATTGGTGCGGTGATCCACCAACCTTTGAAGCCAGCATCGTCACTCTCACCTGGCGGAGGAAGAGATGGGCGACACGAGACGTGAAACGATTAATCGATTAATATCCATGAATATCGGAGTTTAAGCTCACGGGTGGAGCAGTGGCGCGGCGGTTAGCGCAACGCGCTACGAGTCCGACTCCCGGTCACGGCTAACATCTGTGGCGCGTGATTTACGAACCGGCGTCTCTTCACCAACCGAGTATGGCCACTCAACCCCCACGACCGACGTGGGGGAGGTCTTCAACCCGCAGTGGATAGAGAATGGCTGCTGCTGCTGAAAGGAACAAACCTCCAGAGTCACCTGCAGGGAGCCGATGGAGCGACTCCCTGCAGAGCGCAGCGTGACCGCACGTCCCCGTGACCTTCCCCTCCCCCGCGAGGGTCACCGGGGAAGTGTGGGGGGGGGGGGGCGTGCGCACCCCCCCCCCCCCCCGCGTGGCTCGGCACAAATTGGATATAAATCTCTTAACGCGCGGACGGACCTCTTGTTAAGAGCCCCGCAGCAGCCGCCCTTACAGAGCTCATTCCCTGCGGCCGTGGGGCCCCTCCCGTCTGACAGTGAAACCTCCTCATTGCACAGCCTCCTGGCTCGGGTTTTAAAGCACGGTGATCCTCCCCCCTCCCTCCGTCCCCCGTGGGCTTGTTATCCTGATCCTCTGGGAGAATTCGCCACCCCAAACCCACACTGACAAGACCCCCGCGTCTTAGGAGTCAAACCTAGGGGCCTTTAAAGGCCAAATGCGAATGTCTTCCCAGCCCGGCTCGAGACGCGACCTCCTTACCTCGGTTCGACTCCCTGCACGGGAGGCCGACCGCATGCAATTAGAGACAAACACGGCCGTGGAATTCCCCTGCGCCCGAGATAAATATAATAATAGTGACGTTTTAAAATAAAAAAGGGCCTCACCGAGTCTCAGGATGATGTTTAGGGAGATTGGCGCTGCATCTCATTCACGAGTTTGGTCTCGTGTGAGTGGAAACAGAAGAATCCGGAGAAACCCCCCACCCCGAACCAGGACATTGCGCCCAAAGCTCCGCACAGATAGATTCCAGAATCCGTCGCTGTACCTCCATCTACCTGGCCACGTCGCAGCCCGGGCGTGTAAACCCCAATTCGCTATCGGACGTGGAGAAAGATAGACACTGAGAGAGAAAATAAACACGCACCGAGACACGGAGCCATTCGCCTTCCTCGTCACCACGCACCTCAAGGGGGGCGGGTGGCGCTGTCATCGTCTCCGTCCAGAAGTGGGATCCTTCACAGATGAAGAACACTGCCCAGGCTTGTCACGGCACCGCTTGGAGGGCCCAGGGGCTCCGTGTCGGCCGTCTGTCCGCGGGCCCGGTGCGGATTCTCAGCAAAAATAAATCAATAAAACAGCAGCAGCAGCAGCAGTAACAGGAGCTGCTTCACGGGAGATCAGTCGCGGTGAGCAGCTGTCCGCGGACGCGGCGAGTCTTCGTTTGGGACCACGTGGGCGGCAGCTGACGAATGCTGCATGCCTCCTGTGGGGGCATCACCCAGACGGCGACGTCGTTGTCCCGGTGATTCGCGGTTCGAACCCCATGGGATGCCCTGGTTATCACTGCGGTTGTATTAAAGCCGTAACAAATACTACTACTACGCGCCGTCTGCTTGAGAGTGGACGCTAAAGAACATTTGGACCGTCGTCACGGTCCAAATGTTAATGATTACACCGCAAATTACTCGACTGGGATCACACGCACACACACAGCAGCAACATCACCCCACTGTGAAACGACTCCAGCCTGTCTGTGACGCACATGGCCTCGGGCCACGAGAACGATAGCGCCAATGAGACACGTGATCTAATTACAACCAGCTTCATCAGGCGACGGCCAGGTGGACTTCTCCACAAATCTGGTCGTCGCCTGATGAAGCTAGTTGTAATTACTGGCGAAACGTCGTACTCAGATTGTAAATGTTGTGGCTTGGCTCTCCAACACACCGGTGTGCTGTACTAGTGACGAATTGGCCACGTTCTGTTTACGTGACAACCCTTACTAGTTGGCTGTGTCGGGTGGTGGCGGGTTTAACGACACATTTATATTTTTACGCGATCTAACCCAAATAACCTCTATTATCCCCAATATTGTGCGCAACGCGACGCACCTGAAGACGCTGTACACAACGCAGCCACGTGGTGTGGCACGTGGTGTGGCACGTGGTGTGGCACGTGGTGTGGCACGTGGTGTGGCACGTGGTGTGGCACGTGGTGTGGCACGTGGTGTGGCACGTGGTGTGGCACGTGGTGTGGCACAACACACGGAGTAATGTCTGCGTAACGAGGTGATGGCTAGGGAGGCGTATACAATACAACTATGAGAATAGGATTTCCCCTTTTTTTCTGGCAACAAAACAGGTGTTAAGATGTTACAACACCAAACTGAAACCTTTTTACGAGGAATCGTGTCTACATTAACCACAGTACTTGTGGTCAGAATGCAAACAAAAAACATACTATGATCATATATGCATTGTGTATTATCAGAATATGTTTTTGTTTGCATTCTGACCACAAGTATTGTGGTTAATGCAGTGACATGATTCCTTGTAAAAAGGTTTCAGTTTGGTGTTTTAACATCTTAACACCTGTTTTGTTGCCAGAAAAAAGGGGAAAACCTCTTCTCATATTTTGGTGCTGGCAAAGGAGGTCCCATGATACAACAACGATGTTCAGTTCCTTGTCAACCCACAAGCGGGTGATTCAGCTCGTTCACCCAGGAAAGCCTCCTCGGGTCTCGAGACTCTTTTTGAGGAGGGTCCTGCCGAGTATTCGCAATGCCATTTGTGAGCGTTGGGATGTTTGTGGCAATACCAGTTACATTGGATGTTTTTTTTTACTGAGAAAACCCACGCAGAACAGGAAAAGTGAGAGAACGTACAAACTCCACGTCGAACGGCACCCGAGTCGGGAATCGAACCCATGACACTACTTGCCGCTGTGCGATTCCGTTGAGTGATTTGCTGGCAACTCTTCATCATTGGGATGTTTTGGCCGACACGGCTTGCGTTGTTTGTGCCGCCTTTGCTACCGTGGCAGCTCACACCACGGGCGATTGACGAATGTGTTGGCAGTGTTTGTTGTTATTTGTGCAACGCAGTATCACCAAATAATCCATAAAACATTACATGGGGTGGCGTTTACATTTCACGTTGTGTCCGATCACTCCAGACGCGGAGTTGAAGGCCGGGCACCTACGGAGGAAAGCGTCTTCGTGAGAATGTGTTGTTTTTGCGTTGTTCATGCGTTGTTCACGTGGTTTTCATGTGTTGCTCATGCGTTGTTCACGTGGTTTTCATGTGTTGCTCATGCGTTGTTCATGTGCTGTCCATATGTTGTTCACGTGTTGTTCATGTGTTGTTCATGCAAGAGCGCAAAGACCCCGAAGGCGCCTTCAGATCGCCACTGGGCAATCTCCACGGGTCCGTCTGGCCCTGGCAGTTGTCAATTCATCTTATACCGTCGGGGTGCGTAGGTATAAAGGTGCAGCTCTGCAATTGCTTGCTCACTCCACTGCTAGCGGAACAGTGTTTTGCGTGCGTGTTTAGTGTTGTTGTCCTTCCCTCCGCATCTCCGATGAGCACGGTTGGCTACGTGCGGTGCGTAAGAAGTTCCACGTGCACAGGGAGGGGTCTTGACTAGAGAGTGCGCCTCGAGAGGACCTGTGGCCTACTCTTCCACGCTGGCTGGCCAGACGTCTAGGACGAGGTAATAATACCCACACTTTACCCCACCACTCGCGGACTGCCTGCCGATCGACTAACCAATGAGCCCCCCCCCCCCTATTGATTCACCTGCCGCGCCGGGAAATAGAATCAAACCGGCGAACTCCGGATTGCCAGTCACGTGCGCTGATGACCGCTACGACACGGTGGCAGCAGCATCCCTCGAATTCCGTGTAAAACATTTTATTCCCGGATAACATTCGGCCAAACATCAAAGCAGACCCAGTATTCCATCGGCATGAATTCAGCAGGTCTGATGCATCTATATATAAATAATGTAGATGTACACGTGCCACTGAGCGAGGTAAATGCGATGGTTTAGTTGGTGTGAAGATTTGTTTAAATATTCGTCTTCATTTCTGTGTATATGCTCGCGGTCGAAACGGAGCAAATTTGCATCAGCAGCTCCCACTGCTGGTCCAAAGACAAAGATCCCCCGTGTAGCTTTAATAGACTGTTGGGGCAAGTGCTCTTAGCGAGGAGCACCGATGAAGGTCGGCACGGCACACGAGTGGGTGGCCAGCACCACGCTCGGCCGCCTTTGTCTCCCGAGTGGCGATGTTTACTACACACCGCAGCAGGTACTCATTTGAGGCTGAGTCAACCTAGGGGAGGCCCAAGACCGGTACAGTTGTAGTGACATCGTGGGATGTCAGTGTGCAGTGCCGGTCCTAGTAGCGACATCGTGGACACCACGAGGGTGTGGGCGCAGTGCCGGGCCGAGAGGGGCCCCGTGAGCGCTGAGTGACAGCGCTGGATGGCACCACGCTTGGCGTGCAGTGCCAGCCCCTACAGGACAGGGTGGGGGCGTGCCGGCCGTAGGAGTGAGGTTACTAAAGGCCACGTTGTAACTGGTGTAGTTAGCCTGGTGGTCACCACCACAGGCTGTTATTCTGCTAAGGTGGAAGTTACCCCGTGTGTTGGAGTTAAATACATGTGTTGCCTCCAAGTCTACGTCTGCGACTCAGTCGAACTCACTGCACAGATAATCGTCCCTGGGGTCGCCGAGTTCGATGCGCAGCGCGTGACCCCCCCCCCACACACACACACGCCGCTACTCACACGTGACCCCCCCACACACACGCCGCTACTCACACGTGACCCCCCCACACACACGCCGCTACTCACACGTGACCCCCCCCACACACGCCGCTACTCACACGTGACCCCCCCCACACACACGCCGCTACTCACACGTGACCCCCCCCCCACACACACACGCCGCTACGCACGCGTGACCCCCCCACACACACACGCCGCTACTCACACGTGACCCCCCCCCCACACACACGCCGCTACTCACACGTGACCCCCCCCCACACACACACGCCGCTACTCACACGTGACCCCCCCACACACACGCCGCTACTCACACGTGACCCCCCCCCACACACACGCCGCTACTCACACGTGACCCCCCCCACACACACGCCGCTACTCACACGTGACCCCCCCCCCACACACACGCCGCTACTCACACGTGACCCCCCCCCACACACGCCGCTACTCACACGTGACCCCCCCCCACACACACACGCCGCTACTCACACGTGACCCCCCCCCACACACACACGCCGCTACTCACACGTGACCCCCCCACACACACACGCCGCTACTCACACGTGACCCCCCCCCCCACACACACGCCGCTACTCACACGTGACCCCCCCCCACACACACGCCGCTACTCACACGTGACCCCCCCCCACACACACGCCGCTACTCGCGCGCGCTGTGGGCGGCCGTGATGGACAGGAAGGAAATTTCCCTTTCCTGCAAATTCGTTCCCCCTCCTGATTATTATCGCGCACACCCCAGTTTGATGAAGCCGAGAAGAAATCTCCAAAACAAACACCACGCATCGTAATCACTTCTGTTCTTCCTCGGTATTATGCCGCTTCCCGGCGGGGGGGGGTGGGGGGGTAGGGGAGGCGAGCATCTTGCGGATCGGAAGGTTCGCGAGTTCAAATCCTCGTTGCGGGATGAGTCGCAGCGTCATCTCGCTGGGGTCCAGCACGAGCGCCCACCGCGGGGAAAGTCAACAACGGCGGTGGGCCAATTGATACTCAGCCCCGCTCCAAAGGCACGCGGCGAAGTTTCAGCCGCTGGCGCGGAGCGGTAAACAGCGGCAGATGAGCACCGCCTCCACGCTCATTTGGGCAGGAACCGCCGATTTGTTTGCTCTCTGCGAGGCGCTGTCAAATCTGGACGGCGGCTGACTTATTCAGCTGTGTCAGACGGCGCTGGAGAGAGAGATATGCACACACACAGGACTGTATATCGTTAAATAAAAACCCACTTCAAGGCGGACCTGCTGGAAGACTGCGGGAAGGGGGGGGGGCGCCAGTGTGTCCCCCCCCCCCGGTGGAGTACGGGGGGCACGGCACGGCGAGTAGAGCGAAGCCCTCTACCTCCCACTGACCAAGCCCTCTACCTCCCACTGACCAAGCTCTCTGCCTCCTACTGACCAAGCTCTCTACCTCCCACTGACCAAGCCCTCTACCTCCCACTGACCAAGCCCTCTACCTCCCACTGACCAAGCCCTCTACCTCCCACTGACCAAGCTCTCTGCCTCCTACTGACCAAGCCCTCTACCTCCCACTGACCAAGCCCTCTACCTCCCACTGACCAAGCTCTCTGCCTCCTACTGACCAAGCCCTCTACCTCCCACTGACCAAGCCCTCTACCTCCCACTGACCAAGCTCTCTGCCTCCTACTGGGCCGGCGCGAGTGAACGCGCGCTGCTCGGCAGTGGGCGCCTTGTGACGGCAATACGACGAGGGCTGAACGATTTGGGGAAAATATCTAATTGCGATTTTTCTGACAGATATTGCGATTAAATTTGTATGAGTCAAGTTCAATATTCACTGTGTAAGAGATGTAAAACATGTGGAGCATTACCACAAGATACTATTAAAATATTAACTGCTCTATATATTCTAATGCAAGGATGAAAACTTAAAATATATGAATTGCTTCCAACATGCATTTATAAAAAAAATTTAAATTGAAATAGAGCAATCGAACATAGAACAATTGTTAAGTTAAATAAAGTAATAAAAACACAATTCCAATAAGCAAGTAATAGGACTTTTAAAATCGCAAAAAATCGCAGCCTTTGGGATTTGCTAATCGCATTGTTTCAATTGCGATTTCGATTTGAAATCGATTTATCGTTCAGCCCTCAATCCGACACTGCCGGGCGCCAAGAGACAGCCGCCCGCTCGAAACGCCGCCGTCATCAGCGGCGGCGTGTCCGGAGAGAGACACGGAGAGAGAGAGAGAGAGACACGGAGAGCGAGAGAAACGGAGAGAGACACGGAGAGCGAGAGACACGGAGAGAGAGACACGGAGAGAGACACGGAGAGAGAGACACGGAGAGAGAGAGACACGGAGAGAGAGAGACACGGAGAGAGACACGGAGAGCGAGACACGGAGAAAGAGAGACATGGAGAGAGACACGAAGAGAGAGATACGGAAAAAGACACTGAGACACACAGAGAGACACTGAGACACACAGAGAGACACGGAGAGAGACAAGGAGAGAGACACAGAGAGAGACACGGAGAGAGACACGGAGAGCGAGACACGGAAAAAGAGAGACATGGAGAGAGACACGAAGAGAGAGATACGGAAAAAGACACTGAGACACACAGAGAGACACTGAGACACACAGAGAGACACACAGAGAGACACGGAGAGAGACACGGAGAGAGAGACACGGAGAGAGAGAGACACGGAGAGAGACACGGAGAGAGACACGGAGAGAGACACGGAGAGCGAGACACGGAGAAAGAGAGACATGGAGAGAGACACGAAGAGAGAGATACGGAAAAAGACACTGAGACACACAGAGAGACACTGAGACACACAGAGAGACACGGAGAGAGACAAGGAGAGAGACACGGAGAGCGAGACACGGAGAGAGAGACACGGCGAGAGAGACACGGAGAGAGACACGGAGAGCGAGACACGGAGAAAGAGAGACATGGAGAGAGACACGAAGAGAGAGATACGGAAAAAGACACTGAGACACACAGAGAGACACTGAGACACACAGAGAGACACGTAGAGAGACAAGGAGAGAGACACGGAGAGCGAGGCGCACGCCAACCCGGCGCCTGACTGTCCGCTGCGCCGGCCCATCACTCATTTGGGGCATCCCATTAAAAATAAACAAAACTATCCATCGTGTCTGGGTCTGCCGCTCGTCTCGGGCGAGCGGGCACTGAACGCCTCTGTCAAAAGTTCGTGTCACCCGATCGATGGCGCTCTTCTTCTTCGCCGTTCGTTGCTCGTCGCGTGCCGCCGGCCGAGGGCGGCTGCTGATGGGAAGCCGCGCGGGGCCTGGGCCCGCACCGCCCGCCGCGCGCGCGGTCAACTCGTGGCCACTCGACCCTCTCGACCCCCCCCGCTCCGTAAGAACAACACCGGGCACAGTCCCTCAATCTTTCCTTCTTCATCAAGAAGCAATTATTTTTGCATTTAATCCCCGAGTCATTTATGCCGCGTTTCTAATGAGACATCATTAAGGGGCTAAAATGACTAAATTGAATTTGAATAATGTATGAGTTATGAACACTCCAGCTGTAAGTGGCTCAGAAACCCAGGTGGTGTAGGGGGGACTGTGGGTTGCCGAGGATGAGGGGGGGGGTGCTGTGGGAGGCGAGGCCGTGGCTGCCGCCTGCCTCCCGCTGCCCGTCGTCGATCAACAACTTCCCGGGCGCTCTGCGAGTAAAGCGCATCGCGGCAAGAGCAGATGAAGGCGGGTGAGTAATGGGAGGGGGTGGGGGAGAGCTGGGGAGAGAGGGAGGGAGGGAGACCGTTCTGCACACAGCCCATTTGAGGTCATCGCTGTGCCTGAGTGACGCAGCTCAGCACGAGTGGCTGTCACCAGGCCTGGCTGCAGCTCCTCTCGCACGGAGGGTGGTGAGGGGGAGTGGGCACCCGAAAAAGACAAAGATCCCCCGTGTAGCCTTCACAGACTGTTGGGGCAAGTGCTGTTAGCGAGCACCAATGAAGGCCGGCACGGCACACGAGGGGGTGGGTGGCCAGCACCACGCCCGGCCGCCTTTGTCTTCAAAGTGGCGATGTTTACACACCGCACTAAGTACTCATTTGAGGCTGAGTCGACCTAGGCGAGGCCCAGGACCGGTTCAGATAATCGTCATTGGCGGTGCCCGTGAGCGGGCATCGAACCCGGGTTGCCGGGTTCGTAGCATAGTGCAGCGCGCGAACCGCTGCACCACCGCTCCTCACGGGGCACCCATAACAGTGGCAGACCACCCAGGAGCGTGAACTTGGGGGGAGGGGGGGTCACAGAGGTGGGTGCGGCGGTGCGGGCCCCACTCCAGGGCCTAGCGGGCTCCACCCCAGGGTCCCGCTAGGCCCCACGAGGCCCTTGCTCGCCGTGACCGTTTCCTTTAAAGTTCGCCAAGAACGCGTTTGCAATTCACATTCGGAAGAAATGCAATAAAATTCAGGTTTAAGATTAAAAAAGATTAAGAAATGTTAGAGGCTGCAGGTTGTTTATATCGTTAAAACGCATTCGAGCTTTCATCATTGCCATCAGCCAGGATCAATCAACTGCTGGATGAAGGCCTCGCCAAACCATCACCGTATTTCACTATTCTACCATGCAGAAATCCACTTATCTGCATACGCGCAAATTTAATCGTTCCATCTCCACGCTGGACGTTTTCTTTGGTGCGTTCCCTCCTTTGAGCGCCACACCACGCAAGCCTCGACCAACCCAGCCATACCCCCCCCCCCCTTCCAGCGACGCGTCTTTCCCAAGCTCATTTACTTTCCTTAAATAAAGATTACATCCCGAAACCTCCTGATCCCTCTCAGTCACGCGTTCCTCTCCGTGCGTCTCAATGAAATGCCAAGCATGCGTCGCTCCGTGCATCTGCTCCAAACGCACGAGCCTTCAGCTTTAATTCACAAGAATGCTGTCGACAGTTCCGAAATGCTTCTCTCTTGGTGCATTGCTCAATAATTTTCGAGAAAATTAAAACTACATTTTTCGTGGGCCAACCCCGGCTCCCTCCCCACGTGCCAACATCACGATTCAAACAAGCCGAACGGCACCTGCGGGCGCGATCAGGACCCCGAGTAAAAAATAAACCTTTACAATTCTGGCACGCACGCCCAGCCATCCGACACAACATTCAAGTCACCGCCGCTATCAATTACGTTCATAATACATTAATGAGAACAAATGCTCAAATTACGATAACAATGGTGAAATTATGGCTTGTTAATGCTGCCTAATGGAGTTTGATGTGAATGAAACATTCTCCGCTCAATATTTCTCCAGACTCACCAGTCATTTGCATTTACTCGACGAACAAAAAAAGGATCCAAGAGGGATTTGCTCTGAATGATTAGGAGACAAAAGAACCCCCTCCCCCCGCGTCTCATCTGCATACCCATATACGGCGCACGTCTATGAGTTGCAGGATTACACCCTATGGCTTCAGAACAGCTGATGCACTTTACAAATGCGAAGCCTCTCGACTGCACAATGAGCACGGAGTTTTGTTCCGGCCATCGCCCAACTGGTTCTGGAGCTGCGCCCAGGGGCCGTCCAGAGCGGGGTGCGTGGCCCGGGGCAAACCGCACCCCCGAAGCGTGGGGCCCGGGGCAGTCGCCACGATTTGCCGTACCCCAGGGACATTTACCGGCGTGCCGTGAAGATTGACGGAACGAAACTTGGCCTAAAAAACAAATGTTGTTCACAATAATCCGAGTTCAACTTGTTGAAAACGGGAATTGTTTATAATTAACGGTCGACTGCTGGCGTCATGCGCCACCATGTCATTTGTGCCGATTTTACAGTGGCGTCCTGATTGTAGCTGTGATTGGATGTCATGCGTCCCAATGTCTGTGTTCAACATATGGGTGTGTGTGTGCCTGACGTATAATCGACGCACACACGTGTTTAGCCTGTTCGCGGGGCGGATGAGTGCCTTGGAAGGAGACCAACACAATGTTTATGGGTCCGAGCAGTTGTCTGCACGCAAAAACACCCCTCTCATTTGAATAAACGGCACCGATTCGAAAATATAAATAGGAAACCCGATATTTGTCAAGGCTCCATTAGGGCCCCCCACACATCCACTCAACACCTTATATAGCAGCACATGCGTTTGTTAAAGCATTTGTTTTTATTAACAAAAGAAAAACCATTTCTTTACAATGAACACAGAACTCAGAATGATAATTCCATGGCAGGTATTCCATGACATTTTTCAGGCTGCCGGGAGATACAAAAGCCTTCGGACGAACACCCATAACGCCGAGTTTCCACACGTAGCCACCCATCATCGAGTTACTTGCGCTGCTCCTCCTTCCACTTGATTTTTGCGAGTCATTTGCCAACACTGCCACACTGCGCTATTATTGCACCGGTGAACGCCGAGATGTGCGCGCTTAGCAACACCTCGTGACCCCCGGCATTACTACATTAACCGTACGAGACAACCCTTTTAGAGCAATAGGGTTAGCTACTGTCAGCTGTAAGTGGCCACGCGATCGACTGTGATTGCAGGGCAGAGCGAAATTTCATTACGGTGCCAACAGGCTGGACTTCCTTTTAGCGTTATCCAATTGTGTAGGGAGCGGGGTTCAAAGCAGTCCCAGTTGTTGCCCAGTGTCGAAAGAAAACATTTCAAGCCGAGGGATCTCCAAACTTTGCTTTTTGTTTCTTCTTCAGAACATGAAGAGCAAAGCAGTGCCTATCGCTGCCCGCAAGTCAACATCGGATTGGATTTGTGCGTTACGGGTCTCCGTTCGTCGTAGCGGCTCGGCAGGATCGTGAAACGTGGGTGTCGCCCCGCACAATAAAGATCGCCGGTTGAAACAAAATCTATTTTTTTTTCATAACCATCATGGTCTTGCACGTAAACTTTCTCAACATATCTGCAGTGCGAGTCGGGCTCAGTGGCATCAAAACACGCGGCGGCTCCCTTAGCCGCGGGGGCCCCCCCTCTCGTAAATGCGAACGAGATTGCGGTTTGTAAGATGGGATCCATTTGAGGCTCCAAAGCGGAACGGCCGAATAGAAGGGTCATTTGTCTCGAAGGCTCCTGTACCTCCCCGCGGTTTACAGTAGTTACAATAATTTTACAAACCTTTAAAATAATATTTATACTTAAGTCCCCCCCGCCCCCCACCGCGTGTCACGATAAACGAGTGTTTGACACGGCAGGGCATAAGTCGGCTATTATAGAAAAAATGGACAGTACGCATCACCAACATCACACACGTTTTAAAGACTTTACAACTGTGCAGTTTCTACATTATACAAAAAGCCAGCAGCAGCTCCATTGTTTGCATACTGTATTACCGTACAATGATACATCGTTTCACTGATAATATATAACGCAGCACGATGAGATGGGAGAATTACAAAATTATTGCCGGGATGACGCGACGGGTTCCTCTCTCTTGCGGGTGTTTAAAAGCCACGGCCACGTGCCACACACACACACAGGCGCCGACGTAATACGAGAAAAAAAACGCAAAGAAACCCCACCAACAAACAAAAAAGTAACCAACACAACCGTCCTACACTTCACAGTAACGATGAGTTAAAAACAACGATGAAGCTGTTCATTGACAAAGACGGCGAGGGGGGTGCGAGTGGTGGGACGTTGACGGCCAATCCTCGTGGCGGTCAACACACGGGAGGGAACGCACCGTCATCAAACGAACGAAACGTGGGACGCGATGACGTGAGCAACGAACACGAGGCGGGGAGCAGGTTACGGAGCATTCGCGGAGACGGAGACAAGCATCGTCCCCCCCCACCCTCGTCTCCCCGATAGGCACGGTGCCGGGCAGCCCCACACCATTCCTCGATTCTCACACTCACCTTTGACATTTACATTGTTTTTTTTTTAACTCTGTGTTCATTAACTTTTCTACAGGGCTACGGAAAACGGCACAACAGAAATCAAGGGGGGCAAGAGCATAACTTAAGGAGAAGGGGACAAGGGCAGGGGGGGTGGGGGGGCGGGGTAGCGACTACGGCGCGTAACGTCACGTGCGCCACGGAGACCATCGCGCCGATGCGAACGGGACGCACGCACAGAGCCCACGTGTCCGTCACGGTCGGGCCCGCAGGATGCCTGCCTCTCACGCATTGCCATCTTCGCCCGCACGCTCTCAAAGTTCGCCAGCCGCGCCGACGTCGCGACATTACGAGCGCCGGCTTGCTTTGCGGCCGGCGCCGGCCGTCGCCCTCAGGACGAGGGCGGCTGATGGTGGTGGTGGACGTCTTGCGCTGCAAACGCGGCCGGGTGGATGAGCGGGTGCAGCTGGAAGGCGTGGTGGTGGGGCGCCAGCATGGCCGGCACGAACGCCGTGGCGTGGTGGTGGTGCATGCTCATGGGGTGCAGCGCCAGCGTCGGGTGCAGCGCCGACGCGGGGATCACGTGCACCAGGCCGCCCGTGCCCGTCTGGAAGGTGTGGTGGGCGGGGAACGGCGACAGGGAGATGTGCGCCAGGTGGTGCTGCGGCAGCGCGTGCACCTGCGTCATCTGCATCTGGCCCGGGTGGTGGTGGTGGGCGTGGTGGGCGTGGTGGGCGTGGTGCGCGTGGTGCGCGGCGAGCGGGTGCAGGCCGGCCGCCACGGCCGCCGCGTGGTGCTGCAGGAGGGTGTGGTGCACCGACGAGATGGACACGGCCGGGTGCTGCTGCTGCTGCTGGGGCTGCACCGCCACGTGCTGGATGATGGGCGTGGGCGACGGCACCTGCGGCGACATGACGGGCACGGGCGGCATGCTCTTGGCCTTGCTGGCCATCAGCTGTTGCTGAATGTGCTGCTGGGCCTGCTGTTGCAGCTGCCAGTACTTCTCCATCTCCTCCGGCGCGAAGGAGATGGGCTGGGCCGAGAGTGGCGGCGAAATGGCCCGGCGGCGGTCGTGGGAGCGCTCGCTCTCGCACGACTCCGACGAGGCCAGGGACTCCGTCGGGCTCTTGGGTTCCTCAAATATGATGGGGCTCGACTGTGGCCAGGGGTGATACTGGGAGTAGGGCTGTGGCTGGGGCTCGTGTTGGTGCTGTTGGGGCGGTTGGGGCTGGTGCTGAGGCTGGTGCTGAGGCTGCGGTAGGGGCCGTGGCGACACCTGGGGCTGAGGTGGAAGCTGGAGATGCAGTTGCGGTGGGGGTTGACTGTCGGCGAGGGACGGCGGTTCCACGGGTTCCAGATCCATGTTGGTGCAGGTGTCTTGCACCGTGGCGTTATCGTTCGGAGGCTCCTCTTGCTTCGACGCTGCACAAGTGTCGTTACCCGGCGTCAATTCGGTCACCGTGGGCGACACGTCGGAGAACGGCGGTTGTGCTTCAACCTCGAGTGCGCTTAGAGAGAAAGGAAGGAAAGATTCCAATGTGGGTTTCTCAGGATCGGAAAATATCGTGCAGATGTCCATGTCGCCGTCCTTCTTGAAGCACGGTCGCTTGCAAATGGGCAGTTTTCCAATCATGGGCAGCACGGCGACGTTCCCCATGGTGGGAGGAAGCTTGGGCCCAAAGAAACCCTGCGGAGGGTCCTTGAGCCTAATCCCGACCTTGGTGGCGGTGGCAAAGGCCCCCTCGCCGTCCAGGGAGTTCAGCTCCTGCCTCTTGGAGCGAATGCGCTCCAGCAGCCGCTTGGCCGTCGCCAGGTTGCGCTCTTCCTGCGTGGTCTCGCGACGCTGCTCCGCCGTGTCCACGCTCTCCTTCTGGGCCTGCGTGGAGCGCTGCGGCGGAGGGGCCTGCGGCGGCTCGGGCTTCTTGTCGTCGTTGCGCCGGTTGCACTCCCGTCGCGAGGCGCCCGGGCGGTTGGCCGAGGCCGCCGCCGCCGCCGCCGTCGCCGCGCGGGAGCTGCCGGAGCGACTCCGGAAGGACCGCTCGCGGGACGCGGAGCTGCTGTCGTCGTCGCCGCCCCTCCGCCTCGCGCCGCGCTCGAACGAGCGGTCCCGGCACTTGCCCCCCCCGCGTCGCCCGCGCCCGCCGCCCTCTCCCGAGCGCGAGCGCCTGGCGCTGCTGCGCCGGCTGCGACTGTGGCTGCGGCTGCGGCTCCGGCTGCTGCTGTCGCGGCTGCGCCGGCGGCGGTCGCGGCTGCCGCTTCGTCTCCGGCTGTAGCTCCTCCCGGACCTGCTGCGGCTTCTCCCGCGGTAACTCGCGTCGGACGAAGACGAATACCTGCGAACGCCAATCGCCCAAGAGCCGATCGTAACGGTTACCGATATTCAGGGATGGATGTCATCGTTTGTCCGCGAAAAAGAACGCGCGGAAAAATGGACAAATGCTGCATTTCAGATGTGAAAATGGAGAAAAAAATGATTTATTTGCCATGCAGAAAAAAACACTCCGTCGACATCTGCAAATCGTGCCGCGTGCGTGACGTGCGTAGGGGGAAAGAAACGTGGGAGGGTGAGAGGCAATGGGCACGGCGCTAGCTTTGCTTTCGGCACGATTTCACTCTTTTACCTGCGCCGCTTTGCCCTGCGCTGGGAGCCACTGTAGTCATCGTGCGCATCGTAGCTGCGCTTGGAGGAGTGGCGGCGGCGGCGGCGCCGGTGGCGCGAGCCCTCGCGCTCCGACGACCGCTTGCCGTCGTAGCTGCGGCCGCGGCTGCTCGACGAGTCCGAGCCGTGGCTCGAGCGGCGCCGTCTGGAGGCCGACCTCCGGCCGCCGCGCGAGTGCTCGCTGTCCGAGTCTCCGCCGCGCGGGGCGCTGCGGCGGGACGACGGCGACCTCTTCTCGGTGCGCCCCTCCCTGGCGTCGCTCTCGGGCGCTTTGCTGCCGTGCCGCGACTTCTTCTTCAGCTTGGAGCGCGACGACTTCTTCGCGCCGGGCCCGTCGGGCGCTTTCGCTTCGAGGCTGTCGCTGCTCTTTTCCTTGGTCGGGGTTTTGGCACTTGAGCACTGGGGCGTGGGATCTGCCTTCTTACCTTTCTCGTCAGCATTCGTTTGGGCTTGTCCCGCTTCTTTATGTTTGTGCCTCTTTTGTGTCGCCTCCTTTTCATCCGCCTGCGCACCGCTGTCCGCTCTGGCACTTTCTTCTTTCGCCGCCGCTTTCTCGGGCTTATCTTCTGTCGTTTTCTTCCTCTTGTGTTTGCTTTTCAGCGATCGCTGTTGCGGCTCGGGTGCTGTCCCCGACGTCCCCGCCGCCCCCACCCCCGCGCCCTGCTGCCCTTTATCCGACGGGCCGGGTTTGCCAGGTTTGCTCCCCCCCTTCTGCTTGCTCGATTTGCGTTTCGAATGTTTGCCAGACTTCTTGTGCTTCTTGTGTTTTTTGGCTGCTTTGGGCGCCGCGGGCGGTGCTAGGCCCCGGACCTCCGGGGTGGCGGTGCCGCCTTTGGCCGCCGAGGGCTCCCCGGCCGTGTCCAGCGAGGGGAGGGCCGTCACGGTGGAGCCGCTTCCGCGGGCCGCCTCATCAGCGGCGCCCTCCGACGCCGCCCCCTCTGCAGATTTGCATTCGCGGAGAGTCTCCACCTTCGTCGAGTCGGGCTGCTCGCCGGGCTGCTCGCCGGGCTGCTCGCAACCTTCAGAGGGAACTGCAGGACCGACTTTTCCCTTAAGCTGCCTGAGCCGCGGCTTAAACTCGAAATATAAAGGGTTACAGCTGTACGAGACGGAAGGCTCAGTCAGCGTGTGCAGGAGTAGCTCCGAAGGCCACTGGAGGGTGGTCGTTTCATCTCGGCTCAGCACTGAAAAAAAAGGCTCCGCCGCCTTGCGCGGCTTCTCCACTTTCACGGCATCTGCCTCCGGTGATTCGGCAGCAGCGGAGATGGTGGCAGCGGCGGCGGTGGAGGAGGAGCAGTGCGCTTCATCCTTGACGCCCGTCTCAGTCTTGACGTCATCCTCAGCGGTGGCGGCGGCGTCCTTGCTTGCGACGTCTTCATCAGGCCGCTCCAACGGAGGCTGGCTGGCATCTTTACCTTCCGCCGGCGATTCCGAAGCCTGCGGCGCGTCGCCGGGCCCACGCTGTTTCTCTTCCGCCTCGCCGGGGTCGTCACCGGCTTGGCCGGGGTCGTCACCGGCTTGGCCGGCCGCGGCTTTATTGTTGTCGGCCTCCTCCTTGGCCTTTTTCTTTTCCTCCGGGTCGAGGTCGTGATCCAACACCTTCTCGGCCGACTTGCAGAATATCATGAAGGGGAACTTGGGCTTCACCCTGCAGTGAGCCGGGGGGGTGTAGTAGTAGTACTCCATCACCGTCGCCATCTCCGGCTCTTTGGGTCGGCGCCGCTGACGGCCGGCCTCGGCCGCCGCCGCCGCCGCGGCCGCCTTCTCCTTCTCCTCCTCCTCCTCGGCCTTGGCCTTGGCCTCAGCCTCGGCCTCGCTCGGCGTGGGCACCACGCCTTCCGGCAGGGAGGTCAGCTTCCCCTTGTAGCTCAGCGTCACCTCCTTGGACTCCACCACCTCCTCGTTGCTCTCGCTGAACACGGAGGCGGACGACTCGAGCTTGGAGGGAGCCTTCTTCTTGGAGAAGGAGAACGAGACGCCCAGCTTCTGCGTGGCCGTGGCGGGGCTGTCGCCGTCGCCCTTGGGCGTGAACGGCAGGATGGCGGTGGCGCCCTGGCTGTTGGTGCTGCTGTGCGGGGACTCGCTGCCCTTCTCCCAAGGCGACGTGTCCGTCGCGCACTCGGCGTACAGGCCCATTTTTTCGGCCAGCTCGTCGGCGCCAAAGAACATGTCCTCCGACTCGCCCTCCGACAGCGTCTTGAACGTGCTGCCCGGAGATCTGCGCAGGCCGACAAGGGGCGATGGGTTAACGTTGTAACGGCGCCACGTAGGCTTTTTTTTTTATGCGGTCATGCCCGTACGGCTCTCCGATTTGTATTCGGGTCGTGCCAAGCGTCGTTCGGCACGATGTTCGACGCTTCGCCCAGAGGAATCGGTTCCCCAAGAGTTGTCGGCAGGTGGAGCGAAACGTCGGACAACATGCCGAACGACGCGCGGCACGACTGGGAATCACGTTGGATTGGTAAACATTGCAGTTGAAGCAAAAACCCATTAATCTTGTTCCATTTTCATTACTTTTCCCTTGCGTTAAAACAGCACTACCGATTGCAGTAAAAGAAAAACAATTACCAGCCTCTAATACAAAATGCTGAAATTTCAATAAGGCAAATTAGTGAGAAAATAAAACTCTCATGCGCTACATTTAAAGATTTATACCGGGATACATCACACATTCGAACTTCAAAGGGCATGCATCCTACATCCTAATTGATCAATTTATATTTAATTGATTTACTTGCATACAAAGCAGTTAAAAGGAGCCACTGCATCAAGACGTTAATAAAACTTAACAGCAACTGGGATCCTAGTTACGCACTACGCCTAGAGCTTACCATGTTTGCAAAGTTTTCTTCGAAGCCAACGGGGAAAATTTAATTTAAAAGTATTTCCGTCTCAGGAAAGGGGTGTAGCAAATTAGTGGTGACACGTGAGAGATGGGTACTTCAATTAATGTGAACACTTGGAATTTACGGCGACGCTGGCAGAGCAAACGGTAATGGTCCCCTCGCCACAAGAACACGCTCGCTAACGTAGTTATAGCGGTCCTCGGAATGCGAAGCGTTGTAAATCAACGCGCCGCCAATCTCTCAGCTTCCCGCTCTTCTGCGGCACGGCACGGCAAACCCGGAGGGGGGGCGCCATGCGGGGCGTCGTTAAACCGGATAACCACGTTATACCACGCGACCACATCCCTCTGACCCTGCATCGCAAATCTAATTTCTGACGGGCGCAACAAATGTATTGATCTTGAAGCTACTTTGTGTGATGAATGCAGCGCTCGCTTCACGTGGGAAACAACACGGCTCGGGCGACGTACCACAACGCGCGCGTGCACGTGGCCCCGCTAATGAAGTGGGACCCCCCTGGCTCCCCTGTCACTTGTCAAGTCCAACATTTGCACTTGTGTCATATCGTGAAACGTTCTGTAAACAGATTGCTTCAATGCGTTTGCCAGATCCTTTGCCTTTAACAAAAGAACAAAAGGGGCGCTGTGTGATGTGACGAGCGTGCTCCTCATGGGAAGGGGGCAGGCGTCTCTCCTAAATTGCCGGTGCCAGCACGGCCCTGCGACGGCGGCCGGCTCGGCACCCCAAGCAAAGCGACTTCTATGTGTACATTGAACTTCTTTCGCACCGTACGTAGACAAACATGCTAGTCGGAGGTGCGGGGGAAGGATAACAAACTAAACACAAAAAGCAGTTCTTAAGTAATCATTTTGTCAATATAGATGATTTAAAAGTGCATAGCTCCAGTGGCTTCCTAATATCGGAAGGAAGAGGGTTCCAGACGGCCGCAGAAGCACGATGCAGTGACCGTCTTTGTTCGACGGCCAGCCATAAAACCAGCGCTGCAAGGACGCGTGATGCTTTAAGTTTCTTGACGAGATCAGCAAGGACCTGGTTTCATGCGCTGCCACGAACCCAAGCCACTCCTGCGCTCGGGTTTCTGCGTCTCGCTGGATAAACCGTTGGGGGGCTGCGGAGAGATTCTACAACGGCGCCGACATGTGTGCTTCGTGGCCGCAAACATCCGCTCCATCCTGAAAGCTACCATATTTGCGCGTGGACACCTTATTTTTCCGAGGTGGGGAGGAGTCGCGCGTTTACTCCGAAGGTTAAAATTGTCTTCGACACCGGCCGAGTCGCTCCCCGTGCTCACGGCGCGCTCGACCCGTCTAACGGAGGGCCCCGTAGGTCAGGCGGTGGCGGCTCTTTACGAGAAGCAATTATCAGCGCAGTCGTTCAATTGCACTACGAGGTACACTCTACAGCGTACACAAGCCGCTTGGCCGGCTCTGACACGGAGATGCCCCCCAAGTGAACGATAGGGAATGGGAGCGGCAAGCGCAGCGGCTGGAGATTTTCCATTCTCTTCACGTCAGCCGATGGGCCTGGATCCCTGATTAAGGGTGCCCAAGTTCCTTGAATAATGTGCCCACAACAAAGAATGAAGGCATCCAGGACACCTTGCGATGGCAGCTCAAAACTTATTTCCCACACTGGGAAATAAGGCTCGCATTTCTTTGGGAAGGGGTTTGTTCGCGCTGGTGGCGGCGTGGCGGTGGTGGCGGTGCCAGGCGGGAGCTGGTGCTGAGCCTCACCGTTCCGTCTGCTTGCGTAGATCAGCCAGCTCATGCAGCCTGCGCAGGGCCTTCTCCTGCTTGCGGTCATCTTTGTGCGACCTCGAGGAGACGTTGCGTGCAAATTCCCGCTGCTTCAACTCCTTCAGCCTCTGCAAAAAAGCAAACGGGTTCCGTGAGGCGAGAGCATTTGTCGTGGGAACTTTTTTGGCATGCCGTAATCTCGATACGTAACCCAACTTTTCCCCGTTCTCGTTTCTCCACTGACAAATGCGATATACGCTGGGGCTCTGCACGCGGGCGGTTTGAGTGCATGCCCCGGAGAAAGTTGTTGTCGAGCAGTTACACTTTTCATTACCCATTCTTGTACAGTACAACAATCTTAATAGGGATCATCTATTATCAAAGTTACTTTATTTTGCTGCCAAGTGCCCTGTCAGGAAAAATACCGGTGCTTGCCAGCTCAGCCGGTGCCACGTCCATCACAAGCTACTCCGATTACGTCTCACCGCTTCACAAATCACGTTGACATTATCCCCCGCTTTCAACGCACTCTTCAAAATAAGGACCTACATTCGTTTTTCTTAGTAACTTTTGTTCCCAACGCAAGTATGTACTTATTCTTTCGAAAGTCGACCCAAAAGCACAATCGAACATGCCTTGGAATAACTCAAATCCCCTTTTGCAGTTTTATTCAGCCTCGAATGCATAATGCTTCAAACAAAAATACATTACTGCCCACCCCCCATCCCTTCCCAGTAAATCAACTTGCCACTTACAATGACCACGGGAAATTCTGAATTCAAACAATCACGAGACGAACTTTAAAATCCCGGCGCCCATTAACGTGACAGTGATATATTTGCTTCGGGTGCCCACTTAATGCATTGGCCGGGTGCCGATTATTTCGGCGAGGCAGCGAACGAGCCGAGTCGGCTGAGATTGGCTTGCCGCGGCCCGGAGAGCCGCGCCGTGATGGAAAACGCCTTCGCTGCGTGCACTTGTAAGTCATTTATTCAGAGGCCGACGTCCCCCGTGGGGGCACTAAGCAGATCTCTGCCACAACTACATTATACATGAGCCGAGAAGTGGGTGGGAGAGAGCGTGGGAGGACGGGGTCACGGCGACGAAAGAGGGGGGGGGCGGTTGTCGCTCTACGGCTGCGGCACGACGCACGCGGGTGCACGCGGGTGCAGGCGGGCGCAGGCGGGCGCAGGCGGGCGCAGGCGGGCATTCGCGCGCGCTCACCCGCAGCGATCGCAAACAGCAGCGAGCTGGCCCCTCGACACTCGCGAAACACCGACGGGAGCGATTCACGACTGCGTTCTAAGAAGGGAATTGGCCCATTATGCGATTTCCAGCCGACGGCCGAGTGTCCGGGATCGCGAAACAAGAGCTTGGATGGGCCACGACCATGCACAGCGCGTGTCTGTAGGCCGTGGGGCTAACGTGGTGGGCAATGCAGTAACATCTTGTCTTGTACTGTGCTTCTACCTCATCCAGCAGTGGATTGACTACAAGGGCTCTGTGTGCACGTGCAAATAAACTGGAATCGCCGGTTACTTGAGCAATTTGCAATCGAGCCGACACGCAGAACGTTAACAAGTTCACGCAACGATAGACGGCTGAACAATGTGAACGTGCGCAGAACTCCGACCCGGCGGCTACGATTCCGAAATGACGCGGCACAGAAAGGCCGAATGTGTATGTCGACATCTGCTGCAAAAGCAATGTCAAGCGATGCCTGTGATCATACGCCCGGCATAAAAAGCGCTCCCTGCCCTGCTCAATGGTTAGCCGGCACGCGCGCGCACGCTCTGGTACAGCAGCGCAGCAGCCGTCGGGTGAGACGACATGTGGCGGCCCAAGGCACACCTGCCGCAGGTACTTATGAATGTTTGATGACGACTAACACAGCAGTAGCTGGCCCCCTCGGGCGGTGCAGACTAATGCATCTTCTGCGCACTCTTATTCTGAATGCAAACACCCATCCGGGTGCCGAGAGGCAACGCGAGCGACGCTGTATTTGGGCGGCGAGACACTTTAACCGGCTGGCTAAGGGCGATGCGTGCATTGCCAGTGCCCTGGGAGTTATTTGGGCAGATTGAGAAGGCGCACGCTATAATAATTATGCACTCCAAATTTAAACACAGCTTTGCCCAAGCAGAAAAAACGGTCGAATCGTCAAAGTTGTCCAAGTAATTTTGTTTAACGTGCATTGAGACAAACCGATGCAATTTAGTTCTGTATTCACCGTGGGCCCCCATAGCAAAAAACGCGAAAGCCAAATTGCCTATTTTGCTTAAATAGCAGTGACGCGTAGCTGTGCTGGCATGCGTGCATTTGAAAATGCTGCGAATTAAATTCCTTTTAAAACTGAGCATGTCTTAAATAAGTAACAACGTGATTAATTAAATAAATGGCGCGAAGTGTGCAGAGACAATTAGGGTTGCATAATTAAGTAACGCCACGTAGCACTCATGTCGCGTACGCGTCGTTGGCGTGCGGCGTACACCCTTGGCACTCGAGTATCCTACGAACAAAAATAAAACGTCTCTCTGTCTCAGTAGTCAGATGCCACTCTGCACAGGCATCACAACCGATGTGTTCCTGTGTTCATGCAAGGCCATGGCAAAGGAAAACAAACCCAGTGCAGCTGGCACACAGCACAGACGCGGGCTGCGCGATTCATCATTACTTTCGAATTGAACAGCCATCAGCCCTTTTCAAAAACATTTATTTACTTTCACGTGCTTTGCCAGGGCACCCTGCTGTGATTTAGCACCATTTGTGGCGCCGTCCTGATAACTGTATTAGAGCTGAGTGATGCTGCGGTTAGGACAGGGCATATTCAGGTCGTTACAGCGTTTAAAAAACCCACACACGCAAGCCACGCACACCGTAGTAAATTACATCGCCACCCTCTGGTGCAGCCTATCCTAAGACCAATTTCCATACATATTTTCCTCTCCAGTAAGAACCAAACCAGCCATGGCATTTTGCTATGAGTTCCCTTAAGGCCAGTGCAGTGCAAAGACTGCTTGTAACATCAAGGCTGCGTTATTATTATGAATATCATCATACCGCTTTCATAGTAGAGGGGCCATGCTGCTCTCTGCCATCCCAACTGCATCAGTAAAGTTAAGCTGTTTTTTCAAACCTTTATAAACAGTTTGCCTTTAGACGCTATCCCCCTTTTCCTGGTGACGACCGCTTGTGTTGCGATTGAAACGTCGTTTTTTGTTATTTTCTTTGAACCTATCTACGTGACTTTATCGAAAGACCCAAAGAATATGAATTCCTGCAGCCACGCAAGCTTTAAGTCAAGATTTTCCAGTTACAGTGTACGGTTTTTCTTTTTTTAAGCTACGGGAGGAAACTGGAGAACCCGTAAGAGAAGAAACCCATGCAAAGCATACAAAACTTCATGCAGGGACACGTGTTAATGCTGCGCCACCCTGCCACCAACCAAGGGCGGCAGCGGACAGTTTCTGCAGGTGGGCCCACATTTGGGCGAGCAGTTGTGCAAAAAGGAAATGAAACAGCCGATACAAACATTCACACGCTCAACTCGTCGATGTAGCGCAAGAGGCGAATCGATGCATTGTCACGCAGCTGTTGGTCGTCGTTTAGGCAGCGGCTGCAGTGGCGTCGCGTAGTTGGCAAAGGCCCTGGAGCGAGGAAATAAATGGGCCTACACCCCGTCTGTGATCAATTCTCTCTTTATAACCCGGCGTTTGGGCCGCTCGTGCTCATGGGCCGCTGGTGCTGTTACACCACCTGCACACTCGACAGCTGGACTGATCGCGGGAAAACGCTCCTTCATTTGTAACTCACGTCCGCCGTAGGCCGAGGGTGCGTACGACGTCCCACGCGGGCGCCGGGCATTGCTGCTGCGCCAGGACTCACCTGCTTGTGCGCGTGGTCGTAGGAGTTGATGTGGTTGTCGAACTCCTTGTGCTTGTAGTACTGCTTCTCGCACAGCTCGCAGTAGAAGTTGGCCTTCAGGTCCTCGAGCGCCTTTGCGATCGCCTTCTCCTTCTCGGCGTAGTCCTGCGAACACAGCGAGGGAAGCGGCCCGTCGTGAGCCAACGATTTTGTCGCCGGAGTTCAGCGATCGTACAGCGCTTTTGTCAATACACTGGTCAGCGAGGGCTTCCCCCCCACCCCGTGCGGGTCATGCGGGGTTGTTTGACCATACTTCATCATGCTGGTCAGTGTGGGTTGGTGAACATGGTCAGCGTAGATGTGGGAGCACAGAAGTACAGGACAACAACGGATTGTAATGCACCTCCGATTAGCGCGGTCGGCTACGTACGGTGCTAAAGAAGTTTAACATACATAGTCCCACGGCAGCCTATAATGCCTGGTGGGCACCCATCGACGCACTGTCCAGGCTCAATGCTGAGATGTGACAAGACTGATGGGAGTATTCCGGGCGACTTTGTCACAGGCCATGTGATATATGAAAATATAAACTGGATTGTAACCGGGATGAATGTGTGATATTGGATCGAGCAATTATGCTTGCGTTAGTGTTTAAAGAATTATAACTTCCAACAGAACGGGAAGAAGAAGAACATTTAATCACACCGATTAATAAATGTCTGTTCTTGTCATATTCATCAGCAGACAACAACGCTAATGCTTTACAAGCTTTCGGGAAAACATTGCAAGCCCGAGAGTTATTGATTGCATGTTAATTATTTTAAATCACAATGTATCATTTTGTTTGATAGACAACGTTTTATGAACAACAAGCAGCCAGTGGAACGACATAAAAATATCCATAATTTATTCAAACAGTGGGCGAGCTATTAATCATTGGGCTTTTTTTTCTAAACTAAAAATAATTGCAGTAATGATTTTATTTCAACGCTGATTTTTCGCAGTACACAACCAACAAATGCTACACTAAATAAGATGAATTGCCCGTTGTGGAATGTGCAGAAATCACAGAATAGGGCCGGGACAAAAAGCCCATGCTGTTTCCCTGCACCGGAGTGAAGGCTGTCCTTGAGACAAACATCTCTGTCAAATAGATATCTGCTCTTCTGACAGGCCCCGAGATAGAGGGTCAAAGGCAGTTTAAGGGCACGCCTCTGACTCGTAGGGAATAAATTGCCAGGCGCCGCAGTACAGGAGTGCCAACAGATGCACTGGACCCAGCTTTGCACAAACGCCGACCGCGGCAACACAATGCTCTGAGGGCAATCGCATTGATTGCAGTATTAATGACAACAAAAAAGGAAGGTTGTTTTCATTTCAGGTTAGAGATACGTTGTTCTATTGCTCAAAATAAATAAAGGGCTGCAGGATGACCCACCGTGACCTCACATGCGTGCGCCACTCGAACGCGTCGCCAGAAAGCCGATCGTGTCACGAGCTTTGCCACGACGGACGTTCGGTGCGGTAACGCTAACTCGCACGCCATTATCCCCCGATGCCACGTGGCTGGCAGGGCGGACGCGGGGTTAATGTGCATTCGCAATTGAAGCACAAAATCTGCTGCTGTTTGCAAGACGACTTTCTTTTTGGAACGCCTCTGGCTTTGAAATAATACGCCTGATTGCGGTAAATAATAAATACGGCACTTCAAACGGGAACACAACATGAATTGGTGGTTTACGTGACGTTGCCTACGTTTGCGTCGGTATGAATAAATTATAAACCGCCGTTATATAACTACGCTAAGCCTGGCAAATTAATTATGGAAGATTAAACATTTTAAACATTCATCAACCTAACGCCAAATTTAAAAGCGCTCTTTCCTGTGCGCCACCGCTGCTACGTTTGCAACAGACGGAACGAAGAGGCCCTCTCGAAGCCTGTGGGCAGCTGTCAGTCTCGGCAGATGAGCAAAATCACATTAGGAGGCCCGCTAGCCATAAAAATGCAGCCTCACACCAAGGCGCTACAGTGTTTACGGAGCACCCGCCTATAACCCCGAGTGAGGACCATTATCTACAGTGAGAGTGAGTGGTTTATTATATACCCTTGGAATGCAAGATTATAGAGAGAAAAAAGAACTCCCTTCCATAAATATACCCCTTAAGAGGATTTTGAATACGGGGCAAAGGCTCTGCGTTTTTCTTGCCCTGCTCAAGTCACTGTGCTGGTCGATAGGCTGACTTGCATAACATCCATTTCTAATGGTCCGGCCTGGAAACGCGGCCGACGGAAATTATGTCCTCCAAACATTACAGATGATTTTAAAGTGACGGATTTGCACTTAAATGCGTTCTCATTATATAAGCTTTACTTAATAACAGTAATTTGCCGCAGCACTTGCAAGAACGCTCTATCGGCCTCGAGCTTCTTTTAAGAAAACCCTACACAATTAAAACTCATTAGGGATTCCCTGTACAGCCATTAATAATTGCACAGCCAACAAAGCCAAGGAACAATGCAAACCCCACCAGGACTCAAACACAATATATTTTCTCAGCCTTTCCTCGCACTTTGGGAAAGGCACATTGAACCGATCCCTGGAGCAACACTTCTTTAAATGTTAATGAGAGCCGTCGCAGAAAACTGTGTTTTTTTCAAGGCAGAGATGTTTTCATCCATCCCACAGCCCTGCGGGGGCCTTGCCAGGTCGGTGTCGCGCGACTGCCCCAATCCAATGCCTACGCGGCTTCAAGCCTCGCCACAATCTCAACCTCCCCACCCCCTTCTCAAATTTATTTCCAGATTAATCTGGAGATTACAATTAAACGCTGACAATTCCGATCGCGGCGATGCCCCCTCAACCCCTGACGTGCCGGGGTTTAAAAAGAGCTTCCGCGAAAGGGAAACAACTGCACGCAAAGAGAACACACAACTCGCTCGGCGGTTTCATCCTAACGGCCGCACGTTTCTTGACATGAACGGCTCAAATTTTCTTAACGCGCTTATTACATATACTGTTTATGCGACGAAAAGCCAACGCAACTACAATCTGCCAGTGACAGACGACGGCTCTGTTTGAAAGCCCCACAACAGATCAGCGTTTTGCTCATTTGTCAAGTGGAGTTGCTTGGCACGAACGGCGACACAGTCGTGCTAATTAATTGCCCGGGTGACTGCAAGCTCCTTGCGGCACTTAAGGCACACAAATTACTATAGATTCCTGAGGCTCGCAGGGCCTTGGGGGCTCAGACGGTAAAGACGCAACAACATTAATTCTGTTAGTCCGTCTCTGAAGACACATCCTTGGGCATTTGTGCCCACCTCGACACAATTCTTTCAGCATTCTTCAATATCCATGGCTCCCTAGTTAGCAGGAGTGACCGTCTTGCCAGCTCCACACGGCACCCAGACACTCTACCACGGTTCTGTAATGAAAATCTTTCCAGGCATAAAAGTTACAGGGGACGGCCGACATTAATACAACTGGCAGGCTCTAAAGCGCTGATTAAAGACGACATAAAAACAAGCGCGTACGCCAGAGGTGTTTCAATAGGCGAGCTGTGCGCTCTGGCAGCCCCAGACCCTCTCGACGGTCCGCCATCACGATCGGCCCCCGACGGAGAGTTCGGGACGTCTCCAAACTAAGTGCCCAGCTCCAATGGTAGTAAACTCGTGCGATTAAAGCTTTTAAAACGTTACTTTGTCGAAACGCTTTGAGCAACATCTAACTTCAATGCACGCGAGTGTGCACGCACAGGGAAATAACGTACGCAGCGTAAGTCATACGAACGGGGACCGCGTTCGCTAGCCGGTGTTTATTGAGCCCATGGATTACATTCAAATGCTAATTTAATGCAGACTAAACCCTTTCACCGCCTGCTTTACGCGTTCAAACTTCACAGCAATTAAAGGGATGGGGCAATGGGTTTTCCGTGGCCCGCAGGTAATCCACGGTGGGATCCGGTGAGATTCCGAGCGGCACACAGCCACCCGGGACGGCACTTCAAAGAGAACACTAACACCGGCGTGTGCCGTGCTGCACCGTGGCACAGGGGATGCGGCCTTCACCGCCGCTAAGTTTCCTACCTGCCAGCGGAAAATACTGCCTCAGCATTATTGTTAGGAACAAGAGAAACGCCGCAGCACAGCTCTCCGGCGCGGCGCGATCAGAGGTCGCGCCGCGTGCCGCTCCGCGTGACGTCTCGACGTTCCGGTCCCTAAAGAAGCTTCCAGCACGCGAGAGAGCGAAACGTTGGGGGCACGCGGCACGAGACGAAAACACGTCGGACAGCGAGAAGAGAAGTTACAATGGAGCAGTCTGAAACTGTTAGCCCGGTGCTCAAGACCGGTTAACGTCTTCACCGTGGTATCGTAGGGCAGCAAACTCTGTGGCCAGACTGCAAGGGAAAACTGCCGGAGCCAGCACAAGAGTTAAACGATGGTTCCTCCGCCGTCTTGGCCACCACCATCACGGCTGTCACAGCCACGTGTGTATGTGATGCGTTCTATTAACCTTGTATTCTTTGTGCTGGTTGCACAAAGATGTTGATGCACGACCGTGCCTTTGGGAACAGTTGTTTGTTGGGTTATGTGGTTTGTTTTGCTGTAGTAACCAGGTTCCTATGGTGTAACCAAATCCTCCATTGAAAATTTGCTTTTATTGCCCAGTGGGTTTTACCTGTACCAAAATAAACCTAAACTTCAACTGCACACGCTTTAAAAAAAGAATCAGCTGAGTCTTTGGGAGGCTATCAAAATGAACATTCACAAGTCAATGTGGTCCTCCGATTCTTCGGGATGTATGACGTCCCAGAGAACTCTGAACAACAATTACCATCAACAGCTTCGACACTCATCTGACAGCCGACTGTGATGTGCAGATAAAACTTGTTTCTTTAAATATAAAAGTTCACGCCTGGGACGGCTTCATAAAAACCAGATGCAAGCAGATTATGACTTTTGCGTTTTTCAATAAAACGTAACTAACAGCGATTGGAAAAAGCAAAAAATTATATCTAAAAAGCAAATTATATCTGCGTGGATGGTGTCTTGGGCATGGTCCCACTGGTTTTACATGTGACGTAAATTTTATTAGCTGACGCAGTACCGCGTTCTCCGCTGACACGCCGAGCGGTGCACGGTAAGGGGTAGCACACATGATGAAATCACCCAAAACGCACCCTAAATAGTGGGGTTCATCCTGGCTAATAATTGGATGGGAATGCTCGATGTTGTAGATTTGCGCAGAGAGGTAGCCGTTACACACAGCAACAAATTCCTGAATTTATCTGTGCAGAATTATTTTGGTGTCATTCCATCACTCACACGGGATTTCTTATGGTGCTCTGGTTTCTTTAATGCAGGCTTTCCTGGGTAAAAGAGGGGTCAATTACTAAATTGACCCTATCTAAAATTGGCCAAAATGATAAAAGGGCTGCCCCAAATTTGAAGACTCAAACCAAATCAAATAAGACAATTTGCAAACATGCAGAAGTATTTCACCCCGACAGCTACCCCGTCGGCTTTCGCACCGGTTCATTAAATCCTTCCGCGGTGCAAAGCGTTACATAATCCACGCCGCATGTGCAGATTTATCCTAACTTGTTATTTTATAATTAGGGTGGAGAGCGCCACTCATCCGGACCAGAGGGCCTGTGAAGCCAACCTCGCGAACGATGCCCTCGCCTACCCCCTCCCACCCACCCATCCACGGCACAAGCTCTCGAGCCCTGCCACTCGCCCCCTGAAATGCAAGTCCATCAATTAGCGTGGCATCGGTAATTCTCACGGACACGACGATGCACTGTTGGCACCGCCACAGTTAGGTGTGCACCGCGTGGCCCGGGAGGCGAATGTCAACTACACGGGGGATATGGTGCTCCAATTAAAGTTAAGCCGCGCAACGCTCCGCCTAAATAGGCCCGGGCAGGACGTGTAGCTAGAATGGGCGATGGGACGGGGGCTGAGACTAGACTACCGAGCGGCAGCCAAACAAGGGAAGGAGCCAGAGGACGTCCATCGTGGAGATGGAGCGATGAGATCGGCTTGTGAGCGGGAGCATTGTTGCGTCGCAGGACAGCGAGGGATGGCGGCGATTTGGGGAGAACTTCATCCAGCAGTGGATTGATCATGGATGATGATGAAGCGCCGAGATTCAGGACATCTCAAAACAAAGCTTTTATGTGCTCAATTTTTCTCGCTTTTTCTTTTCAATTTCGCAAAACACTTACTTTTGCAGAATTACACAAAAAGATCATGAAAACTGGTTTGATAAGATTTAAATGCAATGTTCCGACGCACAATTATATTAAGCGGATGGGAAGAATGCGGTAGTGAGAGCCAATTCCCTGAGAGAAAGCCGTCTGCTCCAAGGCAGAGGATGAAGCCGACTCCCCGGCGTCTCTCTCCACCGAGTTCTGCGGCCGTTACGGAATTAGTATCAGTGGGCTCTCGTCCAGGAATGAATCCCAGCGGGTGGAGGAGAGAGGTTAGTCACCAACGCTTGACGATGACCGTCACACGGCGGCCATGCGAGGTGGAGAAGCCAGCAGACATCACGCCGTCGCCGAGGCTTTCATTTCTGCACGTATATAATTTTTTCGGCAAGCGATTTGTTACAATTAGCACAACTGGCTCTATATTTTCCATCATATATAGAATGCAACTATCCCCGCTTATTTGCTGTTTTGGTAAAATTATGATTACTACGACGCTTACTATCCCAGAAAAGCCTTTCCCGAGTTTCCTCATTCTCTCTCAGGAGGATCCTGCTGTTTTTGCAGTCAGGGCCCGACGATTACCACCTTCCCAAATAATGTAATTTGCAAGCAAGTTTTTAATTTGGCCAAAAATTAGGACCATAACGCCAGCGCACACAGCCCACTCTTTGTTCGAATGACATAACGTAATTTTTAACGTCCGCTGTGACACAGACGGCACGCACTTTACGGTGAATTCACCCCGCAGTGTTCATGGCTACAACTCTACCAGGACAAGTTCATCTAGCAGTGGATGAAGCACGACTGTTGCTGCTGCAATTGACGATGATGATGATGGAGAGTGAGGAGCTTAGCTCTGCAGCGAGGCAGGGCTCGGTGTGCTGGATCTTTGATGAAAATTAAATGACCTAAGTGGCAGAGTTTGCTTACGAAATAAAAATGCAGTTACATTTACATAATATTCCGCCTTCACTTTTATGCAAGCCAGGAAATGTTAATAGCCACGAAATATTGTGTGCAAAGAATTATTCATCGTGCAAATTTTGTAGAATCAACTTCTTTTTTATTGCTCCCAAGGCAACTGCAGGATTTTTGTTTCTTATGCACATCAAATTGTGTACAACCCGATGGGAATGAGAGCTTCCACCATTTAGAGTTTCAAAATTATTGACTCGTTGATATTCACGTACGACCGTGGTTAACATTCTGCAAAGCGTCGGACAAAGAAGTTCAGTTATATCATGGAATGTCAAGAGTTTGTCCTCCGGAGATGGGAGAGATGCATTTCAAAGCCCTAGAGGAGCGAGCCAGCCGAGTGGCCCTGTCCGGCACAGAGGGATAATAAATCTTGACGGCCACCCTTCCTCCCCGACAGCTTGCCACTGCTCATGAGCTGGACCGGCTTTACATAGCGAGTGGAACATCTCCCGGGAGGGGGGGGGGTCGTGGATCTTCAGATTCCTGGCCTCAAGAAAAGGGCCTCCCCTTCCGTGCACCCCTTCAATGAACGCGCCATCAAAGCGCTCCCCCCCCCCATCTCTATACTTCTCCTGTCAGGATGCGAGCCGCGCTAATTAACAAACGCGCGATGAATTGCGGACGGCGGCGCAGGCAATCCCAGAATAAAGGAATGGCACACGCTGCATCGCCGCGGTGAGCTCATCTTCTGTCAAATAAAATGTAACCCTTACCGAGAATCGAGGCGAGTCAAAATTATCTGAAAGTGGCTCAAGTTTTCTTTTTTCTACCAGTAAATTATTTCAAAGCACTTATACACGGCAACATCAATATTACAGCAAACTCTTGCGCTAAGAATTACAGCGGGCTTTCATTCCCCAAAGGGTGGCGACTTTTAAAACTAAATCCGTTCCTTTCTCAAACACCGAGGCATATTTCCCCCCCATCTCAAAGGCCCTTTTTGTTCTCCTTCCACATGGGCCAGATATGTAGAATTTTGAGAAGGTCATACCCACATTTTACTCCGGCTGTCTGTGAAACGACTTACTTCCGTGCAACCTATTCACTACGGGTGAGACAAGTGCAGTGATGCATCAATTCATAAGCTCGTGATGACATGCATCAATTTGCGTAAGAATCAATGTTTTCCCGACTCATGTATATGTCGTATGTTACTGGGTTCACACAACCCCCTCCAGCCACTAGAAGCCACTGCATTCACCACATTGTTCAATAATTGATGGATGAATCAAACTGCAAAAGTGAATTGTGACAATTCATAGCGTTTGCTAAGGGGGCAAATCGTTACACCCCATTCAGACAGGCAATGCCAGATGAAAACATATTCCCAACTGTCCTCGGCAGGGAATCAAACCGAGTCCCTGTGGACTGTGGGTTGAAAGCGGCCGTGCAATGCCACACCGTTAAGACGGCGTAATGGAAGCATACAGCATAGTGCTTCTGGCAGATCATTTACCAAGCTATTTTAAATGTATGAAACCATTAACAGGCAGACTTGAACAGCATGCTTAAAAACTACATGCATTATACTTCAGGTCCTTAATGATTAAATTACTTTAATAAATAAATAACAGTGAAGTGGAATATAAAATGTTAATGCGGTATTAAAGTGTGAAAAAAAAATTCGGCTGTTAACGCTAATACAATTTAGACTGGAAAAAGTAAAGAAATTAAACTGAATTTTTTTCAGTGTTTGCGGAATCTACTGGTGATAGTCAAACATATTATGGTTACGTATATAAGTAGCACATTAACATGCAACATGAGTGTTCATCTCGAGCATATGTGTCTGTTGTGTGCATACACACTCCAAGTGGAGCAGTGGCACGGTGGTGAGCGACGAACCCGGTGACCTCACTTCTAACCCCCCCACCTCCTCCTCCTTAACCAACCCGCAGTGACCAGCGTGGTCAAGTATGGTCACACAAACCCCATGACCGTTAACAGCATAGGGCGAGGCCTTCATCCTGCAGTGGATTGATAAAGGGCTCTGGAACGTAGACGAGAAATAAAAAAATGAATATGGGAGCCGTTACGTAAAAATGTACGATGAGCACAAAAAAGCCTCGAATAAGCAAATACTTTCTTTTCCCTGTCATAATTCAGACGCGAGAGACAATGGCTGTGACAGAGACACCCGACAAGGATAACCACACAGACGAACAAAAATTGCAGCATCGGGGAAAAAAAAAACTAGGCCTCGATTTTATGCATAGAATGTTTCACAGTTGAATGCAAAAACACGAGCCCAGTGATGCGAACTTACAGTTGATTTGGATCACTGCTTCCAAAAATGTTTTGCCAAAACACCTAGACATCCATTGCATAAAAATGTACTTTCAAACAAGCTAACAGTACCCGGCCAACACGTGCAGCTGAACGTCCGTCGTCTCGTCAAATCAGTGTGCGTGTCTGTGTGTATCACATGACCAAACATAACACATCTCCAATTTCAAAGTCGCAAAGTCTTTTCAACCCAAGATCTTTTCTCAAGAGTTCACGTACGAGTTCACGTACGTGTTCACGGATGTATTCAAATAAGGCTTCACGCAACACACAATTCTCTCCGGCAAGCTAATATTTTAAAGATGCATGTACAAGTCTAGACATTTTTTTCAATCCATCTGCTGGATGAGGTGCACCCCAGCCACGCCCTGACGGTCGTGGGGGTTATATTTCACCGTAGGTCACCGTAGGTCACCGCGTTGGTCACTGCGGGTTGGTCAAGGCGACGGTATCACAGGCATCGGAGCTCCGAAGTGCAATACAGCAATGGGGTTCGCCGCACTGCTCCCTGCTGTCCATCAAATATCAGGTGACTGCATCAGAAGCTTTAGAAATGAACATATGGAAAGCACGAATACACTAACTCCCATGTCTTGTTTTTATTCTGGTGATGACCTATAGTGTACAAGACCATTCCCGTACACTGCTGTGTGCATACTGCCTGGAGGCATAGATCGCAGGGCTGTTATCAAAACGCACCGAGGTTTAATGTAGTATTTATAAATTTGACCTTCACAACGTCTCTTCACGTGACCCAAATTAAGTGCATTTACTTTCCGTAAGGGGCGGTGGAGCAGTGGTGCAGCGGTTAGTGCACCGCGGTATAAAACCAGCGGGCTCGAGTTTCGATTCCCAGCCACGACCAACCTCAGTGACGAGTGATAGCCGAATCGATCCTGCTCCCCACTCCCCGGCTCCAGATTCACAAACCCACGCTGGCCAACTCTTGCCAATCGAGCAGCGTAGTGACAAACGGCCTGAGCGTACGGTGCTTCCCTTCGGCGATGCGGCTCCGACATGATATTTAACGTTCAGCAGCTAACTTCGAAGCAATTTATGTTTGAAATTGTAGCAAAGGTCATTTGTCAGCATTCCAGATTCATGATCAAGCCAAGTATATTTATCAACTTCCGATCTGGCTATCGCTTCTGTATGACAAACAGGTCAACCCGATGAAAATATGTACTGAGGGGAAGGGAAGGAGAGGGAAATGAATTGAAATGCAACAGCACCTGTGGACTCTTACAATATGAAAATAAATCAGGAGAAATATAAAAAATAATATGTAGTGAGTAATCATTATATTGACACGAGGTCTCGCCGACAAATCACTGGCAGCGTCAAAAATCAGAATAGAGCAATAAAACTGACGACGGGAACACACAAAGCACAAAATAATATGTCCAAAAGGTTTGTTATAAATAGGTAAATGTCAGTGCTATTTTTCATCTTGTTTTTTTTTCATTTGTCATTTGCTTTCAAAAGGTCACTGAGCAGAGATGAGGAATTCCACGGGAAAAACAGCTCAAGTGACAGATGAACACACTTCATATCAAACACATAGGCACCAACTAAATTGAGCTCTAATAAACCGTCCCCTCCACATTACAAGACGAGCCGGAGAGTTAAGACAGCCCAAACATTGGGATCATTTTGAATGGAAATGTGTCTTACAATCGAGAGAATTTGGTACTATTGAGAGCCGTCTTGAGCAAGATGATTATGAATGCGCCGATTTAAAATGGGGAGAGATTTTCTTCTAGAAGATAATTCAGAAAAATTAGATTAAAACACGTCTTTCGAACATTATGCATTGCTATAAAGAGCCGTCTTCCGGAAGATGATTAACTGTACTCCTTTGAAATGGGAAGAGATGTCTTCTGGAAGATGGTTCTGAACAGCTGGTGGTGTCTTCTGGGTGGAAATTTATTGATATTCCTCTTCTTTTTATATGGGTGTGAATTGAGTAGCATCTATAAATCGATGCCGAGGTTGTAAATCCAGATTCTGCTTTCCTGGCACAACACGCGAATGTTGCTCATGGCCTAAGAGACCGCTCGCAGTAGACACGGTTTACAAAGCGTGCCGCTGAGTCGAGAATTCGGGTACATTACCAGGGAGGTTCTTTGAAGTCCGTGTGGACGGCACAGCTCTTCTTTGTCTTGGTAGCCGAGTGCGTTCTCGGAGTGTGCTGGAGGTTTTGCTGGGGCGTTATGGGAGCGTACGGGCAAGCCAGACTGTGGGGGGGTATTGATTTTAGCTTGGCGGCGGCGGCGCCTGCTACGATTCTCATCGTTCCATTCAGACTGGACATCGACGGTTCCCTGTGTGCCGTGAGCTGGAGAGCCAAGTAGGAGAGCGGGTCCCCGGCTGCGGAGCAAACTACCGGCGGCACGGAGCGTCGGCCGCCCCGGAATGTCCCTGCGAGTTACCGAATCAGACGGCACGACTTTTTAGCTTGCGGCCAAGGTGCTCCCTCCTGCAGATGTTGTCGAGAAGGAGACGGCGCCAGAGAGGCCGAGAGAGAGAGAGTGGCACGATTGTGCTGTGGCTGTGCTCCGCTGGAACGAGCAGAAATTCCCGCCCAGTGTCGTGTGCGCCAGACCACCGTCGAGGTGGACGGCCGAGGACGACGGCCTTGCTCCGGCTCGCTAGAAGCCGCCAGCAGCGGATGTCGGCCTCCGTCTTCTTGCTTGAGGTCGTACGGCGAGGGTTGCCCGCCCCCCCCCCCCCACCTCGCTCCAACCCCCCCCCACCTCGCTCCAACCCTATTCCAAAGGACGATTCTGAGCAACTAGATCTCAACACGGCTTCTGGAGGACAATGCATTATCCTGATTATAAGACGCGCCCCCCCCCCCCCGACCGTTTCCTTTAAAATATAGGGAGACAAATGCTTCCTGTAATCTGGGTAATCGGTATTTGCTTTAAGAGCCCGCTCCCTTGAGTGGGAAGAAAACCATTAAGAAATTATTACATTTTTCATTGCATTTATTTATTTATTCCATAAAATATTAAGACATCTCTCAGGAAAAGCTCACAGCTTAAGCGTGAAATTTGGAAGAATGATGGAATTGGTATTCGAGGCTACGGTGCATGGACAGGGTTTTGCATACAGAGCTTTCCTTTAAAAGCCTGATGCATCAAGTAGTGAAATCTCAGTAAATAGGAATACAGTCATAAATTAACCATCCCCCCCACGTACATTTCTCTAATCCATGCGATCCTCTTTCTGGCTTTCGGTGAACTTCAGAGAACGCGTCTCTGCGCACCTTTCAGATTTCGCTTCACGCTCTTCGTGAACATCCATGCACCCGATCGGTGTGTGTCGTAGCCGGTTCACATACGACGACCAAAAAGTTTGTAATCACAGATGCATACATTACAAATTACATTCCAGTTTAATGAGTTGAGATGTTCCAGCCAAGTTAGGGAGTGTCAGTAATCGGCGGTTATCTTTGAGCTGGTTAGATTGATTAGCGAATATAATATGGCAGTGTGCACACAGCCTCCGAGTCCATCCCTACCCCCTGGTCATAAATAACCCACTGTGTGCTTCTCCCCACCACGCTGTAAATCAGTGGAATGGAACCAACAGTGATGTATTGCATTTTAATACTCATCAGCGTGCACATGTCTGCCGACCGTTACTGCTTCATATAGGATACTCTGCCAACTGCTGTGGGAAAGAAAAATATCACAGGCAATTCAATAATTAATGTGTACGTCCTCTCGACTCTTAACAAGGTCAGCTAATGTCTCATATGCGAGGGTCCTCTCCCTTTCGGGAGACTGGGGTGGGGGGGGGCGGACGAGGAGGGGGGCCGGGGGACGAGGGGTGGGGGTGGCACCGCAACACTGCCCAGACGGCAGCGTGCAGACACGGGACCCAATTAAAATTCAACGCTCAATAAATGATCCATGAAACACGGAGGCAGCAACAACTCTTCGTGCTAGTGGCTCCGGACCGGACGAAGAAGGCATGGCGGTAGAGTTTGGGCTGCATTCCTGCTACTTAATTGGATTTGCAGAGACACGATTTAATTAGGCATCGCATGACTAAAATTATCCGACTATTTCGACTACAAGTGCGACGGCAATAAATACAATTTATACTTCATCCGCTGCTGTGAATTTTCGCGCGCCTACGCTCATTTATTTCGTTTTCCTCACGCACAATGCGCGCGTTTAAATAACCTCTAAGAGATTATTTTAAATAAATGACTGTGGGCGGTGTGAACTTAACTGTAACACTGGCGTTTAATCCACCAAGTAAGGAAGCGCTGAAAAACTGCGATCGGGTCTGGCGTTCCAAGGCTTTTGATTCAGCCGTGTTGGTTGAATGAGGTCACTGATCGTAGGCAAGGCCAACTGCCTCAGCTGTGAAAAAAGGTAACGTGAAAAATTTGATATGCGGCGCAGTGAAATCGTAAAAAATCAACACGAGGCTGCGAAGAGGATTTGAAACGTAAGAATGTTAAATATGTACGGCATTCTGTAATTGCTTTAAAATAGTACGAGAGCAGTCACCGACAGCATTTATTTGCACTGCAATGTAATAACACATGCCCTTATTAGAAAGGTCACGTAGGAAAAAAAAACACAATAATCATGACTCTTACTCCCTTTGTAAAAGGCGACAGCAAATAACAAGAGACTGTGCAAAAACCCAACCCATCGGCCGTGTAAACGACACCACTTTATAATTGACGCTGCAGCACAACGACATCACGGGCGCGATTTGCATAGCGAGAAATATTTCAGCAAGAAAAACTAAGCGTTTTCTTAAATTATTCTTTAATAATCAAAATCTCACTCAGCGCAGGCAAGGCGGTTCCTCATTCCTTTATTACCGCGCAAGTCGGCACAAGACAGCTTGCGCCCAAAGAGGGGTTTATCTTGTCGGGTTTCAAATTACACGGCAACACCCACAGAAAGTCATTAAAGCGGACTGTTTGGGCGCCAGCATTAATAACGTGGCAGGGCCCCAAATCAGTCCTGTCCCAATTCTGCCACGAAGGCGGCTACAAATGGCTCGAGATCCATCTCTCTAGATATGGCCTCGCCACCGCCACACGGCAGCCATCCCTCCTAGCCCCACATATCCAGCAAGACGACATCACCGCTTCACCCCCCCCCCAACTCCTCCCCACCCACCCCCACCCAGCACAAGCAGCGAGATATTAATCCGCGTGATTAACGGACAGCTTCCACAAACACGGCCGCAGTCGGCGTTGTTTGGGCCTCGTAATTTTTTAAAGGGTTGGTGTGGGGAGTGGGGGTGGGGGAAAACATAGACCAGGCTGTTCTCCCGAATTCCGCTTGGGCACTGATGCAATTAAACCTGTTTATTATTCATTATATTGCACAAGACACACAAACGTGATATACTTCAAGTGATAATTATGAAAGTTTTGGAAAAATAAGCATTTTGAGAAAATGCATAAGTGCGATGTTTCCAGTACAAAGGGGAGTCATTTTAACTCATTTTCCCTCTCCAAAGTTAAACGTGGTTCCATGACAACACTTTGTCTTGATTGTTTAGTTTCGATATGAGTTAATCGCTTCTATAGCTTTCTCCATAACGACAATTAGAGATGCCCCATGCGGTTTGCCAGAAACAGTGGGGAGCCCTCGGTGTGAGGCCGCCGCTGCGCTCGCTCTCTCCGCTTACATTCTGCCTCTCCCGCGCTAATGATAATAAAATAAACGTGCGTGCGCGCGTAGGCATTTTAAAACGATAAAAATAAAAAAACGCCCCGGGAACATTTACCTGAAATGAAGCCCGCTCGTTCTAAACATCTGTTCAAAACAAGTGCACGCCCGGTATTCCACTTTTCTTCTGTGCTTTATATCATCATTAATCAACTATGACCTTTCCACTGCTGGTCTTCGCATTGCGACGATCCATCCCGCAGCTGCTGCACACAAGCCGATCTCCCCTTGGCCACATCTCCACGCAAGACCTCTCTCTCGGACATGTTCCCCGCTGCCGCTCCGCCGTGAGTCTCACCCCTATGGCCATCTATCCTTCGGGCGACCTCACCCGTCCCACCCCACTTACTTTCCCTAAGAGTAAGGATGAGGTCTGGAATATGTGCAGCCTCCGCAGATCGTAAAAAAAAAATTCTTTGACTCGGTGCGAATGAATTGATGCGTTGCGTGTCACTGGATGGTGGGTTGTGTTATGATAAATATGTATATTCACATTCAACGCCCACAGTGGGAGGGCGAGTATATCGATGCATCATCCCAACTGCAAAAAATGGGGCCACAAGTGTTGCAATTGCTCAAAGATTAAAGTGCATTAACTAACATTTGGTTCCTGGGAAAAGTATGTTGTGCGTTTTCATTTTAATGGATTCATTTTGCACAATTACTCCGAGAGGAGAACACAGTTTCATTTGGGAAGCTGCTGCCACGATCAATCGCCAGTGACTTCCGCCCAAGTGAAGTAATTCCATTGCGCAAAAATGATAACGTCATATCCCAAGACATAGTTTTCATGTGTTCATCATCGCATCTCTGCGTGAAGCTCAAGGATGAATCTACTTTACATTTTCGCTCTGATGAAATGCCTCTGCAGTATTGCGCATTTTCCCAACAATGATTACCTTCTGAGATTATTCCGGGTGGTTTCTGCGAACACTCTAGAAAAAATATTATATCTTTGCGCAGTTTGCTTATTATCTGCAAGCCAACAACTTCTGTTCCTTTCATCACTCTTTACTCTCACGAACACTCCCAACATGATACGCTCCACGCGTTTTGTCCTGAATACCCCTAAATGAGTTTTCGTAACACAAAGCCATATGGCAAATAAATGGGGTGCTGTACGGAGTGCTGTTGTACGCGCTATGCCTCAGTGTCTCTGCAAATTGACTCGTCTGCCACTCGCAAAGACTCTCCCCTCAATTCTGCTCGCTGATCCAGGAAGTAATAAAGCTGCGCTTTTCTTTTCTGTTGCACCTTTTCCAGAAATTTAATTATTCACCGACGCTGTGTTTTTTTTAGAGCCCATTCACACGCCCCCCCCCCCCCCAAGACTGCAAAACAATAAGCAGAAATTAAATACCCTGCTTATTAAACATGAAATACACCGCTGAATTGCATCACTGGAGTGGGGTGGTAATGGTGAAGGCCCTGCAATGGCTTTGCTTAAGCCACTGCTGGAGGAAGAGCCTCCACTAGGAGAGTATCTGGCATTTTCTTCCAAGCTGGCCAGACATCTTGCAAGAGGTGGTGGTAGTACCCACACTTTACCCCACCTCACGTGGCCTGTTGATCTGCTAAATTGTGTACCCACGTTTAATTAATCCATCTGTGTGGAGTTGAGTGTTATCCACTCAAGTGGGTTGATTTTCTCAAGGTACTCTGGTCTCCTCCCAGACCGAGATAAGCACTTTTTTAATGGAGTTTGCCAAACGTTTGAAAGCAGGACCTTGCTGAAAAAATGTACGTGGGGCTTTCACGTGTAAAAAAAGGATGTTCAAATTACTAATATAATTACTATCATAATCATCACGGTCCACGGGCAGACTGCCCGAAGGTGTCCACTGCAGATTTCGTCATTTGTTTTCACTTTCCTGTGTCTTGTGCCAATATGCTCAAGTAGTGCGACATAATTCTGGCACCAAACTCTTATGTCGCTGTCAAGCCATTCTCTCCCTTTCCGCTTTCTTTAATTTTTTTTTAAACAACACACTTTTAATGTTCCTGTTGTCGTCCATCCTGCATGCGTCCAACGAACTTAATAGGCTTTGCCAAATGCTCATCAGCTCGAAGTACTGTACGATTTTTTCCCCCCGAAACAAACACTTTGTCTTGTAAGACCCACTACTTCACTATGGATTTTTTCTTCCCAAAAGAAACACATGCACATAGTATTGACAAATCTTGCAGAGCCATGAGTGGCTGTCGCATCAGTTGCATTGTGTAGCAGCTCTTGTAATACAACCTTTCTGCATCCCGAGACAAATCATCGACCCATCGTATGCCGCAAGGGCAACTTCAGAGGCATGAGTCAACATGGCAACAACAGCATTTTTTTTACTTGAAGAAATAACTCCGAGAACTATGTTAAAAGATTACACTTCTGAATTTTCTCTCTGGAATCGATAAGTGGAAAGCAAACCTAGCGAGGCGAGCAGAATGAAATATTCAAAAAAGGCAATCAAAAAACCATTGTGTAAAATACATATATACGCCGTGCTCTGTATAAATATATAAGTAACAGTGCTGTCATGGCATAACCAGTCTATGTGGTGAAGAAAAAGCAAAGGTGCAGCCCTGCAACGGCTTGCTCATGCTACTGCCGGAGTGCAGGAATCCGCTAGAAGGAGCTCGAGCGCGTGCCCTACAGAGCAATTGGCTCACTCGCCCCCCCACCACAGGTGACCCCTGCCCATCGACTAACTGCGGTGGACCCATTTGTACTGTCAGGTGGACAGAGGTTTTGGAGAATTTAGGAAACCTGCAAAATGTTTCCACTGTCGGAGTGGCAGGTGGGGTCGAACCAGCAAGCGCAGTGGGCACTGAACATTACAAGGCGGTGAAGAAAAAGGCAACAAATGCCGAAGAGAATAATCCGTTCCGTGGGAGCAGCTACGCGGTTCAGGCTGCGCCATTGCCACAGGGCCCACGGGCCAATTTGCGAAAAAACGGGCACCATCCGCAAGTACTGCTACCGAAACTTAAAACGTACCAAAAAAAAAGAATCACTGATTCAGATCAATAACAGTTTTGCCTTGGCGAGCGCGGCTGTTAGGATTAAATAGAGAACAAGAAATTAGATAAAAAACGAGCAACCCCCCCCCACTCCAAATCTTCAAAGAAAATTGCATCATGCATTGGCTTTGTTGATTCACTTTCCATTAGCTGTGTACACTGCCACTGTCTACATTCCAATGAGCTGCAGCAGAAAGTGCATCCTGTGACCTGAATGGTGAAAATCAGAAAGCCTAAAATACGGCCACACAGTCAGCGCTCTGCAGCTGGAAGACTGAGTCGCGCCGACAGAGCGTTGTACATGCAATGCGGTGGTCACGTGACATGCAAGCAAGGCATGATAGGACCTGTGCCGTCCTGCTGTTTGCCAACAGCAAACCTTTGGCGTGTTATTAAATCTAATGGAGTCTTCGCTTGCAATGATTTGCCATCAATAACGGAGGTTCCATTAACGTACAACTGGCGGGTGAACCTGTTGCCCTGCCCGATTGTTACTGCAGACGTGTGACATATCACACTTTCATATTCTACAATCCTCAAGCTTGGTTACACAAGAACACAAAAACTGCTTGAGCGGAAGTCAATACACGCTTAGCTTTCAGTCCATCTCCCCACAGCACACAAACACTGAAAGCGGAAAACCCCGCCTACGCTCACTTTATAACGAGTGGGCTGCGCGCAAACGTGTGCGTACGGCCACCTTAATGAAACAGGGCAGGCTCTCATCACGCGAGTCCGTGTCGACTAACACGCAGGGCCGGCGAATCTTTCGCGTTGCGTGGCTTACCCACAGGTGAGCCGTCAAAAATGCATCCACGCGACGAGCTACTCCAACACGCGCGCATAGATTAATGGGCAGATCGCTTTTATAAATGGATATCTTTGCCGAAGCGATAGCAGCCGGCAGTCCGTCAGCGCCTTCCCACCCGGCATGGGGAACGCGCGCGCGCGCTGCATGCAAAACAGCGCAGCGGCGAGAAACACACAGCGGTGGCCCAGCCGCCATTCACGCATTCTTAATAACTGTTATTAGTCGGCAATCACGGCACTCTGCAGCCAGCCCTGCCGCCCCTGTCGTCTGCGAGGCAGCGCTGCCGAGGAGGCAACGGCGAGTAAACACAGCGGGCTGTGACACAGAGTTTACATGTCGCGCGACACATGCAAACCAGCAGGTACACCTCATATACGTAACACAACAGCATTGTCACAGCGGGATCAGATCGTTTTCCTCAAGGACCTGTCTAATCACTCAGGCGGTACCGCTGGGGGAGAGTGACAGAGAAAAATTACTCGGGAGATAGACAGTCTTGAATAGCATTAAACGGTCCATTTGGGAATTAAACTTCGATGTCAGCTTTTAACGGACGGATGGGTTCAGGTCGCGCGCCGAGGAGCTATTAACCCATTTACCTACAACTCCAAAGGGTCCGGGAAATGGGAATTCAATTACGGGCCGGGAGGGGGGGGCCGGCCCGGGATCGTGGCCCCGATGGCCGCGGGCAGCGCCGCCGTGCGCCGTGAGGGATCGCGCTCGCGGCGAGCGTCACCCACCCCCCCCCCCCAACGGCGAGCAAATTGCCCGAGAGGTTTATTTTGTGGAAGCGCCGGGCAAAAAAAGTATATATGTAAAATAAAAATCGCCGAGCGACGAGGCGCATTTTCTCGGGTCGCGTCGTCGCGCTGAGGCCGCCAACAAGATGGCCGTCATGATGCGTAGGCAGCTCCGGGCCAAGCCGCCTGGCTGGCAATCGTCGCGAGGACGGACAACAACTCGAACGCGACACCATAAATCACTCTCGATTTGAAGTTTTCGTGACTGCAAGGATCCATACTCTTTGGTTCTTTCGGTAAAGTCACGTCGGTGAATTTTTAAAAAAAATAAAATTTGTATTTTATTATTTTTTCACCATAAATCACGTCAAGTTCTTCGTCGGCGCAGCGGTGACCTACCAAATTGAAATAATTTATCCCATGAATGGGTTGTAATTATAAGGCAAGTTAACAATTGTCTGCACAGCGATATGTTTTTTCACAAATCTGTCAGAAATGTGATTGCCGAGCGTTTAAATAAAATACATTTTTGCTTTCATATTAAAATATATCCACTATTGGCAGAAAATTTACTTACCCGTAATATAATATTTATTGCCAGCAGCGGGGGCTTAGTGAATGTTTGGGATAAGCAGCTCCAGAAACAGTCAAGGGACCCCCGACAGCCAATGAATCAAAAGTGACTGGAGATAAAAACACTAAATTTTACACAATTTGCCAACTGGGCACGCTCACTAAACGTGTAAAAATATTCAGCCCAATCCATTTTGCGGTTTAGATAAGGACCAGAGCTGCATAAATGTGTGGATATACTCTTATTTGTTCCTGCCCCTGGTATTTTTGCACAAGACGGCGCTTTATGAGCAGCAGCAGAGGCTACTGAGAGACCTTATACCTTAAAAACGTTAGTAAATTAATCTACTGGATGTAAAATAATAAGTTATATGAATGCAGGTTTAATGCCACGTTTTGCAAATGTCACATTGAAGCTCCCGTAGTGCAAAGTATGCACAAATATTGCCAAGACACAGATTGTATCAAATTCACACCACGTTTAAATGTTATAGTAAGGGGCTAGATAAAACAGCAGCACTTGGCATGAACAAGGTTATTGTCCGAATGAATTACCCTCGTGCATTTTATTTCCTACAGAAATTGGAAGTAATGTACAATGTACTGTATCTTATTTCTAACCAATTGTCTTCCCATATAGCTTTTAACCAGCGCTGTCAATGTACTTAATGACAGCACACAAGCATGCCGCAAAAATGATCAGTGACCCTCAAACCATTTGTACCGATATTATTAACACATTTAAGACTAAGTACCTGGCAGGAACGGCGCCCCGATAGGACGTTTACCGTGGAGATGGAGCAATTGAAACAGCTCGTGCGTGGGTGCTACGCGGATCATTTTATCGTCGATTCATGTGAAAGATGGCGAAAGCTTGGGGAGTCCTTCATCCAGCAGTGGATTGCTCATGGCTGATGATGGTGCTGGTGGTGATTGTGATGTGAAGAGTTAAATGCGTTGGGCTATTAGACTTGACCAAACAACATGGTCATAGCTATCGTCCCGATTCCACGGAAATCTGCTGTCAACAAAGGCTGAAATTACCATGATGTTAGTGGTGCCAATTTTAACCCACCTATGACTTAAAAAGCTCTGCCAAAGTCTGTTGGATAGCTGTATTGAACCACGCATGCAGGGAGCCATATGTGCACATCATACAACCCGTGTGCATCTTAAGAGCCGGGCGGCCGCTGTGAGAACGTGGCAGCGATGTTCACGGCATGAGAGGACGCAGGTGCTAAACAGAAAGTACCCAATCACACTGCGCATTTGTCAATCCCGAGGGGGTCACTTGAACTAAAAATGAACAAGAAAGTTAATTACAAACAGAACTGAGATTTCCTGCTCAAATGAGCATCGATTCAGTACTCATTCCCCGTTTACAGCCCTGAGCCAGTGGTGGTGAGTCTAACCACAAGATAACCACGGCTGACTTTCCCACAGTGATACTTATTATATCCACCATAAAGGAATGATGGGCTGAGTCAACCCCTGCAACCAGGATGTGAATTTGCAATAGGATGACTTCGAGCTGCCCTCTCTACCGCTGAGCCACCCGGTTGGATCATCACAAGCAGGACGTCTGTGCTGCGTTGCAGCTCCGCTCTCTTTTGGTAGTGTGGCATTTGTGCTGTTTTTGCAGGGTTGCTATTTCGGTATTTTGAAGACAGCAGATGAAAGTGGTCACCGTTCTACGTGAGGCCAGTGCGTTCATACCATCTGGTTAACTACACGGCTTTAGTTCTCGGTGTCCAATGTAAATGAGTGAACAAAAAAAACCTCTTGAAATACCAGTAAGGTGAAAAACACAACTATGTATGTTGAACTTCTTTCACACCGTATGTAGCCAACCGTGCCAACCGGAGGTACATCCAAAACTGCGAAGGCAGGGCCACAGATTTCCTGCAGTGTGATGTCCTGCAAGCGGTCCCAGTCAAAGCGATAAGACCAAGGTGACACTATTGACTGCAGTGTTGTGAACAACTCACATTGGCACTGGCAGATATTGCCGAATGTGGGTATCGAGCCGAGAACGAGCCTGGCGGTGTGTTAAAGTATCTGGCTTCATCGTCAGCTTCAATACATCATTCAGCGTATGATGTCCAAGGCCTATTCCGTGCAGCCAATGCCAGACGGCAGACTGCGATGCGCTCGATACCCAAAGCGCCCGGGCTGTACATACGAATCACAATCAACAAAAAAACTCAACACGTTCATCAATAACACTGTGGCCTTAAAAGTAAAATTATATAATCGGTGACATTTGGGGCAATGGACCCCTTTCATAGCACTTGCTACTTCATAGCACACATAGCACATTGATGTGCTGTGCAGAAGGGCATCTACCAGGCGGTATTGTTGACAGACGTGCTTGAGACATTTCTGTCCTTTGTGCTTTTGCACCACCGCTAACCGAGCAGTAGCAGCGGCATTGCCAAATAATTTCTTTAATTATGAAATCGCAATCAGCCCATCTGACGCCCTGCCGAATCGAACAAACGGTCAGCGAATGTGAAACATGCAGGAGCACTACGCGCCTGCCTTACAATGCAATAACGTAGCACAAAGCTGCAACCTTTTGCTGAGCGACGGCTTCAAAGGATGCTCAGTGCGAGTGTCCGCTTTGTAGCGTCTGCCAGAGTTTGCGTTAAGCCCAACTTCTCCGTGCACAGAGGCTCCTGCCTTGCGCGCGCCGTTCACCGCACCGGGACTGTAGAGGTCAGCCGATGCCAGCCCTTCTTTTGTTCTTCATCATACGGCAATAAATAATACATCCCCCTTTCATAAAGCCACAGCCACCTTTCCCTTTCACCTCCTGTCAAGCTGCATAAAGCAGCGCAATAACGAGGGGGGGGTGGGTAAAGAGGATACAGGCCCAAGGCGGCGCCGCTGCTACATAGCCGTACGGTCCTGACGAAGACCGAGATTGCAAGGGGAGGATGCTACACGTTCGGTGCTGGCACCACCGTCGACCTGTACGGCTGCTTTGTCAATCCACCGCCGGCTGAGGGCCTCCCCGTGCCGTGCGGATCGTGGAGGTTTATTTGGCCATACTTCACCATTCGAGGAGAGAGTAACGGTGGGTGTGTAAGAAGACATCAAAGGGATTTCCTGCACTGCCCATTGCTGCCCAAAGCATAGCCCTGCAGCCGAAACCAGCCAGCCTGTTGTGCAGGATGGTCATCCATCCAAGCACTCTGCAGGATCAATTGTGTTTAGCTTCCAAGGTCTGATGAGATTGGGCGCATTCCGAGCGCTTTATTCATAGGCACATATAGCACACGTATAAACAATTCATTTAGCAATAATGTTGAAAGCCGCTTGGTTTAAGTCTACAATCGATGTAATGCATTATTTACCTCGGGTCATGAGGATTACATAAATTACAATTGAATTTGATTGCATTGTTTTCTTGGGCCACGCGTCTGGTTTCAAATCGCAATTGGTCAACACGATATTTTTCATGTAAAATTTCCATTATTTATTCAATTTAAACAAAGAAAACACTGACGCGGAAGCAATTCTATTCTTCAAATATATCCATCAGCCGTGTGGCACTTGGCTCATTGTTGTAAAGTATGCAGACCAGACTTTTACAAATGTTCAGCAGTCCCCGCAGCACAATGCATTCACTCGTTAGTGACAACCGCACGCCTCGTTGGACTCATTTCAAATCTCTCCGAGTCCTCACAATTATCGACAGAGTTCCACATGACAGCCAACTTTTCAAGGCACACATAAAACAAATCCTAGTGGAAGGAATGCCAATTACATAGCTACCCACATAAAATAAAAATCTTTGAACTTTTCACAATGGCCATCAATCGACCACGAATGTTTGTGCAAGGCAAAGGGTTGCAACGTTTGTTTAATGTTGGCACAAATCCATTAATCACACTGGGGGGGGGGGGCAGAGATTCGTGCTTTAAATGATCACAAACTGTACAAAGTGAACTACAAATGCAATATTCTGTGTGGCAACAACAACAAAAAAGGCACCCAGAAAAAGGACACGGCGTCGACAGGAGATGCACCGTCACAGAAAGATACCAAACTCTTGATGGCGAAAGCAGAGGAGCGGAGGAAAGATGCACCACAAAGGAGGGCTAATAAATTATGCACTTGAATCCTTTTTCAATATCAACCCATCCCCCCCACCCCCTCCCCGCTTTGCCTCCGATGAGATATCGGCATACATTCAAACAAGTCCTACTGCTTCGGTACAAAAAATCGTTCCAGTCATATCGAACCTATCGTTTACCTCCGTGGGACACTCAATTTCACTGGCTTAAAAGTTACGCAAATGACATGTCCGCCCGCACATATTAAAAGTTGGAAATCATCGACCGCCCCATTAGCCCAATCGGCAGCGCGATCGTCGCAGAGGGGGAATCGGCATCCCGTCTTTCAGATCGCGCGACGTGCTGCGTGAGGCTGTCGCGACGCCCTCGCGCGTCGCCACCCGGAAGGCGACTGCCAGCTATTGTAGCCGCGACAAAGTTTGCAGGCTCGGCGAAGGCGAGGAAGCACACCTTCCAATTTCTGCGGAACGGATTCCTGACGAGAAGAGCGCGCAACGGAAGATCAATTGAGCTCCATGTGCAGGAGCGTTGCAATCGATCGAGGCGCACTAAGCACAGCAGACGGGGTGGGGGGGTGGGTGTGTGCAATCAGATCCACTTGCGGGCAGAAAACACCTACAGAATGTCAGCCTCCGCCGTGACAAATAACTCTGCGCGCATTACTCCTGTCAACGTTGCCAGGAACCCGTGCAGCAACGCTTTGGTAAAAGGCGTCAATAGCTTCATGACGTCCGGAAAGGGGAATAAAAAAACACACAACACAGACACACAAATAGGGAAGCACCATCTACAAAAGTGATATTGTGATATTGGAGCAGATGAACGAACAGCACTTGTAAAGCCATGCAAATGAGCAGCGAAGCTGGCCTTTCTCAGACGGCTTGCTTCACATTGCCAAAAACACTCTAGGATGCCAGGTTTGGCACTACGTTTGCAATTTACAATACATCTTTAGCCTGCAATCATGATCAGAATCTTTACCCGCGAGAGCATTTTTCAGTGTCTGTGTACATGCCGAAAATTAAATAATATATATTTTACAAACTGGTCGTGGAATGCTTAGCATTTGATCTGCTGCATTTCACAAGCCAACACTTTGAAGGCACATCAGAAAGCAAATCATTGCTGAATATGACAACATCTCGTTGGAGGCGACTTACATAAAATCTAATCGTGTTGTTCAGTGCTTCGTGAGTGCCTTTGTGTGAAATATACATTTGTGATAAACACGGAGTGAAATCGAATTTAATTCTAGACATGCTCTCAGGTTGGCGCATTCATTAGACCCTGGTTTACATAAGGACGTAAAAATAAACATGAACTTTAACTGTGAACTTTAAATTGTGTTAATTTAGAAACCTTTTTTAACGAGTCTCATTGGAATTAAAGTACTTAAAACTATTTACTCTCGACTCACTACTGTGCTTGGGCAGGGAATAATAATGATAACGTGGTATTGTAGAAGAACGGACAAAATCTACGCATGACACTGCGCTCAACTTTGCACAACAGGGTAATCCAGACATATATGGACCAGCCTCGTGGTCAGAGAGCCCCAGTGGTTGGCAGAGTGGTGGGGGGCAATCTGTGCATTCGTAGGCAAATGAAAACAACATTAATACACTTCATAACTACGCCAAGGAAGGGGACATATGCCTCTACTCCAGTGCTTTCAAGGCAAAGGGATGGTGTATAACATATACGTGTTAAACCCCAAGCCGAAATGGCAGTACAGCAAGCAGGTCGGGTAAGTCCTCACTTAACGCGTTTTCGCTATGACGCGGTTCTACCATTTTGGAACACTGTTCGCATAAGTGCCCGTTACGACGCGTCACGCGTCGCGTTGAGCTGTGCGGTCGAGCGGAGTTATACAGTACGCGGAATGATACAGTAACCTGGCAGCGTACCGCCAGTTATTTTTTTCGCTTAAGGTGGCACATTTCAGCAACGCATCTGTGATGTCACGGTCCATCTTTTGCACGAGATGATATTTCCGTGGTGGTCCTGCTTTCAAGCACATTCTCTTCTTAGGCTATTCTTCCGTTACCAGTCTCTTCTATTGGCTATTGTCCCTCCTCGAAATGTGTCTTTCCCGAGCACACTTACTTTCCTTAACCGACAAACATGCATCTCATTTGTGCAATGTTCTCTAATACGTCTGCTCCACTTTCTGTCCCCCGGTATATTTCACGGCATGAACCTTTCCATGTCTGTGTCCACGTTTCTCATCCACGAATAATGCACCGACTTTTATTTCCTCTTCAGCCACATTGGCAAATTACTTTTAATTGTGTAATTCAATATTGAAATTCCAAAGCACGGATGCAGAGGAGTAAACCAAACGTAAGGCCCTTTATTTGTCCCGGAAGGCTTTGCGAAGTCAACATTTTGCTGCAGGAGGGGGCGTGCATTTGAAAATAATCTGTGCCTTCGAGAAGGATAGCGCTCAATGCTCCAGCAAAGACAGGTTCCACAAACCTACTTGCTGCACTACCGTCTCGTGGCCACCATGCAGCCCCCGTGGGTTTGAGGATCGAACAAATTTGCTTGATCCACCGACGCCCAGCGACACTCACGACAACAAATATGTCCACGGACTAATTCCCCTGGAGATGGAGGGCCATTGCATTGGGATTGCTAATTGATGGCTTGATTGCTAATGGGACATTTCACGCAAGTGTCGCGAGGTTGCCAAGGCTCGCTTGGTTGCCAAGGCTCTTTAAGACCAGAATAATTCTCATACATTTCTGAACGAAAGCGGTTAGGCTTGTGAGTCACTCCAACCGAGGCCTGCTTCAATTATGCTGGAGCACTGCTCGACTTGCACGCACAAAGGGTTGCTCAAGGATGAGTGAGCGCTGCTTCTGACATGGATTTCCCGGATTTGTTGTTGACGCATTTTGTAATTGAATTTGGTAATTAGAAAAAAACCCCGCATTGCTTATAAATAATATATATATTTTTTAAGGAATAATGTTAAGCAGGAATTACATTATTTTCACGAAACATTTAAATGAAAAATTATATCCTGCAAGAGAAACTATGGGCAGGGGGGAGCTAAAGGCGCAGGCCTGCAATTACTTGCCCACTGCCACTGCTTGTGGAAAGGTGCTTCAACTACAAGCAGCTTTAAAGAGCCCGTATAGAGGGTATTTGGCCTACTCTTCCATGCTGGACAAATGTCTTTAAAGGAGGCGAAAATATGGTACACGGACAAATTTTATGAAAGTGGAGTACCCAGAGAAATCTCATGAGTACGAGGGGATAACACTCAGTAGTGTGAACCCACTTGCTGTACACAAACTTCTCCTCGGCGAGCTCGCAGTGCAGTTGGCACAGGAGTCTCACTGGCCTGCGGTAATTCAACTACTGTGGCCTGCAGAAGATTACAAGTGATGAAGTGAGTCCCTGGTTACGTAAGAAATCAGAGAGATGATGCATCAATGATGGGATATTTGATGGGCTACTGTATCTATTCATGGATCTATAAAGTGGATTAATAAGCACTTGGGCTGATGGCCAACTCACCACATCAACGTCCATCACACCGTCCTCTGCTGGTATTTTATTTTGCAATCAGCACTGGGAGGGGATGGCTTGGCACCATTTCACCGAGCCATTGTATTGTACTTTCTACTGTGGATTTATTTTACTGCGCATTTAATAATCGCCGTATGTTTCGGCCACACTCAATGCACTCTAAGAGTTCAAGAACGCCAGATATGGCAGGCTTAACCCACAGATATTCCATTCAATAATTGGTAAAAGACAAAACAAAATCCCATTCAAGGTAATGCCAAGATGCCTTCCTCCCAAACTGAAGCCACGTGAAAAGAAAAATCAACGCCCACGATGAAACTTGACCTGTCAGATGTAATACGAACACAAGACATTCCATCTGCTCAGGAATTATGCTTGATTAGAGGAGCAGGCTCCAGAGGTTGCCCGCAAAGACACCTGGGAGAGGTGATAAGAGCTTAACATTACATGCGTCTACACCGGCATTGGTAGAAGTGCATGAAATATTCTGCTCGTATGCCCAAACAAATAGAGACCTGGTCAAAAATGGGCCACTCGTGGCTGACAGAGCTAACGCAGAGCATCAAAACCGCAGCCAGTGCCGATGTAAATCCAGGCACTGTGAAGATTTTACAAGTTAAGGATATCTGTTTAACAGGATCCTGCAAGGTGTTACGAAAGCGGTATAAAGAGCCTGTGCGTGGCCATGACACAGGCATGAATGACGGTGCCTGTGCTGGACTTACAATAAGCAACAACTGCAAGCAACATCGGCTAACAAACGCTCTTTTCTGGCTCCGAATCAATCATGTGCAGGTGATTAATTGTTTGTGACAAGCATTTTCATTCGGGTGATGTACCATTATGTCTATCGTGGAGCATGGGCACAGGGGCTTTTTCCAAATGCAAATTCAACAAAGTTTGCTACGTTGACATTTTCTATCGCGGCCACAGCGTGAACGGGGATACAGAGGCGACCGGCGGGATGGGATGGGCGTGTCAATTTCCCTCCAAAAGAAAAATGCGGATTATGGGGTAAATATGATGAACTCCACTAATGGCTGCGTTATCTTCGCATCCTTGAGTGGCCGATTTCTCTCGGTGCGGGATTACAAATGAACGCCGACGATTGCGTGCCAGTTACGCACGGGGGAGGGGGGGGGAGCGAGGATTATTGCTATTTCAGCCTCGAGTCAATGAAACGAGATGACACTACTAAACGGAGCCAGCGATGACGATGATTAAATAAAATTACCGTATTAGGATATTGAGTGGTACAGACGAGGTTCGAAATCTATGTGGCTGCCCCAGGTAATTTGGGAAAGTCAAGTCGGTCTAAACATAATAGGGCTTTAATGGGCATTCCGCGGGATAAAACGTCGCTGGGAAATTGTTTTAATGGATCAGCTATCATGTTTAATAAAGAACCGCCTATAACGGTTTGAGGTTTTGGGTGAGAGGCAAGTAATGTCTGTCACAATAACAACTCAACCCTCCAAAAAAAGGTAATTGTGGTTGATCCCCATTAAATCTGCTGTGACAGAGAAAGAAGGGCCAAAGGTTTCTCACCACCTCCTCGGGCTCCAGCAAGGTGGAAAATTACCAATAGCTACGTTGGCTTCAAGTGCTGCCTGTGTCAATTAATAATGGTGGAGATGATGAGTGTAAGATTTTTTTTACCGAAAGAACGTTTTTGGAAAAATACATGAAAAAAATCCCATTTGAAAATAAAGCAAAGCAAGTAAAAAACGTAACACTTTAAAATCACTCCACTGAGCGTTGGGCAATGAACAATAAATAAAGACAAACGGAATATTTCCACCCAATGTTAAAAAAAGCACACAGATACTGAGCCATTAATTAAAGTGGGAAAGGGGCCTTTTATTTCCACAGGGAGCCTCAGTGTGTACGTTGACTGCAGGTGAACAGTGGGGACCCACACTTTCCAAAGCGGGAGCATTTAGGAGCCTCTCTCCACCACTCTTTATTGCAGACCTAATGTTCGAGGAACACTTTATCACGAAGGAGGGATAAATTCCACAACACACACTTTTCGGCTTTTTTTTTAGTAAACCCATGCGCACATTTGTATTTTCTGAAAAACGAACATACGGGAGTGAAAAAGGGCACCTAGGCAGAAAGACAAGAGGGCTATTGCTGTGGTATTACGACGATGCACGTGCCGACGTGACAATTGCTTTCTTGTTTAGCTTCATCGGCGAACCGGCGCGCAAAAGCCCAAACGCACCTTTGTGAAGTAACGGCACTCACGCGCCCCCTTGCTTCCCTCGCCGTGTCAGTTCTACATTCACCCGCTGAGCGAAAATGGTCGCTCTGCCTTCGGCGTTCATTAGTGAAAGCATACATAACGTCCCGCAGAAAAAAAAGAACAGATTAAACACGAGTCAGAACGGATGTCACAATTCGGTGGACGAACGAGACCGCCCCCCCCCCCCCGTCTCAACCATCGGTTGTGATGTCCGGGGTGGGGGAACAAAAAAAACCCACTAAACACAGGAGGCCGAACACTTGTGAAATTATGCCAAACCCAGCGCGGTTACACACGGAGAGGGAAAACGCACTGTGAGTGCTAACGCCCAAGTGTGTTATAATTACCGCACACACAACCTTGCCGGCCGATACTTCGAAACAAAAAATTTGAAGGAAAAAAATCTCCCGGGATCTAACGAGCCTCCCCCGTGTTAGCGGACTTGGCGTGCAGCGCTTGTGGGGCACGCTGTACGGCACCTCGGGCGCAAAGGTGACCGCGAGGTGTTGAAATAAATCTATACCGGAATAAGAGGGGGGAAAGAACGCTTGCACGTGGGCTGTCGAGTCATGAGTTTTAGCAACATACAGAAACGATCGCTGCATTTGAAAGTTTTTTGGAAGTTAAGCTCTACAGGGAGTACAGATCTCTTCCTCAACTTCCTCGTGAAAAAGAGTGCGTAGCTTTATAGCTTGGAACCCCGAACGGAATCCAGAGGGTGGACGGACATACTTACGCACGACAAGCAAAAAGAGTCGTTGGGGAAAATGACGTTTCGACAGCTGTGACATTCATTTTCGGCCCCACACGACCGCTCGCCGGTGTTCTTTGTTACATTTACGAGCGTCTCTGAAAACTCGGGATGTTATTTGCTAAGGCTTGCAAGGTGTACGCGGGCAGCGCAAATCCCCGGCCACCGGCAACAAAGCACAAGACACAAAACAGTCAGCGAGTAGCACAAGTAATTTCCCGGGCAACCGTGAGGTGGCTTTGTGGGTGAATCAGAATAATGGGAATCAAATAAAAGCATGCGTGTGCATTTGGTGTTGGCGCCGTTCCTACGGCGCAAGGATGTCACGAAGGTGCTATGTTTCACAGGTGAGTATAGTCTGCAGTGGCTCCATGGTAGGGGGCGATGTTGCCAAGGAAAACGTTGGCAAACTCGAGTGGCCGGCTGCTCAAGAGCACTTCCGATTGCCTTTAGAAATGCGTGCCAGACAGGCCAGGAGGAAAATAAAAAAAACAGCCCACAGGCGGTACACGCAAGTGCAACGGGCACGATAAACAGAACAAGTGTCCGCCTTGCAACGGTACCCGTGACTAAATGCCAGGGTTCATTATTACCCACCAGCATCAAAGCACACCAGCAGGCAGCCATCACCGCTCAATAACAAAAAAAAAACACATTCGGAGGCACGACCCACGGGGAAATAAATAGCGGCCGTGTTTTGAGACTACCCGGCCACAGCCCTCGTTAGCCCTCTGCCGCCGCTGCCGCAGACAACAGCGGCTGCCCTGCACTTAGAACGTACGCACGGCTCGTTATCCCCAAAACAAAAGTCTGGCTTGCCCTACATCGGCGGAGAGGCAATGCTCCGACGTGACAGCACGCGGACGGGGCCCACGACGGCCGCTCCGGAGGCCGTGCACCGAGAGATTCTCCAGGCTGCTGTTTGCCTCTCGCAAAGTCGGAGGAGCGCAAACCGACGGGGACGTTCGGCTACGATCGAGCGAAAATGCCCCGGCGCGGACACGTCAAGTGCTGCTCAAAAGCAATTCTGAGGTCCGCAGCACGATGATGTATGGTTAAGGAGAAGTGTTAGAGATTGTTTTAGGAGGGTTGCATGAAAACATATTTTTTGAAAGATCGAATGAGCTAGCTTATCGAATGGAAATTGGTTTGTATTTCTCTTCGAATTCTTGTGAGAATGATGTGACCCTCCCTCCACTAATGCAGTTAAAAAACTACATGGTGGGACTGGCATGCAGGTGGGAGAGCATGGTTTATGACACAGAAAAATTACACCATTATCCCTCCAGTGATTGGGAATTAGATGTGGTGCATGCATGGTGATAGTTTGTTAACTCAACAATACAAACAATATTCGTGGGAGGAACTAAACTTACCAAAAAAAACTCGCTGAGCTGCAAACGCTTCCTGTACTGGTGGCCGATATGAAAACGTCGCGAGTCTTCGCCATTTCCTCTCAACACGCTCCTGAGCGTCCGCCAACAGCTTGCCCCGATCACAGCCACAAAGGGAATTGCTTCTCACCTTGTCCTGCTGCACAAGATGTGATCTGTATCGCCCAAGTTGTAGACATTTTGTGGGAGAAAGCCGATAAGTGGAATCGTCCAGCACAGGGTTGCTGGATAAACGCGAGCACTGAACACTGCAGGTCAAGTGCCGCTTTACAGAGCAGTTTGCTCCACAAGAGATGTACAAAACACTGCTTCAACAGCTTCCATTTGACAATTATCAGGACACTATAGCTTACTCTGCGGCTGTGTATGTACAAATATGCCAACTAAAAGTATGGTTAAACCTTAATGTGAAACTATGGCAAGCTGACAAGAGAGCGCGGCAAGTGCAAAACATATTCCCGAAGATTCATTTATTTAATTATCAAGAGACCAGACTGCAATGTGCGTGCCCGCGCGCCTTTAACCAACATTTAATTGGTTTCGATGGGAGAGCAAAAAAACGCGAGAAAAGCGTCAAGGTGCACTCCGTATTCTTGATATTGTGGAACCCAGAAATATTGCACATGCATGGGAGGTGAATGGGGGGAGAGATGAATGGGCCGACGGAATAAATGACAACAAAAATAAATTAACCTGGTGCGGTGGGGAAAGCGGCCAATAAATTAGGTGCATCCTGTTTCGGGAGATGGGCAAGACAGCCAATTGCCAGCTGACTTGTGAAGATTACAACAATTAGTCCCCCATCTCTAGTGACTCAAGGCACCCCCGTGGCTCAGCCACGCTCCTGAGCGAGGCTTAAAGTAAAAGCTTGCAAACCCAAGGCAATTAATCAATCGGGGGAAACATGCTGGGTGCTGCGAATGAGCTGGCGCCGCGGAAGCCGAAATCCTATTCTGAATAAATTATTAACAACAGCATTTTACCTGCTGTCATACTTGGCGGATTATCCGGCAGTGTGGAAAGCTAAATATGACATTAATTAATCTTAGTGGAAAAAATAATGCGTGTGTAATAATTGGATCATGATCGAGACTTGTCAGCACAGCACATCACAAGGAAAATTCCTAACTATAATATTGTAACCATTCATTAAAACAAAACGTGTTTACTTTGTGTATTATAATTATGCTGCAGCAATGGAATAGAATCATGCAGAATGATCTTACAAACACATTTAAAACAGGTGAATTATTTTTAAATGTAAAAAAATTGTGGCGATAAGTCTTACAGATATTGTCACGAGTTTCCCAACTTGTAAATTTCTGTGAATTGCTTGGCAGAGACACACAAGCGGAACAAACGGAGAGACTTGGACGTGTTTTTTTTGTTATACATAATTGTTTTTTGCATTCAACAAGTCCGAGCAGCTGCAATAATACAAAATAAATTATCCTAAATGATCCTAACCTTCATACTGCACAACAGCCCACTGCGTGATTAACATCAACAGAAGCTGCCGCGCACACTTTTCAAGGGACGTGTAATTGCCGCTTCGCGGCACCGCGGCACACCGTGGCGCTTCTCACAACCAGAGCAGCAGGGCGTGTACGGTGATTCTCACCGGCTTCACCACGTCGCGGCTTGGCCGGAAATATTAACTTATTATCGCCAAGTAGACCGTTGCAACGATTACAACACGATTAGAAAAGGTTACACAGACACAGTATACACCTATACGGCAATGGTATGCGCGTGCAATATATGTTCATATGCTCATAGATCCATATATATTTTTAATAATTAGTATTAGAGCTTATATTTATGCCTTTCATGAAACATTATGGCTCTTTACATCGATGACAAGGGGGGTTGTGTAAGAAGTGGCGAAGTGAATCCAGGTGCCACCGAAATAAATACTAGTCGCAGGGTTAAATGCTTGTAAATATGTACCAATAACAATCTGCGGTCCTTTGTAAATCCGCCGCTGGATGAAGGACTCGCCACACCGTGTCGGTAATGGGGCTTGTTTGATCATACTTCACCACGCTGGTCAGTGCCGGATGGTGAAGGGGCGCAACGGTTCCAGGACCGGTTCAGATAGCACTCGCCACTGATGTCAGCCGTGACCGGGAACCGAACTCAGGTAAGCGGGGTTGGTAGCAGGTATGCGATTCTCCACATCACCGATCCCTTGCTCCTCTCTGTATGAAATACTTTCGGGTAAAACTGTTTCCACGTACTATGTAAGGCTTGGCAGAACACAATCGAGGGTATATGCTATCCGTGCCCATTCTATTAGCTCTATTACCCACGGATGTCCTGGGATAATACAGCCTTCAATCACCTTAATCTGCTCAACCACCAATCAAGTCAAACACGCGCCACAAAAAGATGACTGGATTTCTCTCAGACCCTAATTACAGTTATGTTTGATCAACTGTAAAATGAATTATTTAGCATTTTAAAGAATCCAATCATCGCGGGCGACAAATCCCAGCGAGTTGTCCACCAGCATGAGGCATTAACTTGTCGGGTTATGAAGTGTGAAGATTGCGATGCACCATTTGGCGACGTGTCTGATTTAAGAGCTCTCGAACGGGGGAAGCAGCAGCAGCTTAAGCACAGCTCCGTGAGCCCCCCCACCTCCCCTCTCCTCCTCTTCACAGCCTCGCGACGCACTGAGCAGCTCGCCCACCCGAGTCAGCACACAAACATTTTCATTTTCGGAAGGATGCTATATACAATGGGTTTTTTTCATCAATAACTTTTTTTCAGCTGGCACAGTATTTTGTTGTTGAAAAATCAGAATTTAATAAACAAAGCGTCTTAGCGGAGGATATTTGGCTGATGTTTTTTTTTATAATTTAAGAGACCATATTTGCAGTGAAAATTAGTCAATCGCTGCATCTATTCCAATGGATGTCCTTGTCCACTTTAGGCAAGGATGTAAACAGATGGGAATGCTTGAACAGTTGCAAGTTTCATTAAATAGGGTAACGTTTGTTTTAAGTGTCTGTCAATTTGACACTTATTTTCAAGCGCCCTGCCACCAATTGTAATGAACGATGTATATAATACCATCTCCAAAATCTACCACAGCATTTCATCTCATTGTTTGTAACACTCAACGTGGAAACAGTTGTTATTGGAGTAAGATTCACTTTTAAAAGCCGTCATTTGGAACAAATGATCAGCGGTCATTGCAATTTTCTCATGCGGATTTTTTTTTTTACATTTCGAAACAACAGCAAAAGCACAAAGACCCTTTAAAAGGAATGCCCTTATGTAATTAACGCAATGCTATGAATTTGGCCAAGCGCTAATGGCCAGTAATAAAAGATTGGGATTATCTTGGGCAGTCGCGATTCCGAACGCCTACGACACCGGTAACCGCATGGCCGTGCGCCGCAGCAGTCGCGCCTGTCGGTGCACGCCAGTGCAAAACGTGAATATAAACGAGCATCTCCTGCTTCCCGTCACGAGCGGTGGGGGCCATCACCTCCGCCGCTTTAATTACGTCGCGAGCGGAAACCGCGGGGCCTCCCCCCGCTGCAGGGCTCGCGTCACATGGGTGCTCGCGGGCGCCCGCGTTCGCTTCGCGCAGGCTTGATGTGCGCAACATCTCTCCGCTGTAAGCGGCAGAGGGGCCGCTGGCTCGTCCGGCACGGGCGATATTACGCGCGGCGCGCTTCGCCCGGTGCCCTGTGCCACGCGTGACATAGCCACGCGCAACACGGCCGCGGCGCTATAATTGCATCCCGTCGCTACACAACCGAGCGCAGAGATCGCGGGAGTCAGCACTACAGCCGTGGTACAAATGCCACTGCGAGGCCTCCCTTAATAATTCAACCCGGCTCCCTTTCATGCGACCGCGCAACAATGTCATTTTCAGGTGTCCTATTAAACACTTTCTGCATAAAGGCGATGCATTGCTCACCCGCGGTACATTTACCAAGGCGTTTGTTGGACTGCATGTGAACAAAGTGACAATGATAATACACCTTTGAACCCTGAGTCACGAGGTTTCCAATTAAAATGCAATCACCTGGAATCTCTGTCATCTGTTATGTCGACAACAATACCGGCGACGCATCATTTCACACCAACACCGCCCAAAGCAAAACCAGTTTCACCATTATAATGTATTTAGCATTCTTCGCAAGTAAAACATATGTTAAGCGCAATCGCAATTCAATTCGGTTTTCTTATGCGCTCTGTTATTTACTTAAATTAATATACTGCAGCAGGATTTTTCCTTCACTCTCGACAAGCATTTTGCATTTTGTTTTTAAAATGCTGGTAATTCATCCAAAAGTCATAATAAATGAGACACTCACCAAGGATGAGCTGCCATTTTTGCAGAGGGGTCCACGAAAAACCCCTTTGATGTTCCGAACATGTCCATTGCTGAGATGCGGAGAGCTGATCACAAGGTAGTAGCAAGCCATACAGGAAGTGGACGTCTTCCGAATGAAGACACGGCTCAGATTTGTACAAAGCACCAGGAGTAAAGAGGGTTGCCGTGCCGACAGTATTTAACGACTCGCGGGACCAAAGAGCGGCAGGGAAAATGAATCGCGCATCACACCCAAGTGAGTATCCAATCCTCTAGGAATTCAACGTCGCCACTCTTACGCTGGCCAAGCCTAAATGCGGCGCACGCATTCTTCTAAGCTACGTCTGGGCTAATCCGTCTCTCTCCTTCCCTCCCTCTTCTGCTCGTCCCTTCCTTCTTTCACACAGACCGTAGCTCGGCTGCAGCCGTCTTGCGTGGAGGTGTTAAATGTGGTAACCCTTCGGTGACGAGGCTGCCGGAGAGCCAATGGAGCGGCTGCGCTGGAGAAAGCTGCCGCTTGCCGCCAGTAGCGCGTAGCCGTTTGAGCCTCGGCACGCGTCCGGCGCTCCGCGCTCAGCGCTCGCGGTTAAACTGCAGCACGCCTCCCACAGCAACGGCTGTGCTGCGCAGGAATCCGCGTGCCTAGTGCTCGTAGCCCGGCGCAAGTTTGACGTAATGCTGCTAGGGAAAGTCATATGTCTCATCGCCCGACGACAGAATCTCTCTCTCTATGAGCGAAACGGATCCTCGGTTCGCCAGGCTTTCTTTTTGCAGCACTCTTGTCCCGAGGCTATTCAAAGGACCGAATCGGCAAAGCGCGCGTTGCCATTAAAAAGGCATTTGTTGCTGCTTTCAAATGACAAAAGCGTCCCGGGCGTGCGCGTCCATGGAGAATTTTGACTGCGCGTCGCTCATCAAAAAATCCAACGAAGGTGGAATTGATTTGGCTTGGTCGCAAGACAGCCAGCCACAAGGCAGTTGGAAGGGTGAGGACCGCACACCAGAGCCAAGGCGACCTAAGCTCCTGGGCACATCTGCGCAGAGGGCTCCTTCCACCCACACAGCCAGACGCTCGCCCAAGACAGAAACCTAACCTACGGAAACGAGGCTTCCGCGACGCCCGTCAGCATTTCAATTAGACGCAATTCATCGCAGACCCCGGCGGAGACAGCGGCCGGGGAAGAGGACGGTGGCGTTAACGGAGTGGGGCGATCGGGCACCTGCGGGTCGGCCGCCCGCTAATACCGGCGGAGTAAATTCTCATTACGGAGAGCAAACGTAAAAGCCGGGGGAAACGTGGCCGAGCGCGCCGGAGCCACGTGCAGGCACGCAGGCACACGTCAAGTGGGGACTAATGAAAAGGTGGGTGGGCGTTGGAGAGGGCCGCGTAGAGGAGCGAGCGGTGGAGGGGGGAGGGAGGAAGGGGAGGGAGCCTCTGGGCCGATGTGCTCTCCAATCGCACGGTCAGTCTCCAATAATGAGTCGCCTCCCAGCTCTCGGGAGGGATCGCCATGTTTACTTTTCTCTCGTTATCGTGGCTCTCAGCCCCATCAGTCGCACAATGCTTTTAGTCGATTGCTGCTTATTACACATCAATTTAAGGGAATAAAATTGTAAACACAAAAGGACAGTTCTGAGGCAGTGTGCATTTACGGGGGCGCCCGATACGCTCGGTTCAAAAGCCGATCGGTAAAGATAATAGGCAAATCAGTTTAAATACCGTTTCAATGATTATCCTATGGAAACTACCAGTCAGATAAGAAAAAAGATCGTATTAATTCTTCACATGCCTTAATGCAGAAGTCAATGCAATATTTAACATGTCCTTCCCCCGCGTCACCAAAATCCAGAAGTTAACATTCACTGCGAGCAGCTCAGACCATGCCCAATAAAGCGCTCATTTTATTCACGGTTCATTTGCTGGCTTTGTTCTTTAACTGGAATGCAATTACAAAAACCTTATTATCCTGTCAATCAGTCAAAGTCTGCAAAGACGAGACGCGGCTCTTAAAACGCGCACCATCTCACAAAGGCAAAGAATTATCTCCTTCACGACGACAGCCGTTGGCGACGGCCACGCTGCCGGTTCGACACCCCTCATCGTCAACCTCTGCCCAATGAGAGGTTGCTCCCCTTCTCCTCTGCTGTCCTCACTGTCTGGAACTGCCCCCCCACACCCCACCACCCTCTGATTGCATTGTTGACTCTCTCGCCTTATTTAAGTCCAGGGTCAAATCCTTCTGTTTTCCTCCACTCACGGCTGCCTCTCCCGACATGGTGCGTTCATTCTTGCCTTATATTGCATCGCCGTGTCATTTCATGTCCACCTCTTAACCTTGTATCCAGCACGAGACCTTCCACACTCCACAATCCAACAAAAATTACCTCTTTCAATAAATCCGACACGTGCATCTCCGCCCCCGCCTCCCACCCTGAAGTACAAGGGCCTGAGAAATGTTTGCATTTAGATGCTTTATAAATCCAAATTGCATTGTTGTGCAATGTCTCACTCTGATTCCTTATACATGCACGGCACGCAAAAATTACATGAGATATTTATCTGTCGAGCAAACCTTGCAATCTTGACATTGTAATCAAAAGAGAATTACCGTGTACCAGTTGAAAAGGAGACCCATTAATAGAGAAAATCTACAACAAACCTCGCCCAGCGTTGTTTATCAGTGCTCTGCTTTTGATTAACAAAAAATATCGCTCTTGTCCAAGCAATGCACACCCTTTCACAAGTCCATTCCCACATTGGGGATAATTTTCAAAGAGAAGCAAAAAAAAAAACCAAATTGAGTTTCTCGATGTGAATAATATCTGCAATCCGGTCACCACAAAGCCTGCCCCTCCCCACGCTCCAGCAACCGCCAACAATTCCACAGCAATTCAGCGGCAGTCGATGGAAATAAAAAAAACAATTACCATGGCAAATTAGCGTTAGTCAGGGGGGTAAAACAATCAGCAAGGTAATTTAACGATAGTTGGGAGGTAAAGCTATTACCATGGTAATTTGGGCAGTGGCTTCGGCTGGACCCAGGGCCGTGGTAATTTAGCGGCGGCACTCGAGGATAAAGAGAGGCCGCTGGCTGGCGTGGGGTCCTTGAGCTGCCCAGCGGCCGGCACAAGGACAAAGCTGGGGAGAGAGCGAGCGCACACCCCACCCCGGTGCAATGCACGGCGCCGGCGCCGCCACATCGCACGCCGAGAAGAGTGCCAATAAACTCTTCCTGGGAAGCGAGAGCCTCCCGGCAATCTGATACATTAAGTGACAGCATTGCTTTGCCACCGAGATCCGAGCATAAAAGTTTCTGAATCGATAAATCAACGGTGACAAATACGGTGACATGCTTGGGCAGGCTGTCCATCTACCTGCGAGGGTTCTTTTATGACGGCTTCTCATTAAAGCAGAGGGGGTGGCCACAAATGCCCAACAAATTTGTTTTGTTAGGTGCTGTGTCAACATTTCTTCCGAGTGACCAGCAGAATGAAAACTGCAGAGTTGGTCAACAACACAGTCAAGATCCCTTTATGGCGGAAGGAAATCTAATTTGACTACCCGTAATGCCCTTTGCTGAAACAACATTTTAAGAAGGGCACCGTAGGGTCAGCACATGAGTTATTCCATCAGCGATTGAGTGTCCTTAATTTAACCGAGTGAAAGCCCAACGCGCAAATCGAACCTTGGACCCCTCTCAAGCTGTTTCAGCGGACAGCGCTCTGACCGCTAGTCTGCGGGTCATCTATGCACACAGACACACACGGATGTTTCACAAAATCACCATCAATGCCAGCTCCTCCAGAAGACGACAGGTCAAATAATGACCAATGTCCTGAATCTATGTTAGGCTATTAAGTTGAATCAATGTTACTCATTTCTTTGTATTCATTTTACGCACCAGATGTAACCGGAATCTATGACACACGACTTTGCAGACACCCGGCTTGTGACTCAAACGAGATGATGAAATTTTGCTGCGCGTTCCAGTAATTGAATTGATATGAGGGATGCATAAACTAAGCGAACCGCTTATTAACAGAAATTGCTTTATTGGTTTTTTAAACATCTGTAGTTTCGTATTGAAACTATTAACAACCATGACATATTGAACGCAGACAAATTAACAAATAAACATTCAATATGAAGATTAAATACGTGGTCTTGGACAAGCTGCATAAACTTATACGCGAGTGTTGTTAAACGATAACTGAAACCCGGACACCGCTGTCAGATTCGATGACCGGTTCTGGAAATCAGGGACCGGATGTTCGCTTTCAATGGAACGCACCGATTGGCGTGCGCGCAAACGAACGAACAAACAGCATGGTGGTGGCCTCAGGTCACCGCATGGTTCATTCGGCATCGTTCCTGAGTTCAAAAGAAGGGACGCGCACGCGTGCACACAGCACCAATATAAACCAACACCACGCAACAATCACCATTTTCAAATATTGCTCTGCTTCACCATTCCATGTGGGTAACGGCTAATTTTCAAATTAAGCTATTGAACTGTAGAGTTTAGTATTCCCACCAGAGCCGTTTATTACCGGAGGGTTGTATAATTGCATCGATTGCGACCGAGAATGCAGTTCCCAACGCCGCATCGACTAAAAACAAAACGAATTCGTTACCGTCCAATAGTACTCGTTAGTAACGAAATTAGGCACCACAAACAAACATTCAAGCAACGACTGAAAGTAAACAAGCTCTCACGAGGCCACACAAATGCACGCAACCCCTGAAGATCATCGCCGAGAGATACTTAAATACATCGACCTACACAAAGCACTGCGAAGAGGCGGTGGTGCCTTCGGTAGGCCATCACTCAGCAGTGGACCGAACATGGCTAACGATAATTTGAAACATATCATTTACAGAAACTACAACTCTAAATTAGACACAATGGCATATGCGGTTCACCTCATGGGCATGGGGTGCTGAGAAGTTAACTACCACTCCTGGTATGCAGGAGGCCATGGGTTCGATAACAACCCTGACTCCTGTATATTTGGAGTTTGCATGTTCTCTCTGGTCGTGTGGATATTTCTCCAGGTCCTCCGGTTTTTCCCTCCACATTTCGAGACATGGGTTTCGAGTATTTGGCTGCTATAAATTTCCACGTGACAAACCACTTTGTTGAGCTATCATTTGTGGCAGCCAGATCGCTTCTGAAAAAGAGCTATATAGCTCAGTGGGCCTTACCTGGTAGTTTTTTATTTAGTTTAATAATTTATATGAACGATAACAAAAACAATAATTTTACAGCCTTTTGTCAATTCCACCTGAATGAAGGCCTCCGCACACCGTGTCAGCGCCAGGGGTTGTTTGACGGGACTTCAGCATGCTGGACAGTGCGGGTTGGTGATGGGAGGGTGGCCAGGACCTGTGCAGATATCACTCCGATATCAGCCACCGATTTAAGCAGCGGGCCGGCATCAGCCCTCCTGTATGCTGGGTTCACGGTGACGCACGCTATCCACTACAGCACAACTGCTTCCCCCCTCACATTATAGCACGAAGTATTATTCTGCTGTTTAACTGAACGTATACAAAGAATAACAGACCAATTAGAAATAACAAGGGGATTTGTTTACTGTCGCAGAGCGAAAGGAGAGATCGCAATTCCAGTTGCCTGCTCTCCTACAAGTGCGCATATGCTTTTGATAGCTACGTAGCGAATGAGACCAGTATTATAGGTACATGTGGACTGCTCTGTATGTGTACGCACGCACACGTGGAGAAGCTTGGCAATAAAAATCTGATAAAAAAATACAGAATTGCAGCACAGGTCTCGCACACGGTGCACTGCCAGGCATGTCCGATGCAGTTAATTGAACGATTGATGGTTTCTTGTACAATTTACATTAAAGGTATCAGCACACAGCATGAACCACTGCAAGGATGAACAACTGCGCACGGCACCGTAAGGCAGTTAAGAAAAATGAACCATGGATGTTATTTTTTTACGATTTACAATTGGGGTAGAATACGTTTAAGCAGGAGCTCCGTCGGTCTGTCTGTAGCAGGAGGGGCACACAATAATTCTCGTAAAGGTGATCCAATATAAATTAGGTTTTAGTATACATTTGTGTTGCTATTGAGGACTAAACGTGATTGAAAACCGGTCAAACAGATCAAAGTGTTGCTCAAAGCTCACTGATTAAAAACCGGCAAGACGTAGTTGAGCCTTTTCGACCAAGACGATGAAGTTCCATGCCATTTTGCGCGCATCGCCTCTCCGTGTCATTATTGCGCGATGTCATCTCGCGTCTTCACATCCCACGCGTGTGCCATCAACAAGTGCGGATCGTAAAGTATCCCTTTTATTCCAATTTAAATACCTCCCTCTGAGGACAACCGCATGTTGAAAAGCATTAATAGGATCGATACACGTTCATGCTTTTTCTTCCTCCTTTCATGAACTAGCCAGACCACGGCGTAAGTGGCTCACTTCGCAATTAGCGAGTCATTGCTGTGATTTCGCTCGCGAGGAACGGGCAAGCGTCTGCTCCCGTTCTTACTCACAGTAACAAGTTGAAATATCACACCATCGCTTCTCCCCAGGGGGACATAAAAGGCAACGGAGCATCAAACCAGCCACAGGCATCACACGCCACAGGCCCCACCGCTCGCCTGGAAGCACGATTGTTTAGGGTACACTGAAAAAACAATGACCCACAGTGGCCAAGACAAGCCTTTAACCGAATCAACCGACTTAAGGCTGATCTAGTGCCAAACACGGCGAAAGGAAAAGCACGTGCAACATTAGACCGACGTTTCCGCACGCCGATCGTTGTGTATCGTGCGGGCAATTTAATCATTCAGACGAAGACATCTCTTCACAGCAAAGCTTGTTTACTTTCCAAACTATTGACTTTGAACTAGTTGTATTCAAAAACCTTCAAGAGCATGGCACTAAACTCCTCAGTTGAGCTCGGCTGGGGTAGAGAGAATAGAAAATCCATTATTTTGAAGATACCTGCATAAGCTTTTAGCTCGGTCAAAGCTGCTTTCACTGAGCAGTGCTGCACAAGAGTTTGGGGGAGAAGCCATTTCCGTTGCAGTGGAAAAAATCTCATGGCTTCAGCGTAGAGCTTGTGGCGGGCAAATGAAGCTTGGCAAGAAAGGTTTAATCACTACCCTTTGCGATGAATTTTATTCCCTTCCCGCACACAGCCTTGACAAGACATTAAGTGACTTAGCCACCTCAGGACAATCGATGAGCTCAATGCGCCGTCTGGTCTGTGCTCAAACCGGCTGTGAATATGCGAAGCAAAGTGAGCGCACGGGAAATGATGTCGCGGTACTTTCCAAATTCACTCAATCTGTGTTCAGCTAATATCATCCCGCCGATACAATTTCCTTCCAAAGCTCTTCTCAACCCTTGTGAAAAAAAACCCCCTGCAACCTTCTCATGAATGTTGATCAATTTTGTGTGCAGCCAGCCATTTCCAAGCGACAGTATGTCAACGTTAAGAAAAAAAAATGCGTCTGTTCTTACAAATGTGGTGAATCGTATTATTCAAATCTCACAACATTTTTACATAAACCATCTTAATGAATTTCACCGAGTTCTGTGGATCAGAGAAACAAGCTGTGCATTTCGCATTTCCCGGTCCCCAAGGATTAAATTAATGAGCGTAAAGTGGCCGTGCCAAGTTAAGGCCAGCATCAGCTTCTCCGGTCAAGTGACCATCAAAATAGCTTCATGCAGTATTTATTTAATTACTTAATTGCTGCTTCTGCTGCTCCTATTAGCTTAAAAGCTGAATACCACAGGGACCGTTCGCAAAGAGGTGCAGCCCGACTGCTGCTTAACAAGGCGGCTATGCGCAAGCAAAAATAAACTGTCTTAAAATGACACGGTGTAAATATTCTGAATGATGGCTGTGCGCTGTGAAGGCTGTGTGATTTTTTTGGGGCGAAAATGCCCGCCACCACCATCACAGTGAATTGGCATCCCTTTCCAAGCAGGCAGATGGAAGGATGAACGCATTCATGGGCATTGGGGCAGCATGTGCACACATTTGAATCGTCACCGGCTCAGAGAGATAAAAAATTCTGACAAGTTAATCAAACTCTCTCTTTTCAAATCTGCTCTTACCACTGCTTTCCTAGAAAACAAAGGAACTCACCTAATTGGTTAAAACACATTTTATTGACAATTCCAGAGTATATTTGCAAAGAAACAATGGAATATGCCACCACAGCTGTCTGCAAATTTACAAGGAATGTTGTTGGTAGAAAAAGTTGTAGCGCCTGCCAATTAAACGCCCCACCGTCGACCAGCAAACTTGCAGCAACAACAAACATGCAAAGGGGAATCAACAAAACGACACGATGTCGAAATGTTGCTGGAACACAGCCTACAAAAGCCTTATATCCTGAGCAAGTAACCACACCATATTTACTTGTGTTCGGCCTGCGTGCCCCCCCACCCCCTATCTAACAGCATCAAAACAGGAACACCCAATTAGGAGGTAATGCCGGACACAGGAGGAACGCGCGTGGCATTGTGAGGTCACTGAACAATCGCCCCGTGGATAACCTTTTGAACCGTGGTCTGGTATCTGTTGCAGGTAATTTCTGAGATAAGGTGAAAACCTTTTGCCAAACCTTTTGAAGATACCTGCAGGCACTAAACTCATAACAAATAAACAAATATTATTTTTGCATTTCTTATTTTTATTTATTTACAAGGAACGGTCAGGAGGATTGCAACTGGATTGGCTCGGCAACCGATTTTCATGCTTCAAACCACATTGGCACGACGACAAAGAGGTTACCAAAGACAAAAGCATGAAAATAAGTGAGGACAGAAACAATGCACGGTTGGGTGCCTCACATTCCTTGGATTGTGACAAAATATATTAACATCGAGATTATTTATAGTTATCAACATTTGGTGGCTCTGGCAATACGAGAGAGTTGAAAGCAGAGATTAAATATGATAAGAGAGGAGTCTCACTCGTTGCCAGGTGTTGGCCCTTTGCAGCTGAATAAATTATCTTGAATTTCTTGTTCACCAGCAGTGCTTCAGCCCTGTGCGATATAGATTTATAATGTACATGCAAAACAAATCAACAATCTACATATTAGAAGCATTCTATCAGTTTGGAAGCAACCCACTGGATAGTTTTCAATAGCCAGGCAATGCGACGTCATGGTAAAAACCAATAAACCAGTGCCACAGAGTCCTACTCGTTGTCACATTGCAATAATAATGAGGATGCTAAAACACCTATTTAAATTTTTATCATACATTTTTTTAACTTAGATTTTTTTTTTAATCCTCATTTACAACCAGGGGCGAGATTACTCAAACATGTCACATTTTCAAAAATGACCTGGAGATCACCAAGCGGCTGGAACCCAAGGTCTAAAGCCATAACCCTGTCATTACCCAATGGCCCACAACTTCTGCATTGCTTGTTGCAAAGCTGCAAAGCTTTTGGCAGGCTTAACAATGCATGCTCTACCTGCATCAGAGACAAGGGATGGATTTCCATATGATAGTGTGAAGTTTTAGCATGCTACAAGAAAGACATGGCAGGGGGTGTTTTTTTTTTCAAGTAGGGACCAGGTTGTACATAATCCTCTCCTTGTGTGCATCATTAAAACCAGTAAAGTGGCCCTTGTTCGATTGTACAAGAAGCTGCAGGCATGCAGTCAAAGCCGTCTCTTCACCGGGCTGAGTGCCTTGTGAAAGCCTTCTCTCCACAACGGCAGGCGATGAAATGGTGCAAATGCGACCGCAATTGTGCCTCGGAGGCTTGCTCTCTCGGGTTTGACACCCTAACCAGCTTGCGGCGCCCTGGTCGTCGTTTGTGACCGGCGTGAGTCACCGGCGCGCCGTCTCCAGGCAACGTGGACCGCTTTCGCCGTGGAAGAGCGATCATCTCGTCAACAGAGAGGACCTCTCCCCCCCCGCCCCCGTCGTGAAAGTAGTTCCGCTGGCGGCTCGATGGAAGCACCGGTAGAGTGAGCACTTAAATACACGGCTAATAGAGGGAACTTGCACGTGCGTATCAACTCGTTTAAAATAACCTTTTAATTGAAACCGCTCAAAGTTCAAGAAGACGTGGTTTTGTGGTGAAGACCCTTGCGAAAAATGTAAACCATACAGCGTAAAACACTGGAAGGGGTTAACACGGCGCGCACCACACGAGAATGATTGACATTTATACGAATTGCTACTAATAAGCTGCGCTAACACTTTGGGGGACGCCGTCTGCTACACTCCGCCATTCCTTGCTCACTTCATATTTTCACACCAAGAATAATCTCGACGCGACGTATTTCAGTTTCAAGAAGTGAGGGACGCAACGTCGGTGCCACTGATCTTTGGCGTGCGTAAACCCAAAAAGGATGGAATTGCGTTGGAAACGCAGGCAATGTTACCAGGGCATGCGCAGCAATGTCTGTTAACAGCGACCCGTTTATTCAAACATTTAAATGTCACAGGAATGGGAGACATTACGATGCGCTGCTTGCGCGTTTGCCACACGGCACACTGCGCATTTGGGATGCCTCCTCTGCTCGTGCGCAGAAAGCCCCGCCATCTGCTTGACACCGATTACTACTCATCTTTTTTATTATTATATAAACCCCTTTTTTTCGTGATGCGCAACTCGGAGGCGACGTCTCATTTATGGAATGATTCTGCATGCAGCACGTGTCGCCGATGCGAGCCAAGTGTAAGACGCCATGAAAAAAGCGTAGCACTCGGGTGACGAAAAAAAAACTGCGTCAAGTCAAATGACTAAATAATTAACGATTGCCATGGTTGGTGAAATCTAAGCGATAGCATAAATGACTGCACAAGCGCACGATGCTCACGCACGTTTAGATTCGGGTGTGCGAGCGATTCAGAGTGAGCAACGGGATAGAACAGCCCGAAGCCTTCACAACACCACATTTAATTAGCTTTCAAATGCTCCTAGACTAATCCACTCCCCCCTGAACTCTTAAAGTGGAGGTTACACTTTTTGGAAAGCAAAATGCAAAAATCTCATGTGCGCAAGTTGATCCAGGAGAAATCCCATTTTTTTAAATGTCCTTACGGTTTCAAAATAACATTATAAATAACGTTACTTGTGGGAAAGTTGCCTTAAATATATTATCCCCCCCCCCCCTTTTTCTCAATTTGATGGCAACACGGACGTCGTGTGTTACAGAATGGTCCGTGGAAGAGACACCATGCACCTATCCAGACCTCCAATTGGCACGGTTGGCTACGTACGGTGGCGAAAGGAGTTCAACATACATACGTACATACTGAGATCCATTCACGTGACCTCTTTCTTTTAGGACCTAGGCATTGCACTTTCCCACGTTCCCTGTTATAAAAATAATGGTAGCACATCACAGGTAAAATTTAGCCGGACGATATAAAACATTACATGTTGGGCTCTTTTGTGCAGTTGTTGGCGACTGGGCAGAGACCATAAACTCACTGCACTTAAGGACGCGGTCGTGCAGGCTCAACACTCGCTGACCCTACTCGTTGACGCCTTAAAAGATAAAGAAAAAGAATCCTTGACGCTACTCGGTACGTGCGGCATATTTACCAACAAACCTGCCGTAATGAACTCAAATCCAGGCGGCACTGGCCTATTGAGTCCATCCGATATATATATGTGAATGAGTACGTGAGCTACTTAATGCATGAGCAAATGGACTACTAAAACATGCACCAGGCGGATACCTACCAACAACAATAAGTATCCGGGGCAAAAAATGCAAGCGAAATTACAGTTGAGTTTCAAAGTGCATCAAACGACGGGGCTAACCAAAGTTGGTTGAAAGGAACAAATAAAACGTAAAAGTTGTCAATGCCAAGGAAGCGTACTTGCGGTATTTGGCACGGCCTTGTAATTTCTGCCAGCCTCACTCACGCACAGTAAATATTTATTGCAGCAAGCGCTTCGTGGTCTTCAGTAAATTAAAGGCAGTACGGGGGGGAAAATGGACCATAAATAACCAGCGATGCCACCAAGCAATACTGAGCCAACTTGCTTTATGTGTGACTGAAATTCAATCATAAGGGTAATAAAATGTGGATCCACAGGTTAAATCTTTCTACATGCTCCTGTGATCCCATCCGGCAGGCTTGTACGCGCGGACGGCGCTCGTACAAGCGCGGGCCACGTGCGCAACGTTCCGAGGGGCTGACATTCTCTCGGAGATTTGCGGCAGATGTCATAACCGCCGGTTTCATGGTAATAACGTTAATAAAGAGGGGAGGGGGGTTTATTTCGCTCAGGCCTAGTCGCAGACCCCAACTCTCCTAAGCCAACATCTTTGTCCTCCCCAAGCATTGCACACGAGCCAATAAAATCTGCACGGAATAATGAAGCGTGAAATCGCAGCATGCTTCTTTGGGAAGGCCGTAGTTTTGCTGTTGGTGCTGCTGATGATGTTGCTGCTGCCCAGCCAATAAGCACAATCCAGACAACAGATGCTGCTGGCGGCAACACAGCAAGCCCATTATTTTTAGACAAAAATAACTTAACACGGGCATCTCGGGCAGGGACGGAGATGCAGCGAGACGCGCCAGCCAGCGTCGGGGGCACCGTGAACGGCTCGGCAAGGGGAGCCGTCAGCGCCGAGTGGAAGAGCCAAACGGCAGAGACGCGGCAGGGCCATTAGGGCCACACGTTCGGGAGCAGAATGCGAGTGGTGCGTACGTCTGCGAACGGCGCTCACCCGCGTCGGCGGAGGGGCGGTGGAAACTTCAAAACGTTCACGTCTGGGGCTGCGGCTATACCTCGAGTAAATGAAGCTCCTTCTGCAGGCAATCTCTGCAGCATCCATTTGTACTTCATGGTATTTGCTTCAATTACGTTGTTAGTTCCAAGTGGCAATCTGCTGCCCGGCGGTGAGCAGAATGAACAAGTCGGACACAAAACGACACCCGGCGAAGGGATTTCTCTCATCGCGCGCATTGCTCTGTGCAGTAGGTGCTGTGCCTGCGCCCGCAAAGCAAGACGTAGATGCTCCAAGTGTCCGTGTGAATGCCAAAACCAAACGGTTGCACGTGGTCGATATTATTTACGCTCAAAGAGGAACGGATGCATAAACATACTGAAGGCCGATTTAGCAGCACAATCCTCCAACTTGTACACTACAATACTTATATTAAATCATATAAATATATATCTTTTTGCAAAACAGCGCAGGAAAACATTTCATTTTGGTAATGTGAAGAAACGACATTGACTGCCGCTAGAAGGGATGATGGTTGGTGGACGGAGTTAATACTAGTGGCAGCAAAAGGAAGTGAACACGATTAAGTGGACGTCCATCAAAGGTGGTGGCGCTACGAGATCGGTTCGCGAGCGGTCATCACGGCTCGCGAGCATTGCCGTGACCATGAGGTATGGCAACAACTTGAGGAGGCCTTCCTCCAGCAGTGGATAGGTGGTCAAGTTACGTTCACTTGTCTCACCAGGTCAGAACGCACGGGTGACCCGGGTCACCAAAACGACAAAAGCAAAACAAGTGAAAAAAAATGTACAGCAATAAAGTAAACAAAAATCGGAATACAACATCATGGATGGCGACGACCGAATGATCACCATCGGGTAGATCGATGCTGCTGACTGCACATGTGCATTTATTGTGCATACTTAGGAAACGTATTAAGGCCCCAACGGCTGGTTGCATTAAATTAATTGTGTGTATATTCCTTAGCTTACCGTTTAAAGTGGTACAATTAAATATAAAAAAGAGTGTTTAATGCAACAGGCTACTAAATTTCACATGAATTAAGAGAATATTGATGTTTTGTAGCACTGAGATTGACTGGAAAGTCACTAAAAATCTGTGGTACCCCACTAATAACAGCGTGTACACCCGCACCGTGATGCTTACTTTATATTTCGGTTACGAGACGCTTAGGAGGAAAGTGATGTGGTTTGACAAAGGCTGTTTAATTGCCCATGTGGTAATTGTAACTCGGCCTACATCTGAGCAATACTGCAGGCCTCGATAGACACTTTCATCAAATTATTACCCAGAAAAGTTGACACTGACTGATGCGTTAAACGATAGCAGCAATGCAATCGGAAGATTAACCAAAACACTCTGCGCTCCTCATAGCAATTAAAATCAAGTCGTTTAATCGTCTTATTTGTCAATGGCGGTAAATTATGTGAAACGGAGATTTATATATGGCAATTAGCTTGCTTAGAAGAGGGAAATTCATAAAATGCCAACATTCTGACAATCTTGAACGACGCTCTGCATTCTCCAGTAAACGACAGCCTCGCCAGAAGGGGGGAGTACAGCATTGTAAAGGACGCTGTTTTGTTCGGTGCTATGTACGGGCACAGACTTGTGGTTCACGGCCCTCTCTCTCACACCCGGGGGGAGAAATTCTCAACTGAAATAAAACAGCACGGAGTTATGAACTCAAAAAAAAACCACAAAGCATTTAATGCTTTTCAACTTTTAAATCTTTACATTTGGTTGGAAATATTGAGAAATCTTGATTGGAAGCTTTCGTGACTGCAGGAATCCATACTCTTTGGTTCTTTCGGTAAAGTAACGCAGTTAGAAAATTAATAGATCACGACGTTTCGATCGCGACACAAGCGACCGTCTTCACCTGAAGACGGTCGTGATCTATTAATTTTCTATCTACGTGACTTTACCGAAAGAACCAAAGAATATTGAAAAAGCCATGGATATGTTGAGAGGTGAGCCGAAGCCACAATCTAAATGCAATTCATTGTTTTATACATGTACAAGTACTCATAACATTTGTTACGACAAATGAACACACACAAGAGAGCATTTTAACAATGTAATTTTTCTTAATCAAAGCAAAACCATATTTATCAGCGTCGAGTTCCCATACAAGTAGTTGTTTAATGCGTCAAGGAAAGCGTGCAGCAGTGGAATCGCGTCGTTTATCCAATTTCGTCGCACGCACGCATTTACCAAGAAAAACGAAAATGAGATCAAAGTTGCCGATGGTCCGGATTAATTTGCACTTAGAAAGTTTTCAAAAGCGTGCATGCAAGCCGTTTTTAATAAATATAACCTTGCAAATACATCGGTTTTCGCGGCCACGCTGTGTTTTCGGGTTGTAGAGTGTGTTGTTGAGCGTGGATGTCCAGCATTTTCCACAATTGGACCGTAACGCCGGCACGGAACGGCCTGCTCCAGCGAATGACGCCAGGGGATCTTTAACAATTATAATAATTAGCATTCAATTGTAAGACGCCTTCCACTAATGTCTCAAGGGAGTCCACTGCGAAGCGGTCGGCGCGTGGTGTTATCACGGTTACGACGCACGCAGTGCTGATACGAGTGACCAACGTAGAAGTAAGAAAAAGGTTTGTACATAGAAGAAGACCTGATGATGCAGGCAGTGGTGAGAAGGAGACTGACACTATTTCGACACATATCTAGGATGGACAACAAGAAAATTTCCAAGTGTGTTGTTCGGAAAAATGGAAGGAACAGGAAAGAGAGAAAGACCTAACAGAGAATGGCTTGATGATGACATGAGAGAGCTTGTGGCACAAAGCAGAGGAAAGTGAAAACAAATGACGAAATGTGCAGTGGACACCTACGAGCTATCTGCCCGTGGATGGTGATGACGACGAATAACCAGGGCGGTCGCCGGATTCGAACCGCGAAACTCTGCAACAAGCGGTGAGCACCCTACACCAATGGGCTGCGTCACCGGCCTATAAATATACTGTGGAATAAAATGAAAGCACTTGGAGCCAACAAAAGCAAAATCACGTTGATAAATTAAGCCCTCCGCTTGCAGCGTGGCGAAAGTGAGTACCCCCGAATCACTAAATAAACAGGACGACGACTCCTAATTCTTACCCGGCCACGCTTACATTTATCAGCTGCACAATTAAAGAATGGGCGACTTCGACACTCCTTCACGAAGACCCTGATGAGATGTGCAAGATTAACTAGAAGGGAAAGACATGTATCCTGTTCTGCTGCTCGGCTATCAGATTTACAGCTGTGATGCTCTGCTAGTTATTTCTTTACCGTCAGCCGTGCTGAAGGAAATTTGTTATGGATCCCTTGGAGGTCCGATGGCTATAGATTTTTTTAAGGGAGAATGATCTACAATCGTCAGTGCATGCAAGCAGAACCAATTGTCGACGCACAATTTTTTTCTTCTTATTCTTCGTCACACGAGGACCGATAGACAAAATGTAAAATGAAGCATCCAATGGAATCCGGGCCAAGTGGCATTCTGTAATGCCAATCATTAGGAATTTAGTGAGAATGTCACAAATCCAGAAAATACCGGGAAGGTGCCTCGAATATCAGGATTCTATACTCTGATCTCCCAGGGTAATGCTTAACGCGTGCGCGCACACACACGCAAATGCATAAAACTACAACACGAAATGTTACATTGCCATGCAAAGCAAGGTTTTAATACATACACACTAATATAAAGATTCCCAGTGTAGTAGCCTTTAACAGACCGTTTTTGTTGTCCTTCCCAGGCACCTCCGATTAGCACGGTTGGCTACGTACGGTGGTAAAGAAGTTCAACATACATACGGCAAGGGCTGGTCGCGAGCACCTACTAATATCGGCAAGGTGGGTGACGGGGTGGTGCAGGCTGAATGAGCGGCCACCCTCTGTCGCCCCAGTGCTAATGTTTACACATTACGCCAGGTATTCATTTGAGGCTGCCTCAACCTAGGACCAGTTCACGTCTTTGTCACCGATGTTGGCCATGAGCAGAAATCGAACACAGGTTGCGCAGCGAGCTAGCCACTACACTCGGGCTCCACCCTGTCGTACACAGACGCACGCACGCCTGCACCTGCGACGGTAAACGGAGTCAACACAATGGGGACGTAAACCAACACGGCTACAAGTGAACGTTTCACTTTTCATTTATCAACTATCAGCAGACTGCGCAAAGCCTCGCGCATGGTGCACACGCAGTGTTTGTGGGAGAAAGAGCATTGTGTTGTACGTATGCACGGACGTTGAGCTTCTTTCACGCCGTACGTAGCCAACCGCGCGAATCGGTGTTGTCAGCGGCGTGATGACGGACATGGCGGTGCACGCGTGCAGCAGGAGCACACTTTGGGCTCAACTTGCACGTGTTTCGCGGACGCTGTAAGCTGCACCCTCAGGAGAGCTCCACACCAGCGGTTAATGGGCTGCTCGCCGTTTAAAATGGCAGCCCGCAGCCAGAAATGAATTATGTTTTTGAATAATTGCCAATTTTGGGAAGGTACCATTTCAAACCATCTGCAAGAGTGTTCATAACTTGAGAATGATATGGAACACTACTGAATAAGCCCACCTGCCAAAAGTTTACAGAGGCATTTAACATCATTCATCCATTAGGGATCAATCTACGTTGAAAAGTATTCTTTATAATGTAGGCAAAATACTATATTACCATAATGTTTTAAATACATTGAACAAAAACATTTAGAAAATAACAGGTGCAATGATTCATTGGTTAATATCAAGAAACACGCACATCGCACAAGTCAAAGTTGTATTATGTAAATAATTGTTTTACATGACTCCTGCAGCCAATAGTGGCCGCCACTTTACCACAATTTAAGACCAAGACAAACGTGATTCTTGAACCTGACAGCCATCCTGAATTGCGAAAAATTCTCGAATCGCGGGGGTGCCGGTGGTGATAAGTTTCAGAATAAATATTTAATTTATAAACAATAGAAAAACGCATGATGGAACAGACACGGGCCGGGTTTGATCGCACGCCCGAGTACTCCTCCCCCACCCATCTGTGCCCTCTGTGCCCCCTAAGCCTCTCCCTCCCTCGACGACCTTCATTGCCCCTCCAAGTGCCACCAGCAAGCCGCAAGCTGCCTCCCGGGCAGCCTGCGCTGCTGGCTGTGTGCTTGCGGCAGCGACGACAAAAACAACAGCAAGCCTGCTGCTTCAGTGTGCAGTCGACTGCAGCTCACCATCGCTACGCGGTAACATCAGACGGGAACTCAGCACAGATTGCTCTTAATTTACGCAAACTATCATTGCCGTCAACTGGTTTAGTCAATTATCAGCTTGGGAGAACACAATCCGCTTTATTTTTTTTAAAGCAGTCCCTGCTAAATGTCGGGTTCCAGTAGGTAAATATGTGAAACATTAACCACGTTCTAGCCACTGTTAGTTGAAGATTTCCCTACGCTATCACCATCCCTGGTGGTCTTGCGATAACGCAATCCATCACTCCTACACAAGAGCTCATTTCATCGCTCCATCTCCACATTCGTCATGCTCTCGGGTGCGATCCTTCCCCTGGCTGACACTCAATCACCGGTGACGTTTCAGTAAAAAAAATCATCTTTAAAATGGTGAAGGTGCAGCCCTGCAATTGCTTGCTCATGCCACTGCTGATGGAAGGGCCTCCATGAAAGTAATTGGTCACACATTCCACGTGGAGCAGACATGTTGGAACAGGTGGAACGACCCACACTACGACAAGACACGTGACTTGCGGTTTACCCGCGAACACTGCTCAGCGGTTTTAATGAAATTCGCTTCTCGTTTAAACTGCCACACCGGAAAATAGAATCAAAGCGGTGACCTCTGAATTTAAAAATAAACTAAAAACTCCCTTATTTCAAGCCTGCATTGTTACAGTTTCTATCATGGGCAGAAGACTGGCACGCACACACACACGCACGCCCGCCTACCCGCACGCCCGATGCTCCCTTGAGTCCACGTCTTTCAGAACACCCGGTTCCGAGGCACAAGATGGCAAGTTTTAGAAACCACGGTCGACTGCTTACGAAGTGACATTCCTTCCATGCAAAGCAGGTCTTCCAGCACAAACCAGCGAAGAATGTGGGTAAAACTATACATGTGAGATATGGCACTAAGCTTGTTACAATAATTCAGTCATGGGAACATTGCTTATTAAATGAGAAACTGTACAGTGTCTGGCATGTACCCAGGTATCGTCCTTTTGAGATGGCAGTGGTGAGGATTCAAAATGAAACGCACAGCGGTGGCAGTGTATAAAAGAATGGGTTTGGTATGTTCACACTCGGTCCGTGAATGCTGTTTACATAGCAAACCACCATTCGGAGGTGCAAGCTCAACGCTTTGTTTGTGCAGATCACAGAATATAGAAAAACTTGTTGTAAATTGTATTTGCTAGCGCTCATTAGCGTTCAATTCTGCATTGGTCACATAAACATGCGAGTTAAAACGCATCCAGGCCATCCTCAGCAGAGCTGCCATGATAATGACAGGGCCATAAAATAGACACTTATAGGTATTTTCTGTTAAGTCACAGCCAGCCTTGCGCCTAATGGCTAGCGAGCAAAGACTTTAATGAAATGTCAGTGGGAAAGACTTGAATCAACGTTGCCAATTCAAAGATGGGCAAATGGGCGACTGAGCTTCTCAGAAGAATTGGCATATTTGCTCCGGAAATGTTTTGAAGTGTGTCCCATTCGCAGGATCAAAATGCAGTGAAACGCGGCAGACAGGAATTAACAGGAAAATGTTAAACTGCCAACAAGCGAAACATAAAACCAGAAATCAACGCTCGGGGACTAGGGGATTTTAAGTGGTTCTCGAGGCAGGATGAATTTTTTAAGCATTATTCTTTTGGCACACCTATTTCCCCACTGTCAAGAATGATGAACAGTATCTTTAAACACAAGAAACACAGCGTAATATATGTTTTTCGCCGCTTGTTTGAAGGCACCAGGAAGGCGGCGGCTACATTCTACAGCCCCTTCACGAAAAACATTTGGCGGCGAAGGTTTTAAATGAACACAGCTGACACGAGGGCTCACTTGGCAGCCCCAGGGGAGCGGCGTATAATATATTATGTTTCAAATAAATGAAGTGCTCACAATCATCACGGTAATTCAAGGGAGCAGCACAGCAGTAATCAGTCATTTTCAAAGACGGGTAATAATAATTGGGCTACACACCAGATTGGGTTCCGTCGCGATGCCACACGCGCAATGTGACGGCATCGCAAATTAAAAACTCGTGTACCCAAGTTGGAGCGGTGGAATGATGTCGGAAATGATAATTAGGTAAACTAAAAACTACACTTCTCAAGTGAGGCACATTCCCGCCTCGTTCTCACGCGAAGCAATAACGGCGATTCGTATTTTCACAGATATATGCACAGCCATGTTTTTATGCCCTTTTTAAGCAATGCAATATAGTCGAGGTTTGTTTATTTTTCCTACCAATATAACAATGTGACTGCCCAATGCCCGATAATTAATTCAATACATACACAAAGACTTTAGCTTGCGTGCAGTACAACAAGGGTAATTGACTTGGATATGTGCTCCCTATGTATTTTTTTACAAATAATGCACTAAGCTTTGCACGCTAATGTTATTTTTTAAGTTTCCTTGTTTGGAGGGTACATCGTGTATGACCGACCTGTTAGTCCCTGGGTCAAATCTAATCTAATGTCGTCATTTGGACGGAGCGCATGTATATACGCAAGCCTGATGCACTGCAGCTGATAATTTAATTATGAGGTTAAATGTGGGTTGCCTGTAGTCATTAGTTGCCTGGACTTTTCAGTCACTTGCTTTTAGGATGTCAGGCTTATTCTATTTTTTTAATTAATGGTTTAATTATGAAGGCAGAGCAAAACTAAATAATTAATTTCAAAAATGAATGTCAACGATTACACGGTGGGATGTCTTTAAATCAAACAGCGTTTGAAAACAGTGACAAATTCAAAACGTTAAATATGAATCATTGAAGCAACAGATATAGGGCAGGAACAATAATGACACGGGAAAACACATGGATAAATTTAATGAACAAGCCAAGGAATTTTGTGAAATGTGAGACTCGGTAAACAGCTCATGTTTATATAGCAGTGGTTCAATCATCAGAAGTGGCAAACCGTTACATACGAAGTGGCATCGTGAGCAACTGCAAGATCTAAAATCAACTGTGAAGAAAGCCTTCAAAATCCTTGCATTTTGTGGAACGCAAATCAACGGCCGATACATCACACTGATGACTTCGCCATCGATCACAGGACACACCACTTAGTGCAATAATTCAGAGCGAGCAACTCTGGTGCTGGAAGTTGGATTGTATCTCCAGAAAATCACACGGACGAGTTCTCAAGGTCGTGTTAAGTCAAAAAACCAGAAAAGGTACACAGGAAAGCAAGCAGATTGTGGTTCGAGATTGCAGGCTCTTGTGACAACGTATTCTGATAAGGTTATAAATGACCTTGTAGGGAGTGAAACCCAAATGGCAGCAAGTGGCGAAACGTTTCCAGAGCCATGTCTCTGGTCGCGTGGAGGTTTGAGCAAAGACAACGGTGGAACAATGCAGTTAACAACCGTGATGATGGTGATAAGGGAACACAACTAGAACAATGGGTACAGGACGTCAAGCCATAGTCCAGTCACGTGCTCACTTGTGGTTCAGTGTGACACTGTAATATCGTTTAATTTTAATTAATGTTTGACAGTCTGTACGCTCATATTTTAATCAAAATGTTACATGTCAAAGGAAAACTGGCCATGTGGCTGAGTGGTAAGAGATTGCCTCACAACTGAAGGCTGCAAGTTCACCTTGATTAGGGGTTGAATCCGCCCATCATACCTCTGGGGTCAATCAATTACATACCACTCGTGAAAAGGTCAACAGAGGTGGTCCTAAGTATAGACTCTCCCCCACCATATGAATGCGGAATTTTCACAACTGGCTCAGCGCTGTAATCAGGAGATGACCACTGCCTCAATGCCCATTTGAGCAGAAACTCACCGACGTGTTAGACTGGATTTGAATCTTGCAAGTGTATTTATAGCAGCCAGCACCACAACGTGACAAAAATGAGACCTAGGGCAATTTGAAACGCTGTGATTTCAACTGCTGAATGTACATTTTTATTTATATAAACAGCAGGCTGCCACACCTGCGTCATCTCAACAATCACAAGGTGTAACCATCCACAAGCTGCAGAGGCGATTTACATATTGTAAAAAAAATATATAAACTATTACGACGCAACAAATTAAATCTATAGCTAACTACATCATGGGTAACTTAATATTGAGACAAGATGAATAAAATCAATCATTTCATTCGAGACCGAGAAGCAATCGCCACATCCAATTTCTGCATTTCAGCAAATCGGTCTGGTGGCTGCACGCTCGCTCCACTGCCCCCCGGCATCATAAACACACTCAACGCAGAGGCCTCCTCTCAATTTCACTTGCCACTCCACTGGCATTATGCACGTTGCCGAGTACAGCACTGCCCACTGTTGACTATGGTGGCAAGGGTGTTTTTTTTCTGGGCATCCACACACGTTTCAGATCCCCCAGTGTCTTTGGGGTCCGTACATCAGTGGCCTTGCAATGCTGTGATATATATTCATAAATTGAGAAGCACCTTTGGAATTCTAAGTCGATTTCTAAAGTGGCATGAATAATTGAAGATCTGGAAGTCCCACGGACGCTGGGTTTTCAGCAACGAGAGGCATTTACTGTAAATTTCACTTAGATTAATATGTTTGACGTGAAGGCATGACGTATGATTATTAAGCTACACTTAAGAAGTACAATAGATCTTGCAGATCAATGTAAATTGAGCTCACATTCTGCTGTCCCACACAATACCGGCTCATTCTCCATTAACAAATTACAGGAGTTTTCCTGCAGATAAAACTTTTATATTTACACTTATGAGTGTTGGGTACAAATTTATAAAATATAACGTAAAGCCACGTAATCAACGCTGATACCCGTAGTGGCGTGGAGCAGCGACACGGTGGTTAGCGCACCACGCCATGGATCTGGGAACTGGAGTTCAATTCCCAGCCACGACTACCATCAGTGGCGAGTGACCTCTGAACTGGACTCTGCCCCCCAAACCAATTCACCAACCAGCAAAGCCGGTGTGGTCAAATACGGTGGAAAACTGAGCGACACGGCATGAGGAGGCCTTCACTCAGCAATGGATTGATAAAGACGGCGTGAAGAATTAATTTGTTTTTAGTGTACGTAATGAGCGTCCATATAGGCGCACCAATGAACCAACTACAATGTTGGCAGGGCCTTTGCTGAATGACGTTCTGCCACGCACGGAATGCCGATCTGCACTGGTCCCAAAGATCAAAGCGTCGCTTCCCACACGTGAATCATCCGTCACGCATCACTCGCACGCTTGGAGCCTGTTCAAGGGACTCAAATAAACACAGCAGGAGTCCAGGGGTGATATCGAGGACTCTCGCCGGCCGCTGTATTCGTGCATTTTTCATTTTGTGGCAGCTATTTGTATTTTTCTCATGACAGCACTCCAGCACAGCAGTGCACAAGTTATGGACAATTTTAAATGCTTGTGCTTTTTACTCATCACTTTGATAAAAAAATAAAGGGTATTGTTATGATACTGGACAGTGATACATGTGCCAGAGTTGAGAGGACAGAACATAAATGTACCGAAAATGGAAACGGGGGGCCAAAGGCTTTTAACACTCGCCACTTTAATTTATCGTTTAACCGCGACGCAGGACAATTTAACGTCAAATACATAAACGTGACAGCTGTACCATGCTCCCAAAGGACGATTATGTAATTAAGTCATTTGCACTTGCTGCATAATATAGGTCACATAACGCCTTTTCAAACATCTGTGGCGAGCAAAAAATATTAAATCAAACTTCACTATACTACGCTCTATACCAAGACAATATATCTGGCATAAGTTCCCTCAAAACAACGCTGCCCTTTGCAATGCCATGAGGGCAAGCATACTGCAATCAACGCTGCAGTTTTTTCCCCAAAGTGTGTTTACATTCCCTATATGAAGAAGAAACACTGCTTCTGAAATAAACTGCCAAAGTCAATACATACATTTCATCTTTAATGAATAAATCCCCGGCTCCTATGTTTTGACGGACCCCAAATGACTCATAAATGCAATCTTTATTGTCCTCCTCCTCCTTGTACAACCATTGACTGGAGACGAGGCATATTTTATTCAACGGCTGGTTCTTAATTCCCTATTTTTCACGCGACTGAAATGAGAAATCTTTGAGGCAATCAAGCTGTGGACACAGCCAAGGTGGCTCATTAAGCGGCGAAAAGAGCGTCGACGTTTGTGGCGCTCCGCTCATGTCGCGTGATCGACCTGTGCCGCGCGTCGCTCGGCGCCACGCCCGACGTTTCGCTCTTCGCGTTTCCTTGGAGCTTCTCCAAGAAGCGAAACGTCCCGACGCCCGTGCCGAACGACACGCGCTCGCAGCGCAGAAATACATCGGAGTGATGCGCAGCGGACGAAAGCTCGAGTTGAAACCCAAGGTCTAATTTGCAAGCACCCCGCCGCTCATGTGCCACCCAATGTAGACAATACGCACAAACGCATCTCATATTAGAGAAGCTGTACGTTGGATTAATGCAATAATCAGGAGAACTTCATTGAGGCACCACACATTAAAACCACCCACTGAGCGAGCGTGGCATTTTAACTGCCGCCATCTCCCTTGTTATTGTGCTTCTCTCTCCCTCTCCGCTGTGTTGACTCCTGCATCCTTTTGGCAGGCCGTGGCGGTGGGGGTGATACTTACCGCGTTGGAAAGAATGTCCTGATCCAACCATTACGGAGTTTTGCGGGACAGCAGATGGTGTGATGTACGAGGCACTTTAAGTGCACGTCGAAAATAAATTAAAAAAGGGATGAATTATCACTTACCTGCATCACTGTCCAACAGATTACCCATTGAAAAATATTGTAAATTACAATCAGTGTATAATACTGAAAAGATATATCGGGCATTCTTTCATACGTTTATCATTTTCGTCGCTTTAAATGAAATCATATACGAGCCAATATTTTATAAATGTACAATTATGGGTTATTTTAGCACTTGCCAAAAACAACAAATGTGTTTTACGGCATTTCCTGCAATTTTATAGCTCTCCTGATTGGCCATAGATAATTAGCCGATGGAACAGTTACCATCAATCGGGCAAACTGGCTTAAGACAGGCTAAATCGGTTCTGGGCTTTAATAGAACGTAATAAACTGTGGCGAACCTTAACATTACACTTTAACTTTGCATGCTATTTGGCAGAGGTGGGACAAAGTCATTGTTATGCAAGTCCAAGTCGAGTCGCAAGTCATCAAATTCATGACTCGAGTCTGACTCGAGTCCAAGTCACATGACTCGAGTCCACATCTCATAGGTGGGACAAAGTCATTGTTATGCAAGTCCAAGTCGAGTCGCAAGTCATCAAATTCATGACTCGAGTCTGACTCGAGTCCAAGTCACATGACTCGAGTCCACACCTCTGCTATTTGGCGCATCTCTTGAGATGCAACACTCGACGCCGTTCCATTGCGCTCCACAAACGTAACACATCGTGGGTAACGGACAAAAGTGAACTGAAAGCAAAGAGCAGCAACGTCACGCCGCGCTGCACGGGCAATCGTGCCCACTGGATACGAGCGGATGAGTGAGGATGCATCCAAGAGGTGGTGATGGTGATGAGTGAAGGTGTGCACATCACCGTAGGCGAAAGAGATGAAAAGCCTCTTAGTTTGAGAGCTACCCCAAGCTCCTGCAATGCATACATTTTACCAGTGTTTTTACAGAGGCTGTGGTGAAGAAACTTCCGCAGAGGTTCCACCACGTTGACTGGGAAATAAACTGCAGCGCAAAGACCATGGGGGACGGCTCTCCGGTGTTGTTCGGGTTGTACCGCGCGTTGATTGGGGTGTCCGACGTTTCGCTCCACATGGTGGGAGCTTCTTCAGGAACGTAATGGAGCTCTCCCTCGAGCCGCTCCATTCAGTATAACCCAAAAACACATCAGAGAGCCACAGTAGTGGCATGGGGTGTCGTTTAAAACGCAAAGGAGCAAGTGCTCAGCGATGCATCACTGCCGCCATACCTTGTACTTCTGTCTCAGTTCATCGGTGTCCTCCTTTTCGATCTCCATCACCCGACGCCGCTCCGTGACCTCCTCGGCAAAGTCCATCTGCACAGACGCGGCAAGGAGTTACCCACACTTGCAGGGGCACGATCTCATCATCTGCACCGTACTATTCGTTGCGCAAGGATGACCCACGATCTCAGGTGGATGACGACTATGATCACGTGGACTGATGAGCCGGCACAACAGCTGACAAAGACTGCCAAGGATGGGCCATGAGAGAGCAGCGTTGACAGCCAGGGTATCAGTGGAGATCCCACAATTGTTGCAGCTAATAGTCCATGGTCCAGAGCAAAAATCAGTACCACTTGAGGTGCGTTAGTTGTGCAAATATATTTATACGACAAATAAGAGTAAATTGTACAACAATCCAATGGATTTCAAATGGTTATCACTGAAATCAATGTTATTGGCCATATAAGCAACATGGAAGAACTAAAGCCAAGCAAAGTGAAGTGGTACAGACAAGTGAAATATCTGATCTGGGTTCATGGACTACCAGGGATAGATGACAATGTTGTTTTTGTTAGATCAGGTATAGTTTGTACTGTAAATGTAAAGCCCGTTGTGTTAATCCACTGATGGATCACAGACTTTCTTATGTATCTTTAATCTTCCAAACAGCCTTTAACGATTTCGAAATGTATTATTTGAATATTACAATATTATCGTTGTGCTTTGGCCAGCTGTTAAGTTTCTGAGAAATCGATCTTGTCTAATGTTCATTTGTACATTAAGCTACGCAGGGCTTTTTCATCATTCATTTTATTATTTTAGTCGATGACACACGTAACCATGTTCAGCTGGCAATCCTCTACTGAATGGGGGTTATTTGACCGTACTGGCCAGTGTAGCATAGACATGGGAGCACAGTGCAGTACAACAATTGAAACTGCTACACTGCCATTTACCGATCATGATGTAGCCTTACAGAAGCCAATAGCACTCATTTTATGTATGGTATAATAATGACCCCGCATGCAAGCACTATCCAGCCTCAGCCCTCTGTACCATGAACTCTAATTGGAATAAAAGGCTTGCGTAAATAAATAAATGTGCTGCGGCTTCTTTTCCTAGGACTGCTCAAACAGCCCACAAGATCGGGTTAGATGCGCACGCTGCTCATGACCACTTGCATTAACTGCCAACCTCGACTGACTCCTGACCTCACGAGGAAACCACCTTCACGTCGATTACACTCCTTTACACGCCAGTTCAATTTCATCAAAACGCCGCACTTTTTTTTTCCACTTTACTAAAATACACAATTTGTTTTGGTAAAAAAACAAAAACCTCTGAAAAATGTATAATACCCACGAAAGGAATGCCCTCTGCCCGACTTCCCCTCCGCAGCAGTATTTTCATCAGAAATGAGCGCTTGTGCCCGTGCACATCTGAACCGTCAATCGTTATCCTACCCATCAGCCACGCTCTCTGCACTGCTAGATCAAGGCACATTTACGAGTTGTCGACATTCCTCATGCCCTCGTGATGGAAGCACCCATCTGGGTCCTGCACACGACCTCCATATCTCATTGCTCCGTCTCCACGGTGACCATTCCCTTCGGGGATGTTCTCTCCTTCGGCTGCCGCTCCGTCACCAGCCTTGACCACCGCCCATCACTACTCTGCTATTGGGGTGGTTTCTCAAGTTCAGCTGCTTTGCCGAACAGGCAATATGATGTCTATAATTTGTGTTTGCTCGCTGACCGATGTGTTCCTCTTTTTGTTGCAGTGTAAACTGAAACGTATTCCCCCTCACGCTTATCCGGGTACTTTTCGGCTCTTTGTTTCACTTTCGTTTTAAGTTTTCACGTTTATGATCCACGTCAGTGCAGGTAATAATATACTGATTAAATGCATTATTCCTTAGGTACACGGAAATATTGCTTATATTTATCATTACACGACTTTTACATTTCAGTGTGCTCACTGCTATAATGTTTTAACTGTTAAATGCTTTCACAAAAACCATTAACAGCAGACGGAGTAAAATTTCACTAGGATTTCAAGGGAACACAATTACTAAACAGTCGGTTCACGGCTCTGGATTGCACTTTGAGAATTGGATTTTCAAGGCAACACGTGAAACTTGTTTGCAAATGTGAGACAAATGATTAGACAGATTTCCAAAAGTTTCAAGATAATATGAAAAAAACCCAACACTTTACATTGTACTTTACATAGTCCAGCACTGGGTACTTACGGTTTGGCGAAAATTAACACAAATAATTTGACTTTAATTATATTTTCTCAATATAAAAAAAAAGTTAAACTCAGCTTGTTCAGAATGAACGGTTTTCAACACTCCCGCCCCACTGGAATGCTCAGTAATGATTTGGTAATTTTAACAGCAGGAGCTGATAGTGAAAGAGCACCCATTACACCAAGGTGATGTATAATTAATACAGCTCCTCCACATTAGCATTGGCCATCCTAACGTGATTGTCCAATCGATATTATTATGACCATGATGAATATTGTTTTGTAGTTGCATTCCCTTACCCGCACCTCCCTTTACACTACAGGCAGTTAAATGGGTTACACATGTTTATAAATGATTGATAGTTTTAGAAAGCAATGATCAGCACACAACCACCGCAATGTAATTCACCAGAATATATGTTCCACAATCTATTAAGTAGTTGAAATCATTGTAACAAAACAGAATGTTTAATGGAACAATGTATGTTTAGCAGATGTGAAGGCCGACCTGTTTATGATTGAGTGGCACGATGTTTCACACCCGTGACCCGTTAGATTTGTTACACAACACAACCAGATTGGCGACAAATCCAATTCTCACCTCCATCTCCAGCCGGCCCATGCCCATGTAGTCATTCTTGATGATAATCGGGATCGGGTCTCTCCTTCCTGTAAAAGTTAAACGTTGAGAATGTAGGAAAACTAAACAGTGTAAAACGTGTTAGTCATCCAGCTGTATTGTTTAATGATAACCCAAAGCAAACAAAAGTTTGTCTTTTTCTCAAAGTGTTGTGGTATTTTCACAAATTGACAACAAGTCTCCTGCATGCCCTTGGCCCCGACAATATGAAAAGCAAAGTCAGAGCATTAGTCTTGTAATCTCCTTTTGGGAAGACAATCTGACAGAGTAAATATTTGACAGCTTTTGTGAAAAAGACAAACATTAGTGGACAAAATCAAAAATGTAATGCTTTTGAAACGAAACATCAGAGTACGTAAAACATTAGATCCCAAGCCCCGAAGCAATTACCTGCTTTTAAAATAGCATTTTAGATCACGGGATCTAAACAAGTCAGCTTTCAATTATAAATTATTTTCTATAAAAGCACACACTCACACACACACATACGGTAGCATTGGACTCATGGAAGGAAAAATGGGAGACACAAATTTATAGTAATTTGTGCTTAACGAACGATAGTGTCCACTGTGTTTGTGGCCATGATATGTGCAAAAAAAATTATTTTGGGCAGCAAAACGATCAAATTTACCATCAACCAACACTTCCAGGCTCACTCTGCTGCAAAAAGAATGAAAGCACTAGTTAGAATGAACTAACCGTGGCAGTCTTACATAAAAACAAAAAGAAAGCCAATGGTGACGTTAGCTGATCGGGTAATATTCCAAGGATGCAACATCGACTGGTGGAGACACTGCCAAAGCGTTATGAATGGTAGCCCGTCTGTGAACGTCCTTACCAAATGAAACGGCCACAAAAATGCAAACACATCAGAGTTGTTCCATTGGTTCAGCTCGTGCAAATGAACTTCTCCTTTACGTACGTCCGCTGGACTACTACGGTTAAGTGTTTTTTTTGTTTCAGACAATTGATAACAAAGCGTGAGCGAACATTGCCCCCTGCTGGCTGAGGAGACAAAGGCTCAACTGTAGTCAAAACGACAATATTGATGAATACACATCAAATACCTTTTCCTTGGAGGCAGCCGGTAAGGAATTGGTGAGGTGGGAGTTTACTGCCTCCTCCACCACTGGAGGCAAGATTCGGCCTAAAGTTCACATTGTACGATGTTGTCGATCGCTTTCTCGTGGTTTTTCCAATTTGCCGTTCAACCAATTAGTTCGTTTTTGTGTCCTTATTCTGCTACGACAGACAACAACGTGTTGAAAGGTGTGTGCCCTTCCTGTCTACGTAAATAAATTACTTTAGTTGTTCTACTTCACAACAGAGTAAATTCACTCTGCAGACCTTAACTGCAACAAACCAAGTGAACAACTTTGAAGCAGCCGTGGACGTGTCTGGCTTCACAAAGGCAGGGCAAGGAACAGCTGCTCAAGCAGGCATTTACCCTCCCCTGCACCTGCCTTCTCCCTGCAAATCCTCTGGTTTCTTACAATAGAGTGACACGCTTTAGGAGAGCACATCTAATTAAAACACGCAGTCATTTTATATGAAAGTAGTTATTGTCCTAAGTTACGTATGATTGTTTTTTTTTAAGCAAGTCCGCACACTGCATAGCAAAGGGGGAATTTGTTTTTTTTCAAATGTTTCACCGGAGCCCGTTAAAACCGTAACTGTAGAGGCAAAATCCGTTGGCCCGTGTTTTAGTGCACTCACAAGAGTTCAAAGTGCACGTAGGTTTTCGCAGCCACTCGTAATCCAAGTGTGGCCTTTCTGGGTTAGGCCGCGTGCGGAGCCTTTTTCTCCTCTCCATCTTCCGCCAAGCACTACTGCGGGCCAGAGCCGTCCCTAGGGTACGGCGAATCGGGTCAACAGCCCCGTGCCCCACGCTGTGGGGGGTCCCGCGCTTCGACGTCACGGTGGTGTCAGATGTAATGCTTTCGGTTAAGTTTGAAGGCGTCGAGAGGCCTACACGGTTGGATTTGCCCCGGGCCGCGGACCCCCTATGGACGGCTCTGACTGCGGCCATCGTATTCCTGAAGATTCCCGCAGATGCAAGTGGTGAGAAACTGAGAGAACAAGCTCAGCACGCTGTCGAACTCGGAAGACTACACTTGGACATTTAAAAGTGAATGGTTAATGTAAGTGCTATTCATTCACTTCCAATGACCAAACCTTGCACGCCCTCCCCTTTGGAAGGCCTGGGCAGGCTTAAGCAGAGCGCTTGGGTTAAGTTTAGAGTCCGCCTCAGCTCCTATTTCAGTCCCTGTAAACTATTATTGCATGCTGCTCCATACATTGTGGTGGGTATTTCTATTGATGAAATACAAATCTCAATATTAAAACAGACATACGACAAACGTTAGTCAACCCCATTGAACAGCAGCTTCGTGGAATATCAATTGCAACGAATATGATATTGTGTATTCATACAATTGAAATACACTCTGGTGTGGCAATCAGGACCTTAAACACGACGACGGAGGCCTGCGGCAGTGACTCACCGTGCAGGTTCTTCCCAAGGCCCTTGCCCTCTTTCCACCCATGCTTCTGCAGCAGCCGGTGGCCGATGTTATCCTGAGAGATGCAAACAAAACAGAGAGGCCTCCCATAACACCTATTCCAGGCGAGCAGATGCGTTACCACGTGCAGCAACCAACTGCGCGCTACTGCGTTGGCAAAAATGCTTTCAGACCACTTTGCATGACCACACTTGCATGGCTGTGCTCTGTATGCAGGGCGACACGTTCCATTACATTACACACCGCCTTCTTTTGACGTTCAAAAAAGCAAGTACGCTGATCAAAGTTCATAATAAGCTTACAAATGATGACAGGCCCAATCACGATGTAATTTATGCAGTACGTGTTTCTTTAAGACAAACAAAACAAAGATTTTAAAGTCCTTCTTGCATAAAATGCCTGCAAAACATATTGACCTGAAAGCAGTATTTGCAGCCCTTTTGATTCAAGTGTTACACACTACCTGAAAGCAGCATAAAATAAAGATATATTTTTGTGTTTAACCAGAAATAAAAAGCTCATTACTAACAGTGTGCAGAAAGCATTTGTTGTTCACGATTAATAAGTGCAAGTAACTTCCCCATCAGAAGAGCCCAAACAAAGCCACTGCCAAAACTCAGGAAATAAAACTGATTGGGATCAACATATGACATGCAGGCAACATTGATCAACAGGGGACACGAGGTGTTAGGAGGAAATAAAATAAACACTGGATGTTAGCACACCATGTGAAGATTAAGAATTACGCTTGCTGGACAAATACACGATTCGTACACAAACTGTCTTAAAAAGCTGAGCAAGCAAAATGGACAGGCTCTCAAAGCAGAAGCTGTTAGTGTGGGAATATACTAAATGAATGGGGTAAAGAAACATTTTTTTTGATGCCTGAGCAGTGACCATAGGTGGGTCCTCAGCAAGTTCGAGGTTATAAGTAAATAAAATTACACATAAACGACACGAAACACACGGAGTAGAATGAAGCATTCAGGTCGAGAGTTACGGACACGTGTGAAACTGGATATTTCTCAACCAGAGTATCCGAGTTAATTTGCAAGACTCTGCTGAGCAGCCACTATCCACCGTGGGCTTGATAACATGATGAATACATTTATCTTTTTAGATGAGGGAGGGGGAAATGAAAAGAATCAAGAAAATGAAGCGAATGCCATTTTAGAAGCAGTGCAAGTCGACTTAAAGCATTTCAATACGAACCTTGCTTTAAAATATTGGGCTGTCAAAAAAACAGTTAAAATGTAACAGAAATTAAGAAACTGTGGTTGAAATACTGGGTACTTCCGCATTCTACAAAAAACTCTTGTAAGGTGACTAACAATACAAGGTGACACGTTAAGAAGACTAAAGAAAGGCAATGCAGGTGGGCACATCATTCGACGGGTTTGTTTTCGGTTTAAAGCAGGAATGAGGAGGGGGCTCCGGCAACACAACAATAAGTACACGCGCTCACCACACCCGGTTACTGGACTACTGCTGGACGTGATTAATTCATGCTTTCAGAGAAGACTTTTAGAAAGGACTTCTGGCCATTCAGTTGCCAGTTAGCACACTCAACACTATTTACGTAAAACAGTAATGAAAGCCAGATGAACCAAACAGCCATTGGATGAGCAGGCGATAACAAACAGCAAATGTCAGTGCTTCAGAATTGATGACAAAATGGCTGAGGCCTGAATAAGGAACCTGACCTTCTCCTTTGTGTGATACACTGCTCTTGAATTCATGGATTGAAAAACGCATTAAGGAGTACACTTTTTTTAATCTCTCCAACTTACTTGCGTTACATTGCTTGGGGTGGGGAGGAAAAAAAAATGCATATTTGTAATTGTTCAGCACACGTTTGTTGTGTGTTCCGGTTAATAAAAAATTGTTCCATGAATTCAACTTACATGTCCGAAGCATGTATAAATCACTACACTATATATTTAAAAATAAAGCCAACTCACGACCGACACAAGCAGCTACACACAGCGATGCAGAAACGTGATGTTAATTTAGACTGCTGTAAATATTACGCAACTGCCAACGGCGAGGCCAGTGTTTTTAATCGAGTTGATTTCTGCATTGCCGATCTGGAGAAAATCCAAGACGCAGAAGCACAAAACTCACAGAGACAAACATGCAACCGAATAGCATGCAGGTAAAGTTCAAGCGAATGTCTGCGATGCTCAAAAATCTGAGACTTGACTAAAGAAGAGAGAGGCAAAGCAGGCTGTACGAACCTACAAGTGACACAAGCTGCCCAACCATTGGTTAAACTGCAGAGAAATCTGAAGGCAGAGGATGGACAGATTTTCCAAACCAACTCTCCCCTCCTCCCCAGCCCACGCTAAAACACCGTGCCGCATTGTTCAATAGCACACACACATCGTCTCAAGCACACACAGCGAGAGCTTAATACACAGATTATACCAAATCACACACCTTTAAATTATAATACTTCATATGACATGCAGATGTTAAATACTTACAGAAAGTAATTATTTTATACGGATTTTTTGATCCACTGCAGATTAAAAGAAAAACAAACATTTTGTCTAATTCAATAACTGTTATTTTCATTATTATTAAAACTGTTATAGTAATTAGCTGTAGCGAAAACATATTCACGTAGAATGTATTTAAATGAGTCTCGAACAACTGAACTATTCAATGGACGTTATTAGCTTCCATACCGTCAGCCCACGGGAAGCTTAACACAGGTAAAAAAAATTGTACGCATTTAATCAACAAAAAACACTTGCACATCGAATGTGACCAACAGAATGTTTAAGTAATTCTCAAAGGTGGCAGAAGTACAAATAAAAAAAAATTGAACATTCTACGCAACGATTTCATCCAATCGCGAGCGATATACGGGAAGAAGCAGCGTGCCAAATGTCAGCACGTCATGCATCGGTGTACGGTGGCTGTCACGTATATTACCTCGGCTGGTAGACACTTTATCGCGTGCTGCCGCTAATGGTGACTGGGCACCCAAAACGCTCACTCAGGAGTAGCTCTTACCGCTTCTATGGGCTTGTCCAAGGAGGCCTGTTCCAGGTCCAGGTGGCCTTCCTCATACTGATCAAAGTGGCTGCCCTGTGGAAACACATCACATGACCAAACCTTAGCACTTTGTAGCAGCCCAGTGCATGGATGTTGCATTTTGCAAATCCTCCGATGGATTGAAGGTTTCACCGCGTGCCGTGGGGGTGGTTTAAGCAAACTTTATTTTGCTGTCATTAGACCTCCTTTGCCAGTACAAAAATATAATAATCGGGGTTTTCCCCTTTTTTCTGGCAACAAAACTGAAACCTTTGTCCAAGGATTCATGTCCGCATTAACCACAATACTTGCAGTCAAAATGCAAGCAAAAAACATACTATGATAATATATGCATTGTCCTTGAAACTGATTGGGTCGAGGCTCAAAAGAAAGCCGTCCCTTGGTGTGGACCAATCAGTTTCAAGGACAATGCATATATTATCATAGTATGTTTTTTGTTTGCATTTTGACTGCAAGTATTGTGGTTAATGCAGACATGAATCCTTGTAAAAAGGTTTCAGTTTTGTTGCCAGAAAAAAGGGGAAAAAGCCTATTATTATTATTTTATTTTGCTGGTCGGTGCGGTTGGTTTAAGGTATGGAGCAAAGAGATGGGAGCAAGTACAATACAACAGTGGACTTCCTGCAGGACCCTCCGCTGCCCATAACACAGCCCCACAGCCAACGAACAGCAGCTTTGGGCATGGTGGTTGCTCCATCAAGCGCTATCCAGCCTCAACCCTCTTTGGGATCGGAGTTCTGGCGAGATTGAGCACGTGACTTGGTCATTGATCAATAAAGGTCAGAGAAATGTGTGGTGTGACAGTGCTCCATTTTCATTGAGTACCAGTGAACAAGTGATAATTATATTGATGCGAAAAAACGCGCATGTCCTTGCAGCAAATCTTCAAAATGTGTAACTCGGAGCCAAATGCCATGACAGACGCATGTCCTAATATTTTTTTTATTCACGTTGCATCGCCATCACGTTTGAAAGGCACGATGTCGTATGCATGCATGTACGTTGAACTTCTTTCGCACCGCACGTAGCCACGCGTGCTAATCCGTACGCAGCTTCAAATGTAAACGTTCCACGTATTCGCATGCTAGTTACATGCTATTAACATATAGCAGTGTTTGATAAGGATCACGACTAAATGGGTCTTCAATTATTGATATACTTAGAATGTGCAGCATACACATAAATTTGAGGTCATAGAGGGATACGGTTGACATCCCTGGAGTGGTCGGTGATCTTCCTTTGTAATATTTGCCGTGACAAACATGTACTAAAATATTAATGAACGGCGTATTCACGTTATCGCTTTAAATGACACTTTGAGTGTTCAGCAAATTCACATTTCCTTCGAATAGTCCCACGAACGAGTAAAATGTTTTACCCTGCCAAGTTTATTTTATTTAAGCGTAATTAACACAAATTGCGTGAGCATTGTCAATAGTCTATTTTTTTTGACTAAATGGGTCATAAATCTTGGTTGTAAGTAAAAAAAATCTAATTGATTGTACTTTATTGACCAAGCTATTTCCAGACACCAAAATGTAAAAGCACTCATCAGTAAACACAACCCACCGTTAACAATTATGCAATGTGTTTCCACATGACGTAATGGTACACGGGTAGCGAAATAACATTCGCATAAATTTTCAATTCCTTTAACCGCTGCCAATAACCTAGGGCCGCCTTTATCTCTAGTATTATTTGTCTATTGCGTCCGAGTAGGTGGAAGATTGTTTCATAACAAGGTTTGAGTATTGGCAGTATTATCGGTTTCATAAGAGAGGTTAGCATTGTCATTATTTTGAACTGTGACTGATGAAATGGGTTCAATAATTCATACTCTTAGGTTCAAGAAGCAATGTCGCCCGCATTGTGCACAGCTATGTACGAGGGATGTGTTTACAAATGGCCCAAGATAGGCAATTCATTGTCTCTTGTAAACGAAGGCCTTTATGCACCAGGCAACACTCATCAAACCTCGCCTCGCCAAATGCGTGCGAGCCGTGTGTCAAACATTCCTACTGCCGAGGGGTTCGGGACAACTGCATGGGTATTGATTACAAAAGCGTACACACGTTTTAACGCGCGATTAGGTTGCTCTAAACGAACCTACTATAATTAGAACATCGGCTGGCTTGGACCCGTACACAATCGCCACTCGCACTCGTTTGTGTGCTGTGCGAGGATTTGCTTCTGACGACGTGTACACACAACCGATGCACGTATTTTGACAGCTGCCTGCCCGACAGTCGTCCACGAAGGAAGGACACAAGGCCCCGTGTCTCCTCGAGCGGTGGCAGGGACCGAGGAGGGCTCGTCCGTCTTGCTGCTGCCAGAGAGACGTGGCCATGCCGCCGCTGCTGCTGCTGCAGTGCGTGCCATGGGCCGCGTCTGCCAGCCACTTTCAAGGCCTTGATCAGCAAGCGGCCATTCACCCCTCTCCTCCTTCCACTGCTTCCCTTAGCCTGCTGCTCATCTGCGTTACTCCTCTCTCTCCCTAATCCTTCTCCCTGCTTAATTGTCCTGCTATCTTCCTGTACATTTGTGTAAAAAGAGCTTTATAGCTTATCGGATTCCTCCAGGATACATACGTATTTTGAGTCTGGCATTGCAATGCTGTCTCGATGCTACACTGCACAACTATCGTCCCCTGCTCCATTGTACAGGACTAACAACATCTCCATACTGCCTTGTAGAATTCCCTCTCCCTGCTACATTGTACTAATCTCTCCCAACGCAAAACTGTCCCCAATCCCTCTTGGCTCCCCTTCCCTGCTCTATGAACGCCGTGCGATATCAAGACCCGTGCTGCCTTGCTCTCTGCCCTCACCACAGACTGCCCTCACCACAGACTGCCCTCACCACAGACTGCCCTCACCACAGACTGCCCTCACCACAGACTGCCCTCACCACAGACTGCCCTCACCACAGACTGCCCTCACCACAGACTGCCCTCACCACAGACTGCCCTCACCACAGACTGCCCTCACCACAGACTGCCCTCACCACAGACTGCCCTCCTCACCAACAGACTGCCCTCCTCACCAACAGACTGCCCTCCTCACCACAGACTGCCCTCCCCGCCCTAGCCCAGCCACCCCGGGCCCCGCGTCCTTGCCCGGAGCTGCCCCGCGGCCATGCCCCCATTGTCTCCTCACTCCACCGCCGCCCGCCTTGAACTCTCCTCCACCCGAGGCCTGCCCGGCCACTCGAACCCTCCACTTCTCAATCCCTCGGCCGAGGACACCGGTGCCGACACCTCAACCCCTGGCCGTGCGAAGCCCGTAGCGATAACCCCGTAGCCATCACCCACGCCCCAGCGGCAGACGGCGACTCAATTTCCCACGCCGAATAGGCGAGGCGGCCGTCACTGCCGGCGCGCGATTGGCTACCTTCACTCCACGTGACGCACGGGGAGCCAATCAGAGCCGCGCATAACAACTCGTGGCGCCTAAGCGGACTGGGAAATGTGGAGGACGCGGGACCACGGCCTTAGAGAGAGGCGGTGTGGACGGGCGCGGTGAGGGGGGGGCTGAGGCCTCGACTCCGCGTTGCCTCGCATCTCTCCCTGCCTCGTTTCCGCCGCGCTCTCCGACGGGTTCGCGTCGTCAGCGGCGCTCGACAAGGACACGTACTTGGAACTCGCGATCGTCGTTGAACCTTGAGAATTTGTCGGCCATGTTCGCGAACGTCGATTGCAGCACCGTTGCCGCGCACGGACTGCGCCGCTGTGCTTCTCCTGACGTCAATTCTGGTCCACAGGCGCGTTGACGTCATAAGGGTCCACAGGCGCGGCGACGTCACACGGGTCCACAGGCGCGTTGACGTCACACGGATCCACAGGCGCGCTGACGTCACACGGGTCCACAGGCGCGGCAATATCGCACGGGTCCACAGGCGCGGTGACGTCACCACGTGTCCACAGGCGCAGTGACGTCAATACGGGTCCACAGGAGCGGTGACGTGCCACGTGTCCACAGGTGCGGTGACGTCACACGTATCCACAGGTGCGGTGACGCCGAGTTCCGCGGCGGGGTGACGTTTAATGGCGTCAGGGGCCTAGCTACCACCACCCATGCCGCGAGGGATGTTGCGTATGACGTCACGCCAGTCTCGTGGCGTCACGGTACGGCAGGAACGTCACGGATTGATGTTGATGCGATGACGTCACGCAACTAGATCATCGACCTCGAAAATAATCGCGTATTACGCCACGGACGCCGATACAATCGTATTGGCAAAATCCCCTTTCAATTTAATATTCAGTGAACATTCATATGAACGTCACGAATTAAATGTTAACACGTACTATATATATATTTTTTAATATATAAGAATTTGTATGAGGAAATCATGCACATGCTTGATGGTCAGGTACTTTTGCAGTCCACTGCTGGATGAAAGACGTGTGGGGATTTGGCCGCCACTCCGGACTTCGTCTCGACCATCGAGCCCACGTGCCCTGCTCAACCCCAGCTCGTCTTCTAAGCCGCCCATTTTGTGTGACTTGTGTAATGACAGGAGAGTCTACATGCGGTGTGAGTGGACTAGTGGCCACGGGAGGTAATGACAGGGGAGTCAGCTGCGAGTGTGAAGGGACTGGTGGCCACGGGAGGTAATGACAGGGGAGTCAGCTGTGAGTGCGAAGGGACTGGTGGCCATGGGAGGTAATGACAGGGGAGTCAGCTGTGAGTGTGAAGGGACTGGTGGCCACGGGAGGTAATGACAGGGGAGTCAGCTGTGAGTGTGAAGGGACTGGTGGCTACGAGAATGATCGAGAAAGGGAGCGTGGTCAGGCGACGGAAGAGGACGGTGGAGTCTGCCGGTGGAGTCTACCGGTGGAGCGAGCGTCCAGAGTCAGCGAGAAGGGGGGGCGTGGCTTCGTGTCAGTATAAAAGGGAGATGCGCAGGAGACTCGGGGCTGTTGCAGTGGGGTCTTCGCCTGATGTCAAGTGAACGTGTCTTCAATAAAGTGCCATCTCAAGAGAAGTGTGTCAAGTCGTCATTACACATGTATATGTTATAACTTGATGAAACAGAGCTTAATAGCTCATCGGATCCGGTCTAAACAAAGATTCTGATTCAACAACCGAACAGAGATGACGAGCACTGACGTCAGTAGTTGGATCGTGGGACTGCGGTCGCATTCGGGTAGAATCAGAATATTTAAACTGGAGGAATCCGATGAGCTACAAAGTAATACAGCTCTTTTTTTTTAAAACACATGTCCAGTAGAAGCGATTTAAATGAAGGGATTCAAATCGATTCCCACGCTCGCTCATCACGCGACGAGTCGTGCTAACCGACCGGTGTTGGTTGCAATCCGCGCGACCGCCGCGCCTGCGGCCGACGGTGACGCTGCGTTCCACCACCGCGTGGTGGACACTCGGCTCTTGAATCGAATCACGACCACGAATCGTGACGAATCGTGACTAATAATCGAATTGTCAAGGGGAAGAGACTCGTGTGTTATTGTTCACTTATTCAGTATTGTTCATTTATTCGGTACTGTACATTGTTGGACATCCGTGAAAAAGAGCTTTATAGCTCATCGGATTGCTCCAGTTAAAATAAGGATTCTGAATGTGATGGGTTCACATCACCCTTGCAGCCACTAGAGGCACTGCAATTCACAGCATTGTTAAGAATTCTAAATTGTAACAAATCATTCAATCAGTCAATAGGGGAGAGATGAATGTTAACTTTTAACATCACTTCATAAAACATCCATAAACTCTGTTCATCTCGTCTCACAATAGATTCTACAACGGTTCGCCAGAGTAGATAATCACTGCCAAGTCTACACGATCGCCTTCATTCAATTTGGCCAACTCCGTACTACTTAGGTTATGAAATCTTTTTTTCCGGAATGCCATGCAAAGCTTGAGCCAGCGCGAGGCTGCTGAAAGTGATAAAAAAAGAGACAAATATCCCCAAAGCAGTCGTAAATTGTTCATCTTTATTTATCTAAAAAAAGAATATACGTTACATTGACCACGGAAATTCATTCATTGTAGCAGCGCTGTTGTTGTACCCGGGGGTGGCAGGTACAGCGAATAATGCGGGGAAAGGTCTTTGGCAGCACTGGGCCCAAAATCATTCTGCCGACAACTCTTGAACAACAACATTTTGGGCCCTGGACACAATTTGCCACAAGGGGACTCCTGGCAGACCTTTTATTTGTTTGAATCCCCCTGCAAAAAAAACACTCGACTCGCCATGCCCTGCCGCGTTCACAGTTCCATTCGCGACCGATGCACAATGCGACACACACGTGACTGGTACGCGATGCCGGTTGGGGAGGCACAGTCTGCCCTTGCATGCTCACAGATATTCATGCCCATAAAGCCGATCATTCGGAGTGAACATCAAAAAAGGCGCTCTCTGTATCTGTCTCTCACAATATCACGATCTCACATCCACACATTGGAGGCCTCGTCTTGGCGGCGGTAGCAGCAGCAGCAGCAGAAGTGATCGCCTCAAGTTAACGCTTCTCTTACGTATATTTTCGGGTTGCCCTACCGCGTGGTGTCTGTCCGGCACGATGTTTTGGCGTTTCGCTGCACATGACGGGAGCTTCTTTGGGATCTCAATTCAGTCCCCGAACTTAAAATGTTCGCTCCTGAAAAAAAAAGAATCTCCCCAAGTGCGTTGCAGTGAAACGTGCGACCTCGTGCCGAATAAATAATTTGCGGTACAACCCGAAAACGACAACATTCTCGTTTCAGTTCCTCAAGAACCCTGTTCCGTTCCTGAAAAAAAATAGCTTGCGGCACATGGGGGTTAATCGTCGGACATCGTGCCGAACAACGCGCGGTACGACCCGAGAACGCATCGGAGAGCTTCACAGCAGCGCCAACGAGAAAACCTAAGCCTGTTGTCACGTTGCCACCGTCAGCTGGAAGCAACTCGGGTACTGTAATTCGGTTGTTCGTCCACGCCGGTGTAAGCTGGGACAGGCATGCATCACCCCGGCCTGTGCCATCACACAGGAGGCAAGGTCAACACGGCAGCCTTGCGAGTGACCAGGGCGACATTCATCCAGACCGGGTACGATCATACTTAAGCACGACAGCGCGCATACTCTGTAGTGTTGTCGGGATGTGCCGTGTGGGGAAACCGTGGGGTCTTTCAATTCGTCTGCCTAGGACCACGCCCAGTGGTGTGAAATTTACAAGCTGGAACCAAATTGATTAAACCGCACTTGTCCTTCCTACGTGAATGGAAATAAAGGCGGGTTAGTGTAACGGAATTGATGAAACCACAGGTAAAACCTGGTTAGAAATAGCAATTTCTCAACGTTGAAAGAAGAATATTTTGCCACAACAGTTGAATTCAGCCGATTGATATTCCAGTATCTCGTTTGAAAGCGGTTATCGCTGCCACCCGGTGAAATAAGCGACGTTTAGGTTGCAAACATGCTGGCCAGGCCAAGCCAGGCTGGGTGGTGGGACAGGCGACCCATTCTCTCGCCACCAGGCAACCATTTATCTCATCAGGGCTCGTGTGGTGACTTATGCCACACCGCCAGACAGCTCGCTCGTACGGGCAAGATGCAGGGTTTAATATTTTCCACGTCGCTGGTTGAATGCAAGTAGGTGGGGCACGTGACCAGCAGCAGCTGGCAGCCGTCGCAAGCAGCGCACTGAATTTGCAGCGTGCTGCCCGATGCCGAAATATATTCCACCGACCCAGACTGACCGCGGCTGAGTTGATCCACGGGTAAGGAAGGGCACACGGATGAGAGTCGAGATAAACAGCATTCTCACAGTCAGCTGACGGTGGCGTACCCTTGAGCGCTGGCTGCAAAGCGAGCAGCACCGTGGCGGATTTTAAAACCTGCAAATTTCCAACGCGCAGTGGCCACACATTTCTGGTCGTGGTGATGTAGAGCGGGCGGATTATTCCCGAACAACTGTTTTTGTACAAATGCGCAGAAATCAATTGATGTGCTTTTTTCCCACTGGGTTCATGCATTTAAATATAAGCCGAGAAGAACTCAATCGTTCCCATATCCTAATACACAGCGTGCCCTCGAGATAACGTGGGCGGGCGGAGGGGGGGGGTGTACCGTGCCTCCCGCATATGACCGTGGCTCTTCGGTGGACCACCAAAACGTTTGGGGGGAAAAAAAAGTGGAACAATTTTTATTTTTAAATCGCATTCCTGGCGATCAAAAGGCACGCTGACTTTTGTTTTGAACCTCCGTCTCCACCCTGCATTGTGACGTCACGCGCCAGCGCAGCCCCCAGCATGGGGCTGCCCCACGCGCACAGTGACGGCTCTAGATTTGGGGGTTGTGCGTTCAGAATTGGTTTGGAACTTTCGGTGATTTCGGTCATGTTTTTTTTTCTTCGTGTAACTTTCTTTCATGCGATTTTTGTTGTAGTTTGTTCTAAAGTTAAACAATGTGAAAAACGATACGAGTTGTAAATGAGCCAATTTCTGGCGTTCGTGAAAATAACGAGGGCTTTGTAAAGGTGATGGATGTAACATTATTGGGGCATCTGCTCCTGAATTAACCCGGTACTTCGAGGACACACTGTGAATGAAATTGCGAATAACCCCAGACGTTAGAGTGGCTTGCCGGAAGGTCAGGGCATCAGCAAAGCCATTTCCGTTGGCCTACGAAAGCCTAAGGTCTCTCTCATCCTGGCGTGCCGACTGCGGGCTACATCATTTATTCATTGCAACGTGCCGGCACATCGTTTACCGTAAGCGCGTCCAGGAAGATTGCAGACTCAATATAACCCACCCAAGTTAAAGTCGACATTTAAAGCCATCCTCAGCTCTCGTCGAGGCCCGGTTCCACCTGCAATTTTTATTCTCACGAGCAGGCGCTATTGCTGGGAACCCCATCGGAGGCGAGGTGGGACACGTTACAAAATAAACATCGCTACCTCGAAGATAAAAAAAAAAACATCACACACAAAAAAATCAACAAGCCACTACGCAAGGGAGGGAGCCGTCTCGTAAATTGGACGACGTGTGTGAAAATAAATGCGGTGGAATGCTTGCGACGCGTTCGAGGCGTGATTGAGTTTGGCGGCAGACAGAGCACGTGCTTATGGTACAAGTGGAATGATCAACGATGAGCAACTGAAGGACAGCACGGCGATTCGAGGGGGTCAAATACGGCAACAAATACTGTGAAGCGACGCCAGCCGTCCGTAGAGACACATTAGTGGACTATCTAGGAGTTAACGTATCTTCTTTAGGAATACAATATCCTTCGTGTGAACAGAATATTAATAGGGGTGCAAACGATTCGCTCACCCCGCGATTCAGTGAATTGTCACGATTGGGGGTCGCAATTGCGATTGTCGTTTCTTTCTATACATTGCGGTTAATGTAGCGGCTCCTAGAGGCTGGAGGGGGCCCAATCCCATACGTTCACCATCCTAAGATCTAAACACCCTGTATTCTTCAACGGACGATTCGATGCGTGTATCGTTTATCTCTCACGCGTGCCGTCAGGTTGTGCCGCGTATCGTTCGGCACGATGTCCGACGTTTCGCTGCACGAGCCGGAGAATCTCCCGGCAACGCGTGGAGCGAATTTCCAGATATCGCGCCGAACAACACGCGGCGACAACCCCAACGGCGCACAGTGGCGCGGCACAACCGGGGACGAAGCTACGCGAGCGTCCTTCGTTTCTCTTGAGAATCACAACATTAGCCGACGGACCGATGCTCCACGATTACACCCCTATTTGTTGAACCAGATAAACGGGGGGAGAGAACAAGACGACGACCTCTGGGTCGCGACTATCGCCACGCGTGAAGCGGGCGCGTCGCGCTAGGCGCTGCCGCGCCAGGCGCTGCCGCGGCGGGTCGTGGCGGCAACGAGGGAGACGGCGCCTGCGCGTCACAAGCTCGTCTCCCGCTCCAGCCGCATGTAAAGCCACGCGCTACGCTTTCCGGTGGAGCTCGGCGGCTCGACGCTGTGGAGAGTAAACCGTGTTCAGACCAAACCAAACATTTGCCGCGTTAGCGATGTACAGGGAAACCTCAATGCAGCATTTTTTTTTTATTACGGGGGAACATCTGAACCAGATTTTTTGGGGGATTTGTGAATTCAGAATGTTATTCTTTATTCAGATTGGAGGAATCCGATGAGTTATGAATCTCTTTTTCACAGAAAGGTGCCCTTAAAGAAATGCAATTTTGATTGGTTGATTTATACATTTTCTGAATGGGGATTTTGTTTGAGTCTCTGCAAATGGCATTTTGCAATGTAATTCAACATGGATTTATAACAGCGTCTCAATGCAGCCGCATATCAAGACGCTGTAAAGGAACAGGGGGCAATCTGTATATCCTTCAGAGAGAGGCAGTAAGTCCGAGGTGGAAGAGATACAGATCTGGAACCTGAACTTGAACACGAGCCGGGAGTCGACGGCACGGATGGCTCGGGGGAGTTCCAGACAATGGGGGCAGCAAAAGAGAATGGGCGACCTCCCCCCGAGTTAAAGTTGGCTCTGGACCTGGGTTGATTTTTTAGATTCGTAATAACACAGAAAGCGCCAATGTTTTATCGAGGTTTCACTGTACAGTATACATCATGACAGACACGCAATTACATTGCACATAACAGCAACCGTTACAGCGGTGCTCAACGCGCAGCGCGCCAAGTCTCCTTGCTCCCTTGTGAACTGCCCTGTTCACTCAACACTCGTCCGCTTGTTGAAGCAGAGTGTTTTGGAAAATTGAGTCGCAAAGGTGATCATTACGACTTCCAAAAAACAGCAACACGCACAGTGCGCGAAACACACAGTTTCCAAACGAGGAAACTGCCGTTGCGGATGGCGTTGAGGGTGGCGGCCAAAATGTGCTATGAAAAGGACACGGAGAACATTCCACCCAAGAACTAACTGTTGACGTTATTTATTTTAATATAGATTTGAAGCTTTCGTGACTGCAGGAATCCATACTATTTGGTTCTTTCGGTAAAGTCACGTAGGTAGAAATAGAATAAAAAAAAATCACGACATTTCGATCGCAACACAAGCGGTCGTCATCAGGAAATTTTTTGTTTTATTTTATTTCTAACTACGTGACTTTACCGAAAGAACCAAAGAGTTATTTATTTTACCAGGTAAGGCCTCACTAAGCTATGCAGCTCTTTGTTCAGAAGCGACCTGGCTATCACGTGGAAATGTACAGCAGGCCAAATACTCGAAACGCGTGACGTTGATTCTAAATGCGGAGGGACGCGCCGGAGGACCTGGAGAAAGATCCACGCGACCACTTGGGAGAGAGACACTCAAACTCGAAATATACACCAGGCGTCGTCGGGAATGAATGAATGCGTCGCGCGCACGGCTACCGATGGCAAAGCGAGTGCGCCGGTGGAGTGCGAACACGCAGGCGTGTTCACGGTTACGCCGTACGGTTTCTCCCGGCGCGTCATCGGCTTTGTGCCGCGTGCAGTTCGGCACGGTCTCGGACGCGGAGCGAAACGTCGGACAACGTGCAGAACGACAAGACGGTACGTTAGGATTACCGGCACGCTGGGCGTGGGTAATGCCTGGCGCATGTTATTTAGAAGTCTCGATTGGGGCAAACTATGGATATCTCGTTCTCAAACCATTGTGACCGCCACCCATGGCCATCAAACAAACCCCATGAAAGACATGGCGTGAGGAGACATTCATCCAGCAGTGAATTGACAAAGGTCTGAACAATGGGCATGTCTATCATTGGCTAATATAATCGACAAAAAGCATGACAGAGGTTAAAGATGAACAAAAAATATGAAGAAGACAACAACATTGATTTGTGAGAATATTAAAATCAACAGCTACCAAAAAGCACGACAATAATATTTCAGAGTTATAATCATTTCATGTCAGGCCACGAAAGGGAATTTCCTTAGAACATTCAACACGTAAATATATCTTAAGTGCGTCTCCTGCTGCGTGTAAGTGCTTAACAATCAAGTTGCAGAGAAGGTGTCCACACTTCAGCGATTGCACACACGGTTATGACATCTCACACTCTAGTCACGACTCAGTTTTACGTCACGTGATACCTCTGTGAAAATAGATGCGTTTCTATCTCTCTCCACGCAGCGTGGGCACTGCGACGCGTCAAGTGCTATGCAGTATTCTATTTACGTTGTTTCTCACATTTAATTCAGCTCTACAGGAACAACTTTATTTATTTAAACTTTTTTTTTGTTATATATAATATACCTGAAGCAGTAAAATGCTATTGCCAAACGTTACAGGACACTCAGGTAAACATGCTCAAACGCAATACAAAACAAATCAACATCAGCCCCTTGCCAGGTTATCTCGATCGATGCGAGAGCGAGTCTTCTAAAACAACCCTTGTATGAAGGAGAATTCCCCTTCGAGGGGTCAAGCATGGGACTCTAGGCTGAGCGAGGGGGCCGCGGCCTTTGCGACGACGACCCCGGAGTGCCTCTAACGATGGTGCCGGGCCGAACGCTCGCGGCCGACCTCAGGCGCCGTTGGGTGAAACGCTCGAGCTCGTCAGCTGGAGCTCGCGCGGATTCGTCCACGCGTCTCGCTCGTCCAGTAGAGCCGCGGTGCTCAACCCTCCCGGAGAGGGGGATTTGACGGCACACGCGGACGCTGTGACAGAGAGCCGTTTTGTAAAACTGGGACGAAAACCAGGATTTAAAACGCATTTAGAGACGGCTAAGTGCGATGTCGTCGGGAACGTTCAGAATACCGGGCGAGGGGAAGGGGGTGTTAAACGCGGAAATGCTTTGAAATACAGACCCAGTTAGACTCCACGTTACGATCTACAAGAGAAAGGAACAGCGTTTAGTAACGGCAAGGAAATCAATCAGACATCAGAAGTACAAAAACACGATGCAAAGGGCGGGGGTCGGGAGGGGGGCAGGGGACGGAAGAGGGGGGGGGTGCGGGGGGGGTTGTGCGGACGTCGAGGCGACAGAGGCACGGAAGGGCCCGACGTGAGATAAGCGCGTGGCTCAAACCGGCCGATTTTGTCATTTTTGAGAGTGGGCTCAATCAACGCGTGCGCAGCGATTGCAGGTGCGCGGGGAGAATGGAATGTTAGAGACGGCGGCGATGTCCACGACGCTGCGCGCCTGGGCGGCTGCGGCTGGCGGAGGGCTCGGCGATCCGCGCGGGCGAGCCCCGTCCCGCGTCGTGGCGACCGGTGGGGCTGGCCCGTTTGATGTTCCCTATTCATGCGCTTACACGAAATCCGGGGGCACTCCCAGCCACTTGGGGCTCCCCTAAGCGCTTTTTTTATGCTTCGTTTGCGTAAAAAACTGGTAGCCGCCGCCGCCGTTCACAATCAACCGTCGCGGAGACGGCGGCGTGGGCCAGGTTCGTCTGCCAGGCGGCGCTTGAGAAGAGGGGCACCACGCCGTCCCGCACGCTCCGCCAGCCGCAGGGATTCGTTTAACCCGGAAGCTGTCCGGGGCAGAGCTCCTGAAAATATTTCCATGCCCACCCCCACCCCCACCACCCCCTCGGTACTCACCGCTGTCATGGGGGCGGGGGGGCACCTGGAACATATTCCATGAGAAGTGAAGCCCGGCTACCCGTCATTGCGCCGCGTTACATGTTTGGGTCTTAGAACCGGGTAAAAATCCAAAGTTGACTTCGTTAAGAAGCGTTGCAGAGTTCACGTCCTCTGGGAATGTTGCGTGACGTACAAAGTGATTTTTTTTTGCATCGACATAACCCAAACACGTCGCGCGCACGCCGATGAGAATGGACCGACGTCAGCGCGCGGTTACTTTCAGTCTCTCAAGCGGAATCGCGAGCAGCCTGCGGCAGTGGTGGTGCATTGTGGGGTTTGTAAACAGGGGTGACACGTACTGGAACACATGGGACTCGCTAACGGGCTCGCAGCACGAGCGTCGCGGGCCATCGATGCCAACCGGGGAGGGTTGGACAGTCGAGGGTGGTCGCAACGGTCGTGAGCTCTGTTGGCACCGAGCAGATCTGTGGATGTTTGCCGAGCTGAATGCTGTTATGAAACTGGCCGAAACTGCACAAAGCAAGCGTAGCCTGGGTGTGACGTAATCCCCCCTGTACGTGTACTTTAACTTTCGCTCCTAGCATTGCCTTCCTGCATTTGCTCATGGCCCAGTCCCCCTTGACGGATAACACTGCAGTACCTGGTTCCCACGAGCCGTAGAACTTGAGATTGAACTGGGGTTGCTGTCCCCCTCGTGTGTCAAATCTACACTATTGAACCAAACTAAAGTATTTTTTATTTTAGCAGGTAAGGCCCACTGAGCTCTGTAGCTCTTATTCAGAAGCGACCTGGCCACAAATGACAGCTCAACAAAGTGGCTTATCGCGTGGAAATTTTTAGCAGACAAATACTCTAAATGCATACTGTATTTCTAAATGTGGAGGGAAAAACCAGAGGACCCGGACAAAATCCCATGTGACCACGGGCAGAGAGACATGCAAACTTCAATATATACAGGCGTGAGGGTTGGGCTTGAACCCACGACCTCCTGCATACCAGGCGAGGTAGTTAACATCTCCTAGCCACCGTAAGCTTGGCCGTGAATGCGAGCTGCACTCAGATTTCCCACGGGGCCTCGATTTGAATTTCCCTCCGTAAGAATTTGGGCACTGAGAAAATGTCGCCAAACATGTTTCAAATATAATTTTAAAACATTGTAGGCAGCAGGAACATTGAATTTCTAATTTAACATTTAAAATAATTATTTTCTTTTGTCAGAAACATGGTCTTGAGCTTTCGCACGCAGGCATTCCCTGGCCAGCTTTCCCCCATTGCGGTGTTTCCAAATAAAGGCTGCCGTACTCGCCCCACACGCCGGAGCGGTGTCGCGTTCGCCGCTCGTTCCAGAGGTCCACGGGTTCGAGCTCAGCAGCTGCTGTGGTTCATGCCGCGGTGTTAATGCTGCGGTGTGAACCGCAAACGCGTATCAACCACAAACGCGTGCCGTCTGGAGATCCCGCGACGTCGTACGAGAGGGAGCAGGAGGCCCGTGTGCGCCGGCATCGTGGTGGGAATTTTGCCAATTTTTATAAAATCACTGGCCAATTACTCAATCGGTAAAAACACGCAATAGCTTCGCCTCGCACTGCAAAAACTACCGCAGACCGTAATCATCTCCGACACGAAGCGCCTTCGTGATAACCCCACCTTGCACGACGAGAGCGACACGGATGCCAAATGCACTCGTCGTTCGACTTGAACTGGGGGTTGCTTGCCAAAGCATGCAAACAACCGCTTGGAAACGGACTCGGGTTGCCTATCAGCTCAAGCTCCGGGAGAAATCAGGCCGACCTCGGGGTCAACTCGAGGTGGGCATCCCATGGGAAAGCAGTGTTTGTCCCAATGGGCTCTCACCCGGCTGTGTAAATGTTCATTTCGCGGGCGTCACGCCGGCCCAGGCAAGCTTGCTTTGTTTAGGTCCCGGTGTTCCAACACAGAGAACGGAAATGGGAAGAGCCTCTCTATGTGCCCTCAAGAAGGGGCCATTGCCCGAAACGTCACCTGTCATATACTCTTTCTTTTTGGGGCAGTGCAGTTGATAACAAATGTGTTGAGTCTGTTGTTATTTGTGCTTGTGCACCGCTGCCAACTCGGCAGCAGAATCACCAAATAATTCACAAATACCAGGCATGGCCCTGCACCCACCGGGACACCACCACACATGTACCACCACCACACATGTACCACCACCACACATGTACCACCACCACCACCACGGCCGCACCAGCCACAACGTGGTTTTCCAGCTCACGCAGCTCTACCTCTGGGAGGTTCCGGCCGGCTCTGAGTTCGTCGCCACGGATCTCCACACCGCCGACTTTGCCATCTCGTCCGAGATGTTTATGACGGAGGGGTCCTCGGGGCTGGGGGGGGGGGGGAAATGTGGGAGGGGAGTAAAATTAGCCGCTAAGTGTCGGCTGGCGGCCGTGCCGACACGGTGGCGGTGCCACTAATAGCGCCGTCAAATCCGTGAGCGTTGTATTTATTACTGCGCATACTTTCGCGGGGTAAATGCGGAATGGAAACAGCGTTCGCATTCTTCCCGAAGTGTGGCAAAAGGTCAGCGCAACGGAAATGTTAAAGTTTTAAAAAGGGTTTATTTATGTGATTGCAAACTTGAAAGCGTTTGCATAAACGATGCATCTTTTAAGAGTCATTGCCCAAAACGTTGGCCATTATATATTTTTCTTTTTTAATGCCAAATTAAGGCGTGGGTTTTACTCTGCAGACAGGGTCAGATTAACCCATAGGCTAGCAAGGCCTTAGGCCCTCAGATGTTGTAGGCCGTCTTTTAGGTCCGCATATTGCACGTTGAAGGGCGATGGGAGCGTGGCCATCAGAAAAGATTTTTTTCTTTTCCTGAATTAGGATGACAACATTTATGACTGTGCCACAGCTAGAGTGATTTATGTTTCATGAAGTTTAATGTACCTTGAGTCGACTAAATGAGATAATTTTGCATAGCTTAAATGTGTGATGACTTCAAGATCATTTTTGTTTGTTTGTTTAAAAACGTAATACATACTTAGGCCCTTACCTCCAATTAACCTTAGGCCCCTGATAAGATGAGTGATGCGGCTGCTGGTGTGTGGAGCGCTGTACACACCGGAGCGCGCGACGCGTCTCCGTGACAACGCGCCCGGCGTGCTCGTCGCGTTACCTCTGCTGAACGTTGAGGACTGGGACCTTGATGAGGTTGACCTCCTCCATGGGCACGTGAATGCTCTCCGATTCCGGACAATGCCGCATCCGCTCCGCCTCCTGGAACGCGAACGACAACAACGACAATAACAACAAAAATGACATCAACAATCACAACAATGACAACAACGACAACAACAACGAAAACGACCACAATAATGACAACAATGACAAGAATAATGACAACAACCACAACAATAACGACAACAATGACGACAACAACAACAACGAGGACAACGAGGACAACAACCGCGATCGGTGAATCGACGGACGCGCCGATTGAACCGCGCGGGCTGGGTGGGGGGCACGCAATGGAGGAAGACGCTCACCTCTTTCTGCTTCTCTTTCCTCTTTGCGTCGTCAATCTTCTTCTTTTTGCTCTCGGGCATGATGTCGTCCAGCCAGCTGAGCTCCCGCTTGGTGAAGCACAGGTCCATGAGCTTCCGCACAAACACGAGGGCCAGCACCTGTGGGGGACGGCAAGCCCATCGAAGAGCCGTGCACGGACCTCAAGGATCCCGCCAGCCTGTCCACCCGCCCGCTCGCCTGCCCGCTGCCACTGCCCATGCCCCGCTGCCCACGCTGCTGCCCACACGTGCGGCTTTGGGCCGCAAGCCGACACGGCCGGGTGCCGCCAGGTGCCGCGGTGGCTTGGAGATGTGAACTACCTCGCCTGGTATACAGGAGGTCGTGGTTTTTCCCTCCACATTTAGAATCAACATCACTCGTTTAGAGTATTCAGCCGCGAAAAATGTCCACGTTAAAAGCCACTTCGTTGAGCTCTCATTTATGGCCAGGTCGCTTCTTAAAAACAGCAATATAGCTCAGTGGGCCTTACCTGGTAAAATAAAAAAAAACTGTTTATAGTTTGATTTGGACTGTCCGAGTGAAACGCCGAGAGCCCGGCCGCTCCGGTCAGTCTGTCTGCGAGCTCCTCTCCTGGCGTGGTCGTAGGGAGTCGCGCGGACCAGAGCTAGTTGGGAAACGCCAGCATCTGGGCAGGAAGGTGGTGGCCCACTGGTGCCTCACAGCAACATGGGACCAGGGGTTTGACTTCCTACTCGGGCGCCTTTCTGCGTGGAGTTTGCGTGTTCTCTCTCTCCCGCTTGTTCTGCGCGTGGGTTTCCTCCGGGTTCTCTGGTTTCCTCCACAAGCCGAAAATAAAATTTAAAAACTACCTGCAAATAACTCCATTTGATTTACAAATGACAGCAACTTCGCCCCCTACTGTGAAAAACTTGGCAGGGCCCTCCTGAAAAATCATCTTAGCAGTGATAATAATAATGATGATGACTGGTGTGTGGTCGTGTGTGACTGACGAGTGAAGCTTCGAGAACTCTTCCAGCCCCGCCAATTCCCTCCGGTGTCCGCTCCAGATCCACGCTTTTCAACTCCGTCACTCACCACGGTCCGTCCACCTTTTCGTAAAATACTCGCGACATGTTCGCAAAGGGGAGCCCGATATTTCAGAAATTCCCGGAACACTTGGCTCCTAACGGGTCAGGGATATCAGTTGGGTTAACATTCCCTGGGCACGCTCGAGCACGCGGGCGCGCGGGGGCACGCGCGGGGGCACGCGCGGGGGCACGTGGGTACGTGCGTACCATCACGCAGGCGCGCGGGGGCACGCCCGGGGGCACGTGGGTACGCGCGTACCATCATGGGGAAGACGATGGCCGCGGGCGACACCTTGATCGCCCAGAGCAGCACGAGGCAGGTGAGCTGCACGACGGTGAACAGGTGCACCTTGCGCAGCGGCACGTGGCGCAGGTAGATGAAGTCCGGCTGGTGCTTGGCGGGCATGCCGAACAGCTTCAGCCGGTCGAAGAACTGCGGGCGGAGAGCGCCAGCGAGCGTGGGCGTCATCGCGAGCGAGCGTGGGCCGAAGCGACAGGACGCGGCGCCGCGCAATCGAACAGAGGGTCAAAGTTCGTTGCGATCGTGTCTATAGCTGCATCAGAGCGATATAACACAAGGCGCGGCGGAAGTGCGCCCAACGGGGATCAAGTCGATGGCGATGGCGCCGCGTGCCGAGGTGCCCGTGCCCACCCACCTGGATGCCTTTGAGCGAGGAGGCGCCCATGTAGAGGAACACTCCGTACAGCACCGGCATCGGGATGAACTGTGGCCACACAAAACGAGCGCGTGTCACGGGCGGAGTTCTCTGCAAGGTTACTACTCATCATCATTATTATTGTTGTTGTTTTTGCTACTGTGGTTGTTTAACCAGGAAAGCCTCACTGAGTCTCAAGATAATTTTTCAGGAGGTTCCTGCCAAATTTTTCACAGTAGGGGGGCGATGTTGTGGCTGCTGCTGTGTGATTTGCAAGATATTTTTCAGTATTGTGATGTTTTGGGCCAATACCAATATTGTATCTATGGGAGAATACCGGAGATTAAACCCTTGCAATAAGCATAAACCATCACGCAAACTCCGGCGGTCATCCTCGCAGCGGCTTCTGGCTGCTGGCCATCGAACAGAGACGGCGGTGGTCACCGCATCGCGCGGCGCTCTCAGATGCACTTCTGCGGCCGTCTGGAACGCTCTTCCTTACGACATTAGGAAGCCACTGGAGCCATGCACTTTTAAATCATCCAGATTGAAAACTAATTTCTTTCGAACTGCATTTCGTGTATCGTTTATTTTCCTTCCCCGCACCACGATTAGCACTGTTGGCTACATGCGGCACGAAAGAAGTTCAACATGCACACAACAGGGAGAGAGAGAGAGAGAGACAGAATGCAAAAACTCCACGTGCAGAAAGGTGCCCGAGTCGGGAACCAAACCCGAGCCCAATCTGGTGCCACGAGGGGTGCTGCCACCCTGCCGCATCTCCTCCCCACCTCCCCCCCACCCACCGCCCCCACCTGGAGCACTGTAGTCATGAAGACGGAGCAGCCCATGAGCAGGAAGATCATGAGCCCCGTGAAGCGCTGCTCGCGGATGCCCAGGAATTTGGGCTGCTCGCCGGGCGCGGAGCACTCCGACTCGAGCTTGAGGCTGTTGACGTGCGAGATGGAGAGCACCGTGGCCGCCACGAACCACGGCAGCCCCATGATGGAGCACACCCCCAGCATCAGCGCCACGCACAGCAGGTCCAGGTGGTAGCCGCAGCCCTTCTGTGAACGCGCACGCACGGACGGACGCGCGTACAGAATGCCCGTAACGGACGCGCGTACAGACACGCCCACGCACGCACAGACAGGTCCACCCACGCACAGACGTGCCCACGCATGCACAGACGTGCTCACGCACGCACAGAAGTGAGTACAGACATGCTCACGCACTTAAAGACGCACGTACAGACGCACGCACCGGCACGCACCCTAGCTCATGAGCTCATGAGCGAGGGTAGAGAGTGCGAGTGCACGAGCTAACGGGGGGAGCCACGAGCACTCGGCAGGGGTGACAGCGTCCGTGCGAGAACGTCCGACGCCGCGCTATTTAAGGAGCACCTCTTCACCAGAGAGAAAGGAGGACAAATGATCACTTGCCAAAAAAACCCTCTATTATGGATGATATTGGTCGTGGAAGCCTACGTGCTAAACTGACTTCCCTCCGGCTTTACAGAATTCCTAATCAGTTGCCCTGACTCCGCTCCGGTAAAACGGCCACTGCGTGGTTTACATATCGACGATTTCTCGACGTCGCCAAAGGGATTGGTAGCTGCCTGCGGAGACCGTGGCCAACGACAACAACGGCGATGACGACGTTGCACGCTCGGCGTTCCCGGTGCGAGCGCGCTCACGTTGAGCTTGTGCTCCTTGCGGTTGATGATGACGGAGGTGATCTGCTGGTCCATGAAGATGAGAATGGTGCAGAGGAGCGCGGGGATGGCGCCCGCCAGGAGCGTCCACCACGGGTTCGTCCCGATGGGATCCACTAACCAGCCGCGGTCGTCGCGCGTCGGCTGGGAGAACAAGTAAACAACATAACAAGTAAACAACATAACAAGTAAACAACAACAGAGCAAGCAAACAACAACAACAGCAGCAATGATAACAGCAACTTGGCCCAGTGGGAGCGCGCTCGCCTCTCGATGCAGAGGGTCGCGCTTCAAATCCGGCAGGCTGCCCTGGGTAATACTGCGGGCGCACGAACCATAAAATACTACACGCCGCCCAGTTGCACAGCGGACGATAAACATCCCGGGACGTCATCGAAAAGAGCAGGCCGGTGTGTGCCGGCGTCCCGGTACAAATTGATTAAACTTGAAAATTACAAATTACTCGATTTGGGATCGATTTGGGATCGAGTAATTTGACCTCGCAGATCTCGTCAAGGAGCATAAACCTTCACACGAACTCCGGTCATCCTCGCAGCGGCACTTGGCTGGCCATCGAACAAAGGCAGTCACCACATTGCGCACTTTCAGATGCGCTGCTGCAGCTGTCTGGAACGCTCTTCCTTCCAATATTAGGAAGCCACTGGAGCTATGCACTTTTAAATCATCCAGATTGAAAACGAATTTCTTAAGAATAAATGTTTGTATTTGGTTTGTGGTCCTTCCCCCGGACCTCCGATTAGCACGGTTGGCTACGTACGGTGCAATCCAAGTCCAACATACGTACTCGTAGCAGCAACGGCACCCCCCCCCCTACTCTGAAACTGCGGCAGTGTCTGAAACACAGCGGCGCCTTCGCCATAGCCCTGCGCTATAAGAATGGCGCGTATACCCAACGTACTAAGTTGTTTATAATTATAATTACTGCTACTACTACGAGATCAACTACCACAATAACTGCCATTAGCCACTAACTGGTGGCGACATCAAAATGGCACTCACGCCAGGCGCGCTTTGAAACAGGGTTGTGAATTTCAGTTGTTGTTGTCCATTATCAATAAACTCGTGCAAAAAAATACCAATAAGAACATCGGTGGCAGTATCGACACATCCCACAAGAGCGATAAAATATCACACCCCTGTGTGATGTTCGTAGTGAGCGCAACGGGGATGGGAGCGGAGTGGAGGGGAGGGGAGCGGAGTGGAGGGGAGCGGAGGGCGCCTCACCTTGAAGACGCTGGGGACCTGCAGCTTGGGAGACGGAATGCCGAGCGCGTAGTCCACGAGCACCATGGTGAGAATGGTGAGGAAGACGGCAAAGTCACTCACGATGGCTCGCACCTGGACACAGGGAGTGTGGGGGAGACACGGTGAGGGTACAGGGGTCACGCGGAGCTCGCTCGGTCAGGGTTCAGGGGTCACGCGGAGCTCGCTCGGTGAGGGTTCAGGGGTCACGCGGAGCTCGCTCGGTGAGGGTTTAGGGGTCACGCGGAGCTCGCTCGGTGAGGGTACAGGGGTCACGCGGAGCTCGCTCGGTGAGGGTTCAGGGGTCATGCGGAGCTCGCTCGGTGAGGGTTCAGGGGTCATGCGGAGCTCGCTCGGTGAGGGTTCAGGGGTCATGCGGAGCTCGCTCGGTGAGGGTTCAGGGGTCATGCGGAGCTCGCTCGGTGAGGGTTCAGGGGTCATGCGGAGCTCGCTCGGTGAGGGTTCAGGGGTCATGCGGAGCTCGCTCGGTGAGGGTTCAGGGGTCACGCGGAGCTCGCATGGTGAGGGTTCAGGGGTCACGCGGAGCTCGCTTGGTGAGGGTTCAGGGGTCACGCGGAGCTCGCTCGGTGAGGGTTCAGGGGTCACATCACTCGGCGGGGGCCTTCCGCCACTTAGTGGGCAACCGGTGTCCGTTCGGGCCACATCTCGGAACAAACTCAAGACCATAATGTTCACCATCCCGTTTGGAAAATGACAAACGACAACAATGATTATTATTGCTGTTTAACAATATAAACTTATTTTGCCCCCTTCGAAATATATCTGTGTGCGTGCCCTAAGTATTATTATGTCACTAGGGCCATAAGCTATGTGAAGCTCTCGAGGCCCCATCGAGGAACGCCTGTATATTTTTGTCATATCGGAACGAAAATTACAATTTTGGGGAATATTTTTTCCCTATGTTGTTTATTTTTCAACCGATTATATATCTGACCCTGGGCACGCCACTGTGGCTAGGAGATGTTAACTCCCTCGCCTGGTCTGCAGGAGGTCGTGGGTTCGATCCCAACACTGACGCCTGCTGCATATTTGGAGTTTGCGTGTCTCTCTCCCCATGATTGCGTGGATTTTTCCTCCGGGTCCTCCGGTTTTTCCCTTCACATTTAGAAACGACGCGTTCAGAGTGTTTGGCTGCTACACATTTGCGCGTGCTAAGCCACTTGGTTGAGCTATAATTTGTCAAATCCAGGTCGCTACTGCAAAAGAGCTACATTGGGGGCCTTATCCGGTCAAAGTAATTTTTTTTTTAGTTTACTGGGCCCCGAGCGGCGGGGCGCTGCTCCAGCGTGCGTACCCTGGTGGGGAAGTAGCGCATGGTCTTGAAGTCCTTGAGGAAGGCCGAGAGGAAGAAGGTGCAGAAGAAGAGGATGACCGACCAGAAGAGGACGTCCGGAACATAGGGGCCCTCATGGCCGCAGGCCCGCCCCGAAAACTCGCCGTGAAACAACGAGCACTCCTGTGGCACGGCCCGGCACAGGGAGGGGGAGGCCACAGTCACGGCAGGCGCCGCAGTCAGGGGCGGCAGGCTGCGGCCTGCGCTCACTGTAACCGCAGCAGTCGCGGCAATGACTCGCTGAGGTTCGAGACTCTGTTTCAGGAGGGTCCCGCCAAGTTTTCGGAGGTGATGCTGCTGCTGCTGCTGTTGTGTGTGATTCCTGACTGTGTAGTTTGGAGGTAGTTTGTCAGCGTTGGGATGTTTTGGCCAATACCAGTCACAGTATGTGTGTGTTTTTTAGATTTTGGAGCAAACCAGAGAAGCCGGATGAAACCTATGCAGAACAGGGGGAGACGTACGAACGCTACGTAGGAAGGTGCCCAGGTTGGGAATCGAACCCAGGCGCTTCACAAGTGCTACTGCTGCTCTGCCCTTCTGCCCCATGTGCCTGCACACCTCCCTCCTGATCTTTTATCACTTCATCCTCTGCCTGTGACTGCCTGCAGTCACAGGCAGAGAGATGGCGTCGTGCTTGGGGGATGCGTTTCCTTCAGCAGTGGCTATCGATCATGGCCAGATGTTATTTCCCTCGTCTGGTGCGCACGAGGTCGTGGGTTCGATCCCGACCCCGACACCTGCCGTATTTGGAGTGTGTGTGTCTCTCTCCCCGTGTTGTGTCCCTCCACATTTGTAATCAACGTGCGTTTAGAGCATTTGGCTGATATAAATGTCCACACGATATGCCACTTCGTCAAGCAATTATTTGTGGCCAGGTTGCTTCTGAAAAAGAGCTAAAGAGTTGAGTGGGCCCTTACCTGGTACAATAAAACATTGTTTAGATTAGTTTTAGTATAATGACGATGACGGTGATGCTGCTGCTGCTGCTGTGAATGCGGGGCGAGGTGGCGCCACTCACAGTCACGCTGAGGTTGCCCCAGGGGATGGTGGCGGCCGTGAGGTTCTGACGGCTCCAGAGCTGCAGCGTGCCGTTCTCCGGGTTCACGGGGGCCGTGCACGAGCACCTGGCCACACAGCCGCGGGTCACCGATGATGCCGCGTCGAGCCTCAACCTGGCTACCGTCTACAGCAGCATTTTTGACTCATAATCAGAGGGGTAGGGGCGATGTTCGCCGATGAGACGTCATCAATGTGAGAGCCGCCACAATTTTGAAACCATTGGGGTTTGCCAGCACGAGGATGATGATGGGGGTGGGGGGGGGGGTGTGTTTTCACACGTGTGTATTGTCGGGAGCCACACGTCAGAGGTCGCCACTGGCCCGCGGTCCTTGCAATCAAGAACACTGCTCCACACGGACGGCGAGGGCCGGCGGGCGGGTGGGCGGGTTGTTCCCGGGGTGACCGGTTCAGAGCACCACGCTCGGTCCATGGATGCGGACCAAGCACCACGTGTCACAAAGTTTTATAAATGTCCGGCGTCACGAGCCCAGCGGAGCGAACGACGCGTCGGCTCCTCACGCGGCACGCGGCAAATCGTGGAGCGGCAGTCACTGACAGCGACATCCAGTGGCGCTCTGAGGTGCGGCAATGCCCGCCCGGGGTGAAATACGAAACCCTCCCCACCCCGCACGACAAATAATGCGGCGTCGTCACCACTCCACCTCGCTCCACCCCACCCCACTCCACCCCACTCCACCCCACCCCACTCCACCCCACCCCACTCCACCCCACCCCACTCCACCCCACCCCACCCCACTCCACTCCACCCCTCTGTGCCCTGCCTCGGCGCGGCTCACCTGTAGTTGGTGAGGTGGTCGAGGGAGTTGTGCGCGTTCACGGGGTACGTCTCGCCCAGGTGCACGAGCTTCTCCAGCGCCTCGTAGATGAAGATGATGCAGATGAGCGCGGCGAAGGCCTCCTCGGTGAAGCGCGTGATGTAGCACACGAGCGAGCTGGCGTCCGTGGCCACGAGCAGCAGGCAGTAGAAGGCCGTCCACAGGCCGATGCACGCGCGCAGCGACAGGTACGAGAGGCCGTAGTCCCTGCGCAACCCACGGGGCGGGTCGCTCGCTCAACTCGCCCGCCCGCCCGCTTACCTCCGTGCTCAGCCGCTCGCAAATCCTCTCGTCCGCTCGCTCGATCGCTCGTTCACACTCACGCTCATCTGCTCGCTCACTCACGGACTCACTCACAAACTTACCAACTCGTCAATCTGCCTGCTCACAACCTCGTTCGCTCAATCACAGACTCTGTGACTCTCTCGCGAGGTCATCCACCCGCTCGCTCACTCACCAGCTCACAACCCCCACTCATCCACTCTCTTGCACATTCTCCCACCCTCTCGCTCGCTCACACACCAGTTCCATCACACTTCTAGGCGGGGGAGAACATTCTTATCAAACATGACGGTGTGGGATCTACTGGATAAAAACCACACTGGCACACATCCATCCATGTTAGGATGGTGGTGCAGTTATCAAACGCGATGCGAGTGTGGTGCAGTGCTAGTGCGGTCCGAGTGCTTTGCTAATGCGGTGAACTGTGCGAGTGCGGTGCTAATGCGGTGTCAGTGTGGTGTGAGTGTGGTACGAACGCGAGTGCGGTGCGAATGAGGGTGCGAGTGAGGGTGCGAGTGAGGGGCGGTGAGAGTGAGGGTGTTAGTGCGGTGTTAGTGCGGCACTAGTGCGGTGCGAGTGAGGGGCGGTGAGAGTGCAGTGCAGTGCTAGTGCGGTGCAGCCCTCGCACTTGCAGAACTTGCAGAGGATCTTCTCGAAGACGAGCACGGGCCCCGTGCTGCCCAGGATGGTGAGCGGCTGTCCCGCGAACAGCGAGTAGATGATGCCCGTCATGGACGCCCCCAGCAGTGACTCGATGGCGCTCTGACAACAACAGCCGGGAGTTGTGGGAAGACTTAGAGGTGTTCCCAGCACAGCAGCCGCCTCGTCAACAACAAGAGGGTGGTCCTGGGAAATCCGGCACGGGTGGCAACCCTCCACGTGTTGCAGCACGCAGCTGCGCTCACAAAAAGATAAAGATCCCCCAAATAGCCTTAACGTACTTTTAGGGGCAAGTGCTGTTAGCGAGCACCCATAAAGGCCGGCACGGCACACGAGGGGGTGGGTGGCCAGCACCACGCCCGGCCGCCTTTGTCTCCCCAGTGGCGATGTTTACACACCGCACCAGGTACTCATTTGAGGCTGAGTCGACCTAGGGGAGGCCCAGGGCCGGTTCAAATAATCGTCACTGGTGTTCGCCGTGAGCGGGAATCGAACTCGGGTCACCCGGTTCGTAGCATGGCGCGCTAACCGCTACACTACACGCGTGTGTACGTACACACGCGTGTGTACGTACACACGCGTGTGCTCTCTCACACACACACCACAGTGTTGTTTGTCACTGCAAGAGGCCCTTGTGGTGCCAGGCGAGTCGGAGCGGAGCGCTGCTGCAAGCGCTCCCCACCAGTCCGCAGTGCAGGCGCCCAGGGGGCCGGCCCAGCGGCAGAGTGAGCAGCTCGCGATCTGAAGGTTCCGAGGTCAAATCCTGGTGGGCTCGTTGGTGGGGGAGGGGGGGTGGTTGGCTCGGCCCATCAGCATCCCTTACGGATCAATAAAGCGAGTACCACTTTGTGAGGAAGTAAACACGGGTTGTCCTCTGGATAAACTCACCCCCACCATAGCAACATGGAATTTCCACCACTGGCTCTGCAGGGTTGTAAACAGGGGGGATGACCACCGACTCCTCAATGCTCACTGGAGGAGGCATTCACTTTCACCCGAGTACTCGACTCGTGCAGTGAAGATGCGACCCCGCGGAGAGACGCTGACAAATCGTTTGCCAGCCAGGATGGCCCACCGGGGCGGTCCCCAAGGGGCGTCCCCATGGGCCGACACGGAGGGGCGGGGGGGTGAGCATATTCCCCGGCGCTGGACTCACGATGCGGCCCTCGGTGGCCTCCCCGAGGAGGCCTCCGAAGGTGATGACGGGCGACATGCAGGCGCAGTAGAGGAAGAGGAAGGAGGCGAGGCACTGCAGGCTGAGCGCGTCGCGGAAGTCACTCAGGTACCAGGGCAGCTTGCGCTTGAGGTCCAGTATGAGCCCCCCAAACAAGCTGCGGCAGAGACGGGGACACCCACCTCAAGAGGAGCGTCGCTCTCGCTGGCAACGCGCAACTTCAATGGATCAATGGCCCTCGTACACTGGCGGTGGATCGATGGGCTCAGTGGGGGTCGGCATCCCGCGCGATGCCACCTCGGCCCGTCACGTGGGCCCCCCGTGTTTCTCTCGAACATAAAAAGACCCGGGTTCATTTCCCGGCGAGTGAGATCGCTCCTTGGTGACCCGACTAGCCCCGTCAGGCGCGGAGCTCACAGCCCCGTGGAGAGGAACCACGCTGCCCGGCGCTGGTGGCCCAGTGGGGGTTGAGTGGATCACACACGCATACACTCGCACACACACACTCGCACACACACACGCTCGCACACACACTCGCACACGCGCACACGCGCACACGCGCACACACTCTCGCACACACACACTCGCGCACACACTCGCGCACACTCGTGAAACTCCCAAACCCGCTGGGCTGCGAAGTCGCCATCTCCTGGCCCGCCAGGTTGCGACGGCAGTACAGCAAGTGGGTTAATTCCCATCTGTTATTCCATCCAATAATCAGTTTCCTATCTGGATCCCGCACGTGAGTTGGTCAAACATCCCAGTGTAGGGCCACAGAGCTTGAGCCAAATGCTGACGCCGATTGTGGCCGCTTTCACGCTCCACTACGGTTTCCGACGCCGCTGAACCATTCTCGTCTCTCTCCGTTTCCCCACGAGTGAACGGCCGCTGTGGGCGTTACCAATTTGTGATCGTCTGGGATTGCGAGCGACTCACCGTCCGGTCCTAATGAGCTCGGGACCCACCCCGTGGCCGGGCTGCCCCCCGAGACCCTCCGACTCCGCTCCTCCGTTGCCGCCCTCCGCCGCGTTGCCGTTGGGGAGCGGAGGGTTCTTGCGCTTGTCCTGCACCAGCGCACGCCCCGCACGTCACTTGCCCCGCCCGTCACTCGCCCCGCACGTCACTCTCGCCTCGAGATGCGGTTGCCTTCTGGCAGAGTAACGTGCACTGCTAGGCCAGTGCTGTGCAGGGACAGCTGCCATGGGGGGGTCCCCTAGGCTAAACCACAGCTGGGCATTGGAATGATTGAGGGGAGGTCTGATGTAAATCCTTATAAAAATTCACATCGCAATGTTCACAACACGCTATCCTGCTACGGTGGGTAGAATTAGCACGCCCGGTATTCATTCCCTTCATCAACCATCGGCTGGGATTTGAACTTCAGGGAGGGGGGGGGGGGGCTCACCTGGGAGGGCACGTTCTTGGGGGGCTCGATGCGGATGGAGGGGTCCCATTCCCCGGGGGGCAGCACCGTGACCTGGTCGAGGAACTCGTCGATGCCGGCCAGCAGGTCCTTGCGATCCTTGGCCTTGTAGGCCACGTCGTGGAACACCTGCCAGGGGTCACGGTGGGGTCAGCCTCGGCGGCGCGGGCGGCCGAGGGACCGATGCGGCAGCCGCGGCGTTCGGCGCGAGCGGCCGCCCCGCACTGATCGGCGCGGTGAAGTATGGCCGAGTGAACCCTTCGATCGGCACGGCAAGCGGGGCCAAGCCACGACGCCCGGAGCAGTCGCATTGGGCTCCGAATTAGTAAGCTCGTCCATCGAATCTGTCCGTCAAAAAAAAGCCATCCACTCTGCCAGGATTGCTATTTAATTCACTTGGTTTCACTGAATTCCAGCCAAATGAAGTGAATAATTGAATGCGACGGGGTTTTTGTTGTTTGTTTCACTGCTCACAGGGCTGAGAGCACGAACCGCCGTGGACTGGACAAGCCGGTGAAAACCGCCGCGACCACCAAAGCACGCTCGCGCGTCTCCGCTTCACGTCGCCAACAACGACGCAAACCAAAAAGCCCCGGTGAGCACTCCGACAGTCAGACAGCCCGGTCACGGTGGAGTTTGCGGTTCGCGGCGAGAACAGGAGGCAAAACTCGGGATGATCCTCTCAACCGCGACGACGGACGACGCGGTGGCCGCCGGCGCCACGACGCACCTCGTCGGACATGAGCGTGGCGATGGAGCGGCCGATCTCGTGGTACTGCTGCGCCTTGCCGGAGGGGCCGAGCAGGATGAAGAGGAACCTGGGGGGCAAGGAATGGGGGGGGGGGGGGCGCGACGGTGCCCCCCAGGAGAGACCGCCGGGCGTTTGGTTTTCAATTGTTTTGTTTTTGCGCTCTGATGCGGCGTGACGTGCGGTGGGAGTCTCGGCACGGCGCTCGCTCACCGCGTCGGGATGGGCACTTCGGTGAGGCCGGTGAGCACCACGGCCGGTGAGAGGCGCACGAAGGCGATGATGGGCCGGTCCAGAAAGTCCACCTCGCCCACCAGGACGTTGGAGGCCTCGGCGCCCGGCGGGATCTTGCGCATGAAGTTCAGGTCGACCTGACCCCGGGAGAGAAGCCCGGTTCACGCACGGGCTCAGCGTGGCGCGGGGGGGTCAGCCTGACTCGTGGGGGTCAGCGTGACCCACGCGGGGTTCAGCGCGACCCACGCAAGGTCAGCGTGACCCACACGGGGGTCAGCGTGACCCACGCGGGGGTCAGCGCGACCCACGCGAGGTCAGCGCAGCGCACGCTCTTCCCGCACGCCCCGGGTGATGGCGACTCTGCCCGCAAGCCCGTCTGTCCGCCCGCCTGCAGGCCGGCTCGCCAGGAGATGGCAGCACAGCTGAGTGGAGGCATCATCTCCTCCTGCTCCGATCATCGCGGAGGGACGCGCTTGCCGTCTCTGACACGAACCCCGAACGGGCTGTGCCATTCAACGAACCGTGAAGATGATGACGTCACGCAATTATCATGCCATCAATTACTGCCGACAGCACTTTACAAAGCGTTTGTTTGCATTATGAGTAATAGCGACCTTATTAATTATTATGGAATTTGTCATCACAGGGCGGGGGGGGGGAATAGATAATCACGACACGCGACGATACGCGGTTCGTGAAAAAGCTCCCTGCACGTGGAGTGAAACGTCGGTCGTCGTGCCCGGCAGCAAACGTGGCGTGGCGCAATGCATGTTGGGGGCGGCAGCACCACCAGCAGCACCTTGCTGTTCTCGCGGCTGGTGCCCGCCGGCCCTGCTGCGGAGGTAGCCGCGGTGCCGTTCTTTGGGACGCCGTCCAGCTGGGGCAGGGCCAGGTGCTGCGTTGTGGCCGGCCCCGCTAGAGAGAGGGGAGCGGAGAGAGAGGGGAAGAGGCACGAGGGACAGTGGGGATGGGAGAGAGTAAGAACAGCGGGTAAGACGCCATCGAACAAAGACAAAGATCCCCCGTATAGACTTAACAGACTGTTCGGGCAAGTGCTGTTAGCGAGCACCTATGATGCCCGGCACGGCACACGAGGGGGTAAGTGACCAGCCCAGGACAGGTTCAGATAATCGTCACTTGTAATGGCTATAAGCAGGATTCGAACTCGGGTCACCGGATTCGGAACACAGCGTGCTAACCGCTACACTACCGCTCACCATTACACTGACATACACACACTGACACACACACTGACAACCACTGAAACACAAGGACACAGACACATAATGACACAGACACACAAAAACACAGACACAATGACACAGACACACACACTGACACAGACACACACTGACACACACAGACACACAAACACACTGACACACACTGACACTGACACACAATGACACAGAAACACACTGACAAAGACACACACTGACACAGTCACACACTGACACACAATGACACAGACACACACACACCGCGCCCCCCCCCTCCGCGTACCGACTTTGTCCTGCAGGTGGGGGTCCGAGTGGCGCTTGCCGATGTCGGCGAAGGAGCGCACGATGGGGATTCGGTCGCTCAGCTTCTTCTCGTTCTGGTGGTGGTGGCGCCGCAGCAGCGCCTCGCGCACCTTCTCGCGTGCCGCCTCGCCCAGCTGCGCCGTCGAGATCTGCTCGTCCAGCACGAAGTCTGTGCGCGACAGACGGGACGGGCGCTCTTCCTTGCCATTTAAATGTTTACTACGCACCGCACCGGCTACTCATGTAAGGCCGAGTCGGCCTAGCGGAGGAGGCCCAGGACCGGTTCAGATAATTCGTCACCGGTGTTGGTGGCCGTGAGCGGGAATCGAACCCGCGTCGCCGGGTTCGTAGTTTTTTTCAGCTTTTTCATTTATTAGGTATAGCCCTGTGAGCCATTCGGCTCTTGAATCGGGTGCAACCGCAACAAGAAAAACACAAAAACATGAACAAGAAAACATCTTAAAGTGACTATGTGCAAACAGAAAAATCCAGGAAAAAACTGCAAAGTCTTCCAGGAACAAAAAAGCACCGTACACCAACGCTGCGTGCAAAAATCCCAGTGGGATGCAAGTCAAACAACAACAACAACCACAAGCAAACTTAGATTAAAGCCATCATTATAGCTTCGTACTACAACAAACAAACATGGCCAAACCAAAAAACTTTTCGAAATCACCAAAGTAAAGCCATAAGCAATGTAACAGTGATCATAGGAACTGTGACCGACATTTCACAATAAACTTTATTTCCGTCAAATTCTCATTGCCCCGACGACTGCTCTATGTGTCTAGAGTTTTAGAGTCGGGAAGGGTTTTACAAATTGGGCAAGAAATGTGGGAAGCGTGCGGGAGACGCAGGAGGTGGCGGAGGGGGGGGGGGGGGTCGGTGCCCCAAGCGAGCGCCAGCTGGAACGGGCGACGCTCCAAGCCGGGCACGGAGGCTCCCATTTAGAATCCGTCCGCGATGGACGATCCCGTGGTGCATACGAATTGTCTAAATTGAAAACTCATTTCTTTAGAAGCGTTTTTGTGTTTAGTGTCGCCCTCCCCCCCGCACCTCCGATTAGCACGGTTGGCTACGTATGCTGCGAAAGAAGTTCAACGTACAGGACTTACATACACGCGGCACCCGCTGTGTTGATTTGCAAGTGGCGACTGAAGGGCGGTGTTGGCGTAGGTGACAGGAACATGGAGACGTTTGCTCCGAATGCATTTGGCCGCTTTTTTTTATGGAGCGCATGGCGTCTGTGCGCGTGCGTCTGTGCGCGCGTTGTAGGAAAGGTAAAGAAAGCAGTGCGGCCGTCACGTGCTGTTGTGTTTGCTTGTTTGTTTTTGCGCGATTGTGCACGCATGCGCGCGCCCGCAGGTGAGCTAACATTTGAGAGAGAGAGCGATAGAAAGATGGAGAAAGAGAGACTCCGCTCCCAGTTTATGTAAACTGGCAGGTACATCAACAAGGCGTTGGACAATGCTGGAGCAGCCTTTGGCTGTGATGTTCCCAGCCAAGTCCACGTGGTCTCCTGCCGCTCACACGAGCATTGGGGCACATCTCTTGTTGATAACCCCGCAGAGCCAGTGGTGGAAATTCCACATTCCTATGGCAGGGACGAGTCTCGGCAAAGAGAAAACCATTGTTGACTTCTCCACAAAGCGGGAGGGATGATGATGATGATGGGTTGAACCAATGTACACTACCAGCGTCAATCTATTCAGCATGGTGTGACTATATTCTGCGAGTGCGTGGAGGGGAGTGGAGTGAGATGAGAGGGGAGAGGCAGGAGAGTGCGTGGAGGGGAGTAGAGTGAGATGAGAGGGGAGAGGCATGAGAGTGCGTGGCGTGGAGTCGAGTGAGATGAGAGGGAGAGGCAGGAGAGTGCGTGGAGGGGAGTAGAGTGAGATGAGAGGGGAGAGGCATGAGAGTGCGTGGAGGGGAGTAGAGTGAGATGAGAGGGAGAGGCAGGAGAGTGCGTGGAGGGGAGTAGAGTGAGATGAGAGGGGAGAGGCAGGAGAGTGCGTGGAGGGGAGTAGAGTGAGATGAGAGGGGAGAGGTAGGAGAGTGAGTGGAGGGGAGTAGAGTGAGATGATAGGGGAGAGGCAGGAGAGTGCGTGGAGGGGAGTAGAGTGAGATGAGAGGCAGGAGAGTGAGTGGAGGGGAGTAGAGTGAGATGAGAGGGGAGAGACGGGAGAGTGCGTGGAGGGGAGTAGAGTGACATGAGAGGGGGCGATCGTGAAATCTATCCGAGATTGGATTTGTGAGCCGGTGGAGGGAATAGAACTTTAAAACAAAACTGCTCCCCGGATTCTCACGAAGCGTGAGAGCATCGACGTTTTAATTTGTCACGGACGACCCGACCGGGTCCCACTCGAGCCGTGCGCCCCGCCGCCTGCACCTGCGATCTCCTCGATGGAGGTGGCGTGCATGTCGAGCATCACGGTGCCGTTGATGATGCAGCTGCGCAGCTCGAAGAGGCTGTGCAGCGACAGCGTCGCCACGTACGGCTTGCTCCAGCGCTCGCCGCCGTCCTCCACGTCCTCCTCGAACTTGAGCCACCTGCGCGACGCACCGACCCGTCACCTCCTACAAACTACAAAGGTTCTTTCCAATTTTCTTTGCTGGATTACAGGTGGCCGCGCACACCTGGAATCCAGCAGGGAGGGTTGGTGGATCGTCACACGAATGTTGTGAAACTCCCTTCGCCATGGGCGTCCAAGAGGAGCACGTATACCTCGGCCCGCTTGGAGAAGGCGGTTCGGTAAAAACGCGGCCTGTAATCCAGCGCTCGGTCGAGGGTTGGTGGATCACCGCACACACGTTGCGAGTCTCCCTTCACGCGGACGTCGAACTGGGCGGCCATACCCCTGACTCGCCAGGAGAATGCGGAAGGGAAAATGTGCACTTGCACTCCGCCTGTTCCATCTGCACATGTTCCACGGCGCTTGTGCCGACGCTAAAGGGGGCGATAACGATGCCACTGGTGCTGTTGCTGATTATGGTGATGGTGGCGGTGATGACGATGAGAGTTACGATGACAACAGCCAGAGTGGAGATGGAAGTGCCGATGCCGACGCTGCACCTGGCCTTCTCCTTCCACTCCCCGCCCTCGCCCTCGCGCATGCACAGCTCGTCCATCTCGGTGAAGAGGTCGTGCGGGATGTGCTCCTCGTCGTCATCTTCCGTGCCGAGGATGAACTGCACGCGCTGCGCCGGGGTGTCTGGGGGGCACGCACACGCGGGCACGCACAGGAATGCACGCACAGGCACGCACGAACAGGTCAAAGTGTATTCGTTTAACAATGCGAGACCCGAAGAGGCGAGGATGAGCCTCATTCGCAGTGGAGACCTGGGGCACTTCGTCTGCTGCCAGGAGAGGGCGATGATTGCGGCTGCTGCTGCTGCTGCTGTTTTGCGTCACCCCAATTGCCCGCCGGCACACGAGGGCCAACTCTTTCAAATGGCGTCACGGGATCTTTAACGTCCACTGCGAGTGAAGCAGACGGCAAGCGGTAGTAGTATCATTCTGGTCAACACCACAGCGCAGTGCCCATCAGGGCAGCTACTCGTGAGCGCACCGCGAGGCAAGTGGACGTCCTGTTACGCAGGTGAGCACGCTCTGGCAGGTGAACACGCTCTTTGACAGGTGAGCACGCTCTTTGACAGGTGATCACGCTCTTTGACAGGTGAACACGCTCTTTGACAGGTGATCACGCTCTTTGACAGGTGAACACACTCTTTGACAGGTGAGCACTCTGGCAGGTGATCACGCTCTGGCAGGTGATCACGCTCTTTGCCAGGTGAGCACGCTCTGGCAGGTGAACACTCTGGTAGGTGAACGCGCTGGAAGACGAAAATAAACAAAGCCACGTGGGAACACGCTGTGAGCTCAGGACACAATTGCCTACGCATACAAGAAGACAAAGATCCCCGTGTAGCCGTAACAGACTGTTGGGGCAAGTGCTGTTAGCGAGCACCTATGAAGGCGGCACACGAGGGGGTGGGTGGCCAGCACCACGCCCGGCCGCTTTTGTCTCCCCGGTGGCGATGTTTACACTCATTTGAGGCCGAGTCGACCTAGCGGAGGCCCAGGACTGTTTCACATATTCACCATTGTTATTGATCGTGAGCGGGGATAGAACTCGGGTCGCCGGGTTCGTGGTTGGCTACGTACGGTGCAAGGAGGCTCAACAAACGTACCTACGTCACCCCTCTTCACACACACGCACTGTTATCTCTGCTCACACGGCCGCGACGCGAAGTCCGCGATGAACATCACAGCTGTTGCATCGTCTACAGTTCCTGGGACATTTACCCCTAATCAGCCAGGGCAGTCACCACGGCAGCGCGCGTCACTCTCTGTGTTTGTGAAGGAAACTGCCCCTGCTGCTGCCCTGCTGCTGCCCGACACACTTAACGCGGATCCAGTGAGCTGGAGATGCAGGGGCACGTGACCCAGTGAGCTGGAGACACGTGACCAGTGAGGTAGAGATGCAGGGACACGTGACCCAGTGAGGTAGAGATGCAAGGTCACGTGACCAGTGAGGTAGAGATGCAGGGGCACGTGACCAGTGAGGTAGAGATGCAGGGGCACGTGACCAGTGAGGTAGAGATGTTCGATCCCGCGTGTGATGGAGTGGTTCTTGTTGTTGTTCAGATTGCTTTGCTTCATTGCTGCACTGTGATAGAGACTCCTCTATCCTGGTTTACAGATGTAGGGGTGTCAGGGGAAGGATTCCCACCAATAGATGGGTTAGGGGGAGGGGTGATCGAGGTGATATAAGGAGAGAACGGGCGGGAAAGGGGGGCCTTTGGCGGAAACGGGATTGGGACGGCTGGCGACAGGTGTGAATGGAAGGAAAGGAATAAAGGACGAGACCCCTGCAATCTCGTGTCGGCTCCTCTCTACATTTGGAATAAAGGACGAGACCCCTGCAATCTCGTGTCGGCTCCTCTCTACATTTGGTGGCAGCGGTGGGATACTAATGGCTACAAAGAAGAATCCTCGCGGGAGGGAGCCGAGGGAGGAGGAAGCAGGGGCCGGGGATCCTTCACATCCTGGGCAACAAGGGGGCCTGCTGTCAGAAGCAGCAGAAGGGGGCCCGGATCGCCTGGAGGATCGCATGGAGGACCGCATGGCCCGCGTGGAGAGGGCGCTCCAGGAGCTCTTGCAGAGGCTCCCTATGGGGGGCCCGCCGGCACCGGGACCCCCACCCCCACGCGTACTACGGGAGGAGAGGCCACGGGAACCGGACGCCGACCAGCCGACCGGGCAGGAGCCGCAACCAACCTCGTCACGCCAGCCGCCGCCGCTCCCGCCAAAACCCCCAGGGCTAAACACCCAACACGGAGAGCAGGTGGCCGGACGGCCGCGTCGGCTGGGGCCCGTCGACAAGTTTGTGGCTGAGGAAGAAGATTGGGAGGAGTTTGTCCGCCGATTCGAGGCTGCCTTCCACGCTCTCGAGTGGACAGACGAAGAGGCCCTACGAGCGCTGCCATCTGTTCTGGGCAAAGAAGCACTCTCCTCTTACACCTCCCTTCCCTCGCACAGCAAGTCCACGCTACAGGCGGCCTACGAGGCTTTGGGGGAGATCTATTGCCCGGCGGAAGGAGCCTTTAAACGGTTCCAGGATCGCCAGCGAGGGGCTAAAGAATCCCCTTTAGCCTACAGGGGGGCGCTGCTCGTGTTGGCGAGGAGAGCTTTCCCTCGCCTGGCTGAAGAAGCGCTCGAGGACCTCGTGGTCGAGCACCTCATCGCCTACGCTTGCCGCGCCGGCGTTGTAATGCCCGTAGTGACGCCGGAAGAACGCACCTCGCTGTGGGCTGCCCGGACCATCCAAGCCCACGAGCAGGTCATGGGCCGGGCGCCACCCGTGGGCCCGGTGGCTGGCGCGGCGGGGGGGAACAGCCGAGCCGTTGCCGCGGCGCTACTTGGTCCAGCGACACTAACCGCCGAACCTGCACCGTCACCACAGGCTGCCGGTGGGGCATCTGGGGACGGACCGCCGACGTCTGAGACGGAGCCATCGCTGCGGGAGGTGTACGCGGCGATCCGGGGACTGGCGGAGCAGAGGGACCAGCCGCCGCGTCGCTGGCAGCCGCCTCTACAACATCGCGCCGAGCCCCCCCGACGCAACGCCCCGTGGGTCTGCCACCGTTGTGGTCGCGAGGGGCATGTGGCGAGGGGGTGCCGCACGGAGCCGGAGGCCGCCAACGTCACCTGGAACCTGCCGGGGCCGAACGCCGACAGGAGCCAGGCGAGTGACGCCGTCCCACCCGGCCTCTCGGGCGGGCCGGGTAATTACAATTCCGACGCCGCGAACTCACCGGGAGTCTCCTCGGGGTGGGCGCCGGTGGTGTCGTTTCCCGGTCCCCGCTGTTCTGGTCGGGGGAAGGGGATAGCGCCGGGGCCTGTGGTCGCATCGCGACCCGGAGTGGCGTCGCGAACGGACGTGACGTTGCGTCCGGAAGTGACGTCGCGGCCGGAAGTGGTGTCGCGGATCGCGCCGGGAATTGCGCCGGGGCCGTGGACCGCGCCGGGAATCGCGCCGGGGCCAGGGACCGCGTCGGGGATCGCGCCGAGGCCGGGGACCGCGCCGGGAGTCGCGCCGACGCCGGGAGGGACGTCGCGGACGGAGGTGACGTCGCGGGCGGAGGTGACGTCGCGGGCGGAAGTGACGTCGCGGCCGGCAGCGACGTCGATGCCGGGCGTTACGTCGCGGGCGGGCGGGGTTTTGCGGGCGGGCGTGACGTCGCGGGCGGGCGGGGTTTCGCGGGCGGGCGTGACGTCGCGGGCGGGCGTGACGTCGCGGGTGGGCGTGGTTTCGCGGGCGGGCGTGGGTTCGCGGGCGGGCGTGACGTCACCGGCGGGCGTGACGTCGCCGGCGGGCGTGACGTCACCAGTTACCTGCAACGCCGGCGAGTTGCCAGGGGCAACGGCCCGGGGGCGGAGGCAGCCCACACGATTGACATTGCGCCCTGGAGCAATTCCACGACCCGCCTCACCACCGCTTTGCGACAGAGCGAGACGGAACCAGGGGGACCACGCCCCCGTGACAAAGGAAAGGGAGGGGCTCACGGGAAGGCCCACCCCCCAGTCCCCACCGCCCCCTACAATGGGGGGGCCCCCCCACACCACAAGGGGGGCCCATCCTACGTCACCTAGGGGGGGCAATTTGCACTACATAGAGAGCCCAGCCCGCAACCCAGGGGTAAGCCCACACTATGTAACAAGGGCGCGTTCACCCTGCTGTGACGCACTCCAAAGGGAGGAACCCCATCTTCAGTCCATCCACACCCATCCCCCATCATTTCACCATGCACCACAGGATAACGAGACGCCGCCTGGTCAGTGGCCGGACTCAGCCACACAATGGAGGAAGCTGGCAAGGCGGGTGGTAGCGGCCACGTCAGGAACCTCGGTCCTGGTCGGTGAAATCGCGGGAGTGTCGGCACGTATCTTGGTCGATACGGGGGCATCAGCCACGATCATCTCGAGCACCATGCATGAGATGCTGCCGGATAAAATCCGACCTTTAGTCCCCGTCAAGACAACGTTCATTGCAGCAAATGGAGGCAGCATGGGCTTCCTGGGCCAGGTTGAAGCCCCGATACAGATTGGGCAGCTTTCGGTAGCAGGACCCATCCTTGTCTCCGCAACGTTGCCCGTACCCTGCCTGTTGGGGACGGACTTTCTGAGGCGGATGCCAATGAAAATCGATCTGGCCAATGGGCGGGTGGAAGTCCAGGGAACGCATCTCCATTTCCTAAAGGCGGAGGGGGCCAGCCGGGGTGTACCCTACGTGCAGGCTCTGGTCAGTAAGTCTGTCTCCATTCCCCCGGCAGCCCAGATGCTGGTTCCGCTGCAATATCGGTCCCCCCTCGTGACAGCCCGACCAGACTCACCCATCCTGGTGTCTCCGGCGTCAGCGGCCATGGATCGTCATGCGCTGGTGGGGGCCGAAACTATTGTACAGAGGAACCAGCATCTGTTCATTCAGGTGCTGAACACCTCCGATAGAACAGCGACGGTGCAGGAGGGAACAGTTCTGGCCCACGTTAGTCCCTTGTCACTAGGAGCCCCAGGGACAGAGCCCGAGCTTGTAGGCAGCATCAGCCAGTCCGAGGACAGAGGGGCCAAATCGTGGATGGACCAGCTGGCGGGGCCTGAGCCGGGATTGCCGCCCGACCAGAAACAGCAGCTGCACTCGTTATTGCAGGAGTTCTCGGACGTGTTCAGCCGGGGACCGTTCGACCTAGGGCGCACAAATCTGTCACAGCACCACATCAACACGGGAGATGCCGCACCCCTGCGCCAAAACACATATAGAATGAGCCCAATGGAAAAAGGGCACATTCAACAAGCGGTGCAGGAGATGCTGCGGGCCGACATAATTTCTCCATCCTCGAGTCCCTGGGGGGCACCGGTGGTCCTAGTCAAGAAGTCAGATGGGTCACTGAGATTCTGTGTGGACTTCCGACGCCTCAATGCCGTCACGCTGGCCGACGCATATCCCCTACCACGTATCGACGACTCATTGGATGCACTGGCGGGAGCAAAATTTTTCAGTACGCTGGATTTGTTGTCCGGGTTCTGGCAGGTCCCACTAGACGCGGACTCCCGGCCTAAAACAGCATTCCGGACACCACAGGGCCTGTTCGAGTTCAACTGCCTGCCTATGGGCCTCCAGACGGCGCCGGCAACGTTCCAACGCATAATGGAGTTGGCCTTGGCAGGCCTCCAATGGGAAACGTGCCTCATCTACCTGGACGACGTCATTGTTTTCAGCCGATCATTCGAGGAACACATTGACCGATTGCGTCAGGTGTTCCTGCGGTTCCGGAACGCGAACTTGAAGCTCAAGCCGTCGAAGTGCCACCTTATGCAGTCGTCGGTACGCTACTTGGGCCACGTCGTCAGTGAGTCGGGAGTGGCTACAGACCCGGAAAAGACGGCCTGCGTGAGGGCCTGGGCTGTTCCCACAACGGTTCCGGAGGTACGCCGGTTTGTGGGTTTCGTTTCTTACTACCGCCGGTTTGTGCCCAACTTCGCAACCATTGCCAAGCCCTTGCACGTGTTGACGGCGAAGAACCAGAGGTTTTATTGGGGCCCTCTGGAGGAAGAGGCATTCCAGCAGCTGCGCTCACGTCTGACAGATGCACCACCATTGGCATTTCCGGATTTTGGCCTCCCCTTTATCCTGGACACGGATGCCAGCGATGTGGGCATCGGCAGTGTTTTGTCGCAAGTCCAGCAGGGTCGGGAGGTGGTTATCGCCTATGGTAGTCGCGTGCTTTCATCAGCGGAGCAGCGCTACTGCGTCACACGTAGGGAACTCCTGGCAGTCGTTCACTTTGTGCAGCAATTCCGACCCTACCTGTATGGTCGCAAATTTACGGTCCGCACTGACCACGCGGCCTTGCAGTATTCGCTCCGCATCGACCAGCCTTCGGGCCAGCTGGCCAGATGGATAGAACGCCTGCAGGAGTACAGGTACCAAGTAGTGCATCGCAAAGGGACCAGACATGCCAACGCAGACGCATTGTCCCGACTGGTGCCCCAGGGCCCTTGTGCATGCACCACAGGCGGGGCACGCTGCAAGGAGGCGAGGCCGGATGGGACGGTCATCGCTCCCGTACGCACGGCGGAGGGCGCACAGGGTGAGGTCCAGCTGACCGACCACGACCTGGGGCTGACCTTGGACGATTGGAGACGGCTACAGCTGGAGGAAGCCCCACTGCGAACACTACGCGCCTCAGCAGAGGCAGGGGGGGAGGAGTACATCGTATGGGAGGATCTCCTCATGCGATGGGACCCGACAGGGCGCCGGCGATGCCTGGTAGTTCCGGAGTCGCTGCGTCAACAATTGGTTATGGACGTACACGGCCGCCAGCTGCTGCACCTGGCAGGGCGGAAGACACTGCACACATTACAGGGTCGGTACTTTTGGCCAGGTATGACCGCTGACGTGCATCGATGGGTCGCTACCTGCGTCGAATGTGCGCGGCGAAAGCCGCCACCCCGGGTAAGCCGGGCGCCCCTACAGCCCATCACGGTGACCAGGGTCAACGAATTGGTTGCGTTGGACATCTTGGGACCGCTGCCGGTCACGCCACGGGGAAATAAATACCTGTTGGTCGGAGTCGAGTACTGCACGAGGTGGCCGATGGCGTGGGCCCTCCCGGACCAAACGGCACAGACCATCGCCGATGCCTTCGTGGGAGGCTATGTCCTTGATAAGGGGGCACCGGAGCGGTTGCTCACGGATCAGGGCAGGAATTTCTCTTCACAGCTATTGAAGGACGTCTGCTCTATCCTGGGCACTAAAAAGGTCCGAACATCTCCATATCATCCCCAGACCGATGGGATGGTAGAGCGGCTTAACCGCACCATAGCGGCCATGCTGTCCCAAGTGGTGGACGAAAACCATTCCGACTGGGACCTCCACATTCCATCGGTCTTAGCGGCGTACAGGGTGGCCCCACACGCGGCGACGGGGTTCTCGCCGTTTTTCCTGATGTACGGACGGGATCCCGTTCCGCCTATTGAGGTGCAGCTGACGGACATTCCGGCAAGAGCCGACGCATGGCCGAAGGCACTAAAGACCTCCCTCATTTATTTGAGAGAGGCCCGCCAAGCAGCCGAGGCCGCATCGGCCGCGAGCCAAGAGAGTAATGTACGGATACGGGAGAGGACAGTGACAGCCAAGCCCTTTAAAGTCGGGGACCAGGCATGGCTACACTGTCCTCAGGTGCCGGTTGGCCTCTCACCAAAGCTGCACCGACCCTGGAAAGGGCCGGTCGAGGTCATCAAAGCACTCCGACCGCAGTGCGTCCAGGTCCAACTGGGTAAGCGACGATGGTTTGTACACCCCACCCGCCTTAAGCCATACATCTCTCCACCGTCATCTTCACCAACATCACCACCAACATCACTGCCAACATCATCATCATCCCTACCCAGGCCAAGGTCGCCGACCACCACGCGCCGACCGGCAGGGGGTTCGGTGCCCTGTGTTCCCTTGTCACCTACAGCACCCCATGTGAGGCTTGACGGAGCGGCGGCACGAGCGGGGGCCGGAGAGACAGCGGCGCCAGGCAAGGCGACACCGGCACCACCGAACCAGGGACCGCGACGAGAGGGCCTTCGAAGGAGGGGGCCGCCACGGTCATCTGCTGCCTGTGGATGTCCGGGCTGTTACGGGATGCTGGCTGGAGACCTGGGCAGGCCGCGCAATTGATTTGTTGTGTTATATTGCATTGTATGGTTGTGGGGGGGGGTAAGGGCTGTCGTCACTGTCAGTGGTGGGAGGCATGGGGAGACTTAAATGGTCCATGGGGGAGGCAGAACCGAGGACGGTTATTTTTTCTCCGGGGGGGGGGGTGATGTAGGGGTGTCAGGGGAAGGATTCCCACCAATAGATGGGTTAGGGGGAGGGGTGATCGAGGTGATATAAGGAGAGAACGGGCGGGAAAGGGGGGCCTTTGGCGGAAACGGGATTGGGACGGCTGGCGACAGGTGTGAATGGAAGGAAAGGAATAAAGGACGAGACCCCTGCAATCTCGTGTCGGCTCCTCTCTACATTTGGAATAAAGGACGAGACCCCTGCAATCTCGTGTCGGCTCCTCTCTACACAGAGTTCACACTACGTGGCGACACTGAATCGACTTGAACACTTGGCCAATTCCAGTGACGCTGTAGGGTTTTGCTTTAGCTGTGGAAGGAGGAACCCGGAAAACCCCGAGGAAACCCATGCAGAACAGGGGGGGGGAGCGATCGAACGTACAAAGCTCCACACAGAGAGGAGCGCGATTCGGGAATCGAACCCAGGGGCCTGTCGCTGTGAGGCCGAGCACTGCGAGAGGTCAGCGCCACCCCACCCTCCCCCATACCCCGCCCCCATGCCCCCCATACTCCCAACCCCCCGCCTCCCATACCCCCCATCCCCCATACCATACACCCCATACACCCATACCCCCCACACCCAAGCAGCTGGGGAGGACCCCAGAATTCACGGAACAGAAAATATCGGCACGATCCAATAATCATCTCGAGTTCAGATCTTTTGTGTTTAGTTTGCTGTCCTTCACCCGCACCTCCGATTAGCACGGTTGGCTACGTACGGTGCGAACAAAGTTTCCAAATACGCACAAACATGCGCGCAAATTAGCATCGAGAGCGAATGAATGTCTCTCATCTCCACCTCGTGCCAACATCGCTCTCACCACACTCCTGCCTCGTCCACATCTCTCTCCGTCTCGCATCTCAGTGCGTCTCTGTCTCTTCACAAAGACGTGTTTGGTGGGTGAGTCAGCTCCCAATTGGCTTTTCACACGGAATTACAGAGCATTACACACACACACCAGTACACACAAAAGACAAAGACCCCCCGTATAGCCTGTAACAGATTGTTGGGGAAAGTACACCCACAGCATTACAGCAGTACACACACACTAGTACACACACACACTAGTACACACACACCAGCACACACACAGTGTTACACAACAACAACCGCCATTCGCCACTAAGTGGCGGTGACGTCACCACGGCGCTTGTGCCAGGCTAGGTGCACATTGAGGCACGTGAAGTGTCCAACGCCCGCTGGCAGGTCAAGGGACAGACCCAGGTGCCACGGGTCGACTGACTGGCCGATGAACCACCTGTGCCCCCTACTGTGCCAACTTGCTGTGCTTTAGCCACCCGGCTCTCCACTCGTTGTTATGAGCGTCGCTCATGTTGTTGGAGGGCAACTGCCTCCAACTGCCCAGCAGCGTCCTTCACGAGCCTCCTCCACAGAGGCCGATCTTGACACCGCTGGTACCGGGCATCGGCAAGTCCACTCAGCTCCACATCCTCCTGTACCACATCACTCCATCTCTTCTCTCGCCCGTGCTGCGCCCGTTTAGCCCCCTCGATCCGGCCGAACAAAAGCTGTTTCGGCATGCGGTGGCTGGGCATGCGGACTACATGACCCAGCCAACGCAGCCTTGCCGGCCGGAGGAGCTCACCGATGGTACTTTGCCCAGATCTTTCAAGGATGTGTGAGCTCCTCACACAATCCAGCCTGGTTAAACCCAGGATGGATCGTAGGCAGGCCAGCCTAAATGTTTCCAACCGGCGAAGATGCTCCATTAGGGGGGTCCACGTTTAGCAAGCGTAAAGAAGGGAGGGAATGACTGTGGCCGAGAAGACCTGAAGCTTCGTGCGGAGCGACAGACCAGGTAGCTTCCACACAGCGTTACGCAACCGATGAAAATATATTGCCGCTCGACTGATTCGGAGTGAAACCTCTGCTGTCAAACCGGAGCCGCTCATTACACCCACACCAGTACACACACACACAAGTACATACGCACCAGTACACCCACAGCAGTACACGCACGACATCACACAGCAGTACACACACACCAGTACACATGCACACACACACCAGTACACACGCACGGCAGTACACACACACCAGTACACATACACACACACACACCAGTACACATGCACACACACCAGTACACACGCACGGCAGTACACACACAGCAGTACACACACAGCACGTTATAAACGGAAAGGGGGACCCCCAAAAAGTAATTTCGGCTTAGGGCCCCCCACGGATCAGCCCCCCACTACCCAGCGGCTCCGCTTTGAGAGGCAGGGCGACGGGGGCAGGAGGCATCCACAACACCTCCTGCTCCACACCGCCACCACCACCACCACTCACCAACCACTACAACCACCACAACCACCACCACTCACCAACCACTACAACCACCACAACCACCACCACTCACCAACCACTACAACCACCACCACTCACCAACCACTACAACCACCACAACCACCACCACTCACCAACCACTACAACCACCACAACCACCACCACTCACCAACCACTACAACCACCACAACCACCACCACTCACCAACCACTACAACCACCACCACTCACCAACCACTACAACCACCACAACCACCACCACTCACCAACCACTACAACCACCACAACCACCACCACTCACCAACCACTACAACCACCACAACCACCACCACTCACCAACCACTACAACCACTACAGCCACCACCACTCACCAACCACTACAACCACCACCACTCACCAACCACTACAACCACCACAACCACCACCACTCACCAACCACTACAACCACCACCACTCACCAACCACTACAACCACCACCACTCACCAACCACTACAACCACCACCACTCACCAACCACTACAACCACCACCACTCCCTAACCACTACAACCACCACCACTCACCAACCACTACAACCACCACAACCACCACCACTCACCAACCACTACAACCACCACAACCACCACCACTCACCAACCACTACAACCACCACAACCACCACCACTCACCAACCACTACAACCACCACAACCACCACCACTCACCAACCACTACAACCACCACCACTCACCAACCACTACAACCACCACCACCACCACCACTCACCAACCACTACAACCACCACCACTCACCAACCACTACAACCACCACCACTCACCAACCACCACAACCACCACCACTCACCAACCACTACAACCACCACCACTCACCAACCACTACAACCACCACAACCACCACCACTCACCAACCACTACAACCACCACCACTCACCAACCACTACAACCACTACAACCACCACCACTCACCAACCACCACAACCACCACCACTCACCAACCACTACAACCACCACCACTCACCAACCACTACAACCACCACAACCACCACCACTCACCAACCACTACAACCACCACCACTCACCAACCACTACAACCACCACCACTCACCAACCACTACAACCACCACCACTCCCTAACCACTACAACCACCACAACCACCACCACTCACCAACCACTACAACCACCACAACCACCACCACTCACCAACCACTACAACCACCACCACCACTCACCAACCACTACAACCACCACCACTCACCAACCACTACAACCACCACAACCACCACCACTCACCAACCACTACAACCACCACAACCACCACCACTCACCAACCACCACCACTCAACCACTACAACCACTACCACTCAACCACTACAACCACCACTACTCACCAACCACTACAACCACCACCAGTCACCAACCACTACAAGCACCACAACCACCACCACTCACCAACCACTACAACCACCACCACTCACCAACCACTACAACCACCACCACTCACCAACCACCACAACCACCACCACTCACCAACCACTACAACCACCACCACTCACCAACCACTACAACCACCACAACTACCACCACTCACCAACCACTACAACCACCACCACTCACCAACCACTACAACCACCACCACTCCCTAACCACTACAACCACCACCACTCACCAACCACTACAACCACCACCACCAATCACTAACCACTACAACCACCACCACTCACTAACCACTACAACCACCACCACTCGCTAACCACTACAACCACCACCACTCGCTAACCACTACAACCACCACCACCAATCACTAAGCACTACAACCACCACCACTCACCAACCACTACAACCACCACCACTCACCAACCACCACAACCACCACCACTCACCAACCACTACAACCACCACCACTCACCAACCACTACAACCACCACAACTACCACCACTCACCAACCACTACAACCACCACCACTCACCAACCACTACAACCACCACCACCAATCACTAACCACTACAACCACCACCACTCACCAACCACTACAACCACCACCACCAATCACTAACCACTACAACCACCACCACTCACTAACCACTACATCCACCACCACCAATCACTAACCACTACAACCACCACCACTCGCTAACCACTACAACCACCACCACCAATCACTAACCACTACAACCACCACCACTCACTAACCACTACAACCACCACCACCACTCGCTAACCACTACAACCACCACCAATCACTAACCACTACAACCACCACCACTCACTAACCACTACATCCACCACCAATCACTAACCACTACAACCACCACCACTCACTAACCACTACATCCACCACCAATCACTAACCACTACAACCACCACCACTCGCTAACCACTACAACCACCACCAATCACTAACCACTACAACCACCACCACTCACTAACCACTACAACCACCACCACTCGCTAACCACTACAACCACCACCACCAATCACTAACCACTACAACCACCACCACTCACTAACCACTACATCCACCACCAATCACTAACCACTACAACCACCACCACTCACTAACCACTTCAACCACCACCACCACCACCACTCACCAACCACTACAACCACCACCACTCACCAACCACTACAACCACTTCCAATCACCAACCACTACAACCACCACCACCACTCACTAACCACTACAACCACCTCCAATCACCAATCACTACAACCACCACCACCACTCACCAACCACTACAACCACCACCACCACTCACTAACTACTACAACCACCACCACTCACTAACTACTACAACCACCACCACTCACTAACCACTACAACCACCACCACCACTCACTAACCACTACAACCACCACTCACTAATTACTACAACCACCACCACTCACTAACCACTACAACCACCACCACCACCACCACTCACTAATTACTACAACCACCACCAATCACTAACCACGACAACCGCCACCAATCACCGCCACCACCTCTTCCCCTGTCCACCACCAGCCGCCAGCACCCCCACCACCAACCGCACTTCCGATTAGCACGGTTGGCTATACGTACGGTGCGAAAGAAGTTCAACAACAACAACCACCACCACCAACCGCCAGCCAACGCCGCCGCCACCGCAACTGCCCGTACGCACCGCGCCGAGGAGGAGGAGGTGCGACTCCGCCTGCGGGTGCGGGCTGTGGGGGGGGGGGGACGCGAAACGTCGTCTGTGCTCGCTCGTGTTCCCCGACTTACCGGCTCCTGTGGTTTCCATGGCTCAATGGCACAAATATAAAAAAAAGGTTCCCCCTAGCAACCAGCGCCGTGCCGCCCGCACGCGAATTAATTGTGAGCGCCACCTGCACGGCACGTGACAACAGGAAGGGGGGAAGAACCAATTAGTCGCCGCGTGCGTCTTCCGCTGAGCGCACCTGCCCGGAGGACTCGGGGCCTGATCATTGGTCGTGCGGATTTGTCCCTGGGATGTGTGGCGGCTCCGACTGAGATGTCTCGGCTCATCGCGCCTCTCTCGTTGAGCTTCGCTTGGGGATTGATTCGCCTTTGAATTGGTGGATTTGAATCGAAAGCGTGAAGATGCTCCGACTGCGTGGGGCGATGCTGGGAAGCCCTCGGGCGTGGCACTCACTCACCACCTCATTACGACTCACTCACACAGAAACACACACACACACAGAGATACTCACACAGAGACACTCACACAGAGACACTCACACAGAGACAAAGATAAAGATCCCCCGTATAGCCTTAACAGACTGTAGGGGCAAGTGCTGTTAGCGAGCACCTATGAAGGCCGGAACGGTACACGAGGGGGTGGGTGGCCAGCACCACGCCCGACCGCCTTTGTCTCCCCAGTGGCGATGTTTACACACCGCACCAGGTACTCATTTAAGGCTGAGTCGACCTAGGGGAGGCCCAGGACCGGTTCAGATAATCGTCACTGGTGTTAGCCGTGAGCGAGAATCGAACCCGGGTCGCCAGGTTCATAGCGCAGTGCGCTAACCGCTACACTACCGCTCCCCACACAGAGACACTCACACAGAGACACTCACACAGAGACTCACAGAGACTCACACACACACACAGAGACACACACACAGAGACACTCGCACGGAGACACACACACAGAGACACTCACACAGAGACACTCACACGCAGAGACACTCACACACACAGAGACACTCACACAGAGACACTCACACACACAGAGACACACAGAGACACTCTCACACACAGAGACACACACACAGAGACACTCTCACACACAGAGACACACACACAGAGACACTCACTCACACAGAGACACACACACAGAGACACTCACACAGAGACACTCACACAGAGACACTCACACAGAGACACTCACACAGAGACACTCTCACACACAGAGACACACACACAGAGACACTCACTCACACAGAGACACACACACAGAGACACTCACACAGAGACACTCACACACACAGAGACACTCACACACACAGAGACACTCTCACACACAGAGACACACACACAGAGACACTCACTCACACAGAGACACACACACAGAGACACTCACACAGAGACACTCATACAGAGACACTCACACAGAGACACTCACTCACACAGAGACACTCACACACACACAGACACACACACACAGACACTCACACACATAGACACTCACACACACAGAGACACTCACACAGAGACACTCACACACACAGAGACACTCACACAGAGACACTCTCACACACAGAGACACACACACAGAGACACTCTCACACACCGAGACACACACACAGAGACACTCACTCACACAGAGACACACACACAGAGACACTCACACAGAGACACTCACACAGAGACACTCACACACACAGAGACACTCTCACACACAGAGACACACACAGAGACACTCACTCACACAGAGACACACACACAGAGACACTCACACAGAGACACACACACACAGAGACACTCACACACACAGAGACACTCTCACACACAGAGACACACACACAGAGACACTCACTCACACAGAGACACTCATACAGAGACACTCACACACACACAGACACACACACACAGACACTCACACACAGAGACACTCACACACAGACACTCACACACAGACACTCTCACACAGAGACACTCACACTCACACAGAGACACTCACACAGAGACACTCACACAGAGACACTCACACAGAGACACTCACACACAGAGACACTCACACAAAGACACTCACACACACAGAGACACTCTCACACACAGAGACACTCTCACACACAGAGACACACACACAGAGACACTCACACAGACACTCTCACACAGAGACACTCACACAGAGACACTCACACACACAGAGACACACACACACACAGAGACACACACACACACAGAGACACTCTCACACACAGAGACACACACACAGAGACACTCACACAGAGACACTCACACAGACACTCTCACACAGAGACACTCACACAGAGACACTCACACACAGAGACACTCTCACACACAGAGACACTCTCACACACAGAGACACTCACACAGAGACACTCACACAGAGACACTCACACAGAGACACTCACTCACACAGAGACACTCACACAGAGACACTCACACACAGAGACACTCACTCACACAGAGACACTCTCACACAGAGACACACACACAGAGACACTCACACAGAGACACTCACTCACACAGAGACACTCACACACACACAGACACTCACACACACACAGACACTCACACACAGAGACACTCACAGACAGACACTCACACACAGACACTCACACACAGACACTCTCACACAGAGACACTCACACAGAGAGACACACACTCACACAGAGATACTCACACAGAGACACTCACGCACAGACACACTCACACACAGAGACACTCACGCACAGACACTCGCACACACAGAGACGCGCACACACAGAGACACTCACACACAGATACACACACACAGAGACACTCACACAGAGACACTCACACAGAGACAGACACACAGAGACACTCACACACAGAGACACACAGAGATACACAGACACACACACAGAGACACTCACTCACCATCTCATTACTACTCACACACCCCCACTCCTACTCGCTCACCACGTCTATCACACTCACTCACACAGAGCCACTCACTCATCCACACACTCACCGTCTCCCTGCTCATCACTCTTCCCCCTCATCTGCCTTCCCCATCATCTCCCCCCCTCCTCATCACCTCCTCACCCCCTCCTCCAGACTCTCCTCCACTTCCCCCGCCCCGCTCCTCATCACCCGATTCCCCCCCCTCCTACCCCTCCTACCCTCTGTACCCCCCCTCCTACCCCTCCTACCCTCTGTACCCCACCTCCGACCCCTCCCCCTCCGACCCCCCCTCCTACCCTCTGTACCCCCCTCCTACTCCTCTCCCCCTCCTACTCCTCTCCCCCTCCTACCCCTCCCCCTCCTCCTACCCCCCGCTCCTACCCTCTGTATCCCCCCTCCGACCCCTCCCACCCTCCTACCCCTTCCCCCTCCCCCCTCTGTCCCCCTCCTCCGCCCACCCCCTCCTCATCCTCCACCCCTGCGACTGATGATGTCTCCGACCGGGAATCGAACTTAAGTTGACGGTTCCATCGCCGAGTAAACAAACCACTGCATCACTGCTCCCCATGAACACAACAACAACAACAGCAGCAGCAGCCACTCAAAACTAAACAGCATCGAACCCCCCCCCCCCCATGGCACTTGTGGCAGGCTAGGTGCACTTCGAGGCCCGCTGGCAGGAGGTCACAGGCCAGAGCGATGATGTTGTTCTTGGTGACCGTGAGATGCATCCGGCGAAATCTCGACGGTGTCAGCACGCTGTGATTTCGTTAAAATGACAAAGATCCCCCGTGTAGCCTTCAACGGGCTATTTGGGGTAAGTGCTGTTAGCCAGCACCTATGAAAGCCGACACGGCACACGAGGGGGTAGGTGGCCGGTACCACGCCCGGCCGCCTTTGTATCCCCAGTGGCGATGTTTGCACATCACACCAGATACTTCTTTGAGGCTGAGTCGACCTAGTGGAGGCCCAGGACCGGTTCCGATAATCGTCCCCGGTTTTGGCCGTGAGTGCGAATCGAACTCGGGTCGCCGGGTTCGGAGCGCAGCGTAGCGCTAACCACTGCACCACCGCTCCCCACTCAAGATCTCTCTCTCTCGCTCTCACGCACTCGCAGATTCACATCCCCTCCGAGCCGCCCCAACAGCGACAGCCACAGCAGGGGGCGACAATGGCACGAGCGTGGAGGGGCAGTGACGGGAGAACGGCCTCAGAGTGACTGCTGCACAGGCCACGATGCGTGTTGTGTTGCACAGATCTCTGATGTGTGTTGTGTTCCACAGATCTGTGTGTTGTGTTCCACAGATCTCTTGGGTGTGTTGTGTTTCACAGATCTACGGAGGGTTTTCGGGTCCTGCCGCGTACCGTTCGGCACGACGTCGGACTTGTTGTTGTTGTTGTCGTTGTTGTTGTTGCCGCACGTGCTGGCGGCTTCGTCGGGAAATGATTCAGCTCCCGACACGTGGCCGTGACGTGGTGGCTACATCCCACGTGGCCGCCTGCAATTCGGCACTGTGGAGGCAGCGGCATTGAGGGTTGCTGCTGGATCACCACTCGCTTCCTGCCAAACTCCCCCCTGTGGGCGTCAAGCGAGAGGCCGTCCCTCTGGTTCTCCTGGCGAACGCGGTAAAGCAACTCATGTGGATTCCACCTCTCCCATCTGTAACGGGGATAAGGCGTTGCCCCCTTGAACGAGGCGTGGGGTTTTTTTCTTCCAGGTGCTCCAGTTTCCTCCCACGTGCAGTGTAAACTCGTCGTTAATTGGCTGAACACATCTTAAACTAAATAAATAAAATGCAGCAGCAGCAGGAACCTCCTGAAAGAGTCACACGACTCAGCGTGGCTCTCCTAGAATGTTTTATATCATTTTTTTATGATTGCGAGTCGTGACCCATCCATCATATATATCCATGGTCACACCGGCACCCCAACCCTCGCACACCCTCGCTCCTCGAAGACAAAGATCCCCCGTGTAGCCTTAACAGGCTGTTGGGGCAAGTGCTGCTAGCGAGCACCTATGAAGGCTGGAAGGGCACACGAAGGAGTGGGTGGCCAACACCACGCCCAGCTACCTTTGTCTCCCTTTTAGCGGTGTTTACACATCGCACCGGGTACTCATTTGAGGCCGAGTCCACTTAGGGGAGGCCCTGGACCGGTTCAGATAATCGTCACCGATGTTTGCCGTGAGCGGGAATCGAACTCGGGTGATCGCGCTCGTAGCGCAGAGTACTAACCACGACACTACCGCTCCCCCACCCACCACCCTCCCCACACCCACACCCCCCCACACTCCCCCCACCCACACCCCCACACACCCCCCCACACTCCCCCCACCCACACACACCCCCACCCACCCTCCCCACACCCTCCGCCACCCCCCCCCACACCCCCCCCACCACCCACCCCCCCACACCTCTCCACACCCTCCCCATACACCCTCCCCACACACCCCCCCACACCACCACACACCCTCCCCCCGCACACCCCCACACCCTCCCCATACACCCTCCCCACACACTCCCCCACACACCCCCACACCCCCACACACCCCCCCCCACCCCAGCTCCACCGCTCACCCTCGCGGCCCACGAAGCTCTGCGCCTCCTCCTCCTCGTCCCCCTCGGCGGCCGCGTCCTTCCCCTTCTCGCGGCGCCGGTGGTGGCGGTGGCCGCGCCGGTGGTGACGCCGGTGGCTGCGGTGGCCCAGCGGCACGTGGACGCCCACGTAGATGGCGCGGTGGGCTGCACAGCACAACAACAACAAACAACAAAAACAAACAACAACAACAAAGGTCCCCCGTGTAGCCGTTGGGGGGGAAGTGCTGTGCGCGAATTGACCGATTTTAAGGCCGGCACGGCGCACACACTCATTCACTTGCCGATCGCACATGCACCGCAATGCCTTCTGACATTTACGTGAAATTCGCGTGCAAAAAATACATATATTTTTAGTTTTTAAATAAATATCCATCGACATATGTTGAACTTCTTTCGCACCGTACGTAGCCAACCGTGCTAATCGGAGGTGCGGGGGAAAGACAACAAACTAAACACAAAAGGCAGCACTTAAAGAAATTAGTTTTCAATTTAAACAAGCAGCTTGCATGTCCTTTGCACGTGACCATCCTTCCAGCATTTCCTCCCTCCCATCAGCCAGCCAGCAAAACTTTTTTCTGCCATTGCAGTATGATGCATTCCTTTTTTATCTTCTAAATATCCCCTACCCCAAGTTTTGTCCGAATCGTGCGATGTGCGCCGTGCCCCTGAGATGAAATATCCGATTAGATCTCTCGCAGTGCCACCGATCGTGTGAGAGAACGGTCCACGGAAGCGGATATGCCAGAGCTACTTCTCAGATCTCTTTTTCAATTCACCTCTGGTCCACACACGGCAGACGGCAGCATCTTCCCACCCGCTCCGGCATATGAGAGTATTGCTGGTCGCTTGACATCAAACCAACATTTGTAATTTCTATAAGGGGCTGTCCATAAATGACGTCACGCAATTTTGGACGATTTTTGACCCCCCCCCCCTCGTCACACGGCGTCACAAAAAGTCAGACCCCCCCTCAAATATGACGTCACGAAGCTCTGCCCCCCCCAAAACCATATTTCCATTTAGAAAATAAAACATGCTTCAAATCGCTTTAAACTATTGTCATTGTTGTGCGTATTTAATGTGGCGCTGCACTCTGATGTTGTAGGAGTGTTGTTATAACAATTAGTGTTGTTATAACAATTCCATATTTATTTAAAGTTGCGCATGTTTATGTGACGTCACATTTCTCCCACGTGACGTCATTTATGGACGGCCCTTAACTGAAGTTAATCCAAATTAAGTGCAGAACTTAATTTAATGGTTGAACTTGTGCAGCCGACTGGAACCAGGCTGAAGCCATTAGCTGCACTCGAGAAACCCCGGTTTAATGACAGGCAGTGGCTGAAACCCGGGATTCGAACTCAGGGCCTCAGCGTTGCTGGCTCAGCGTGGAGCTGACGGAAAACCCGAACCCCGCCATGTGGAGCTCCCCACGCTCCAGCCCAGCAGAGGGAGCACGCGCACCGCGCTCACTGCAAACACAAAGACCCCCCCCTCCCCCGCGTAGCCTTGACAGACCGTTACGAAAAGTGCTGTAAGCAAGTGCTGTTAAGCGAGCACCTATGAAGGCCGGCACGGTTACACGAGGGGGTGGGTGGCCAGCACCACACCCGACCGCCTTCGTCTCCCCAGTGGCGACGTTTTTACACGCAGCACTTAGGTACTCATTTGAGGCTGAGTCGACTTAGACGGCGTTCGTCCTCGCACCCACCCACCCATCGCCCCCCCACCCACCCACCCATCGTCCCCCCACCCACCCATCGCCCACCCACCCACCGCCCCCCCCATTGTCCACCCACCCATTGCCCACCCACCCATTGCCCACCCACCCATTGCCCACCCACCCATTGCCCACCCACCCATTGCCCACCCACCCATCGACCCCCCCACCCACCCACCCATCGACCCCCCACCCACCCATCGCCCCCCCACCCACCCACCCATTGCCCACCCACCCATCGCCCCCACCCACCCACCCATCGCCCCCCCCACCCACCCATCGCCCAGCCGCCACTCTCCCTGGCGGGCAGCAGACGGGACCTCAGCACCCCTGGGTTGCATTGCGATTAACAACATGGACAGAGTCAATGAGCGTTGAGGCATTGGTGCTCAACTCCGGTTTGCAGCCCTGCTGAGCCAGTGGTGGAAATTTGACATTCCTATGGCGGGGGGTGAGCCTGCTGGACATCTGTCAAAAAGAGATGTATAACTCGTCGGATTCCTCCAGTTATAAATAAATATTGTGATTCTGACTATCTATAGCCCTGCAGCCACTGCTGATATCCCCATTGAGTGGCAGTCGAATTGAAGTTGTATCGACCCTGGAAGAATGATGGGCTGAGTCACCCCCCCCCCCCGCACCGCCGCATCGAGTGGCGGCGCTAACCGTCCCCGGCAAGTCAAGCCCTCGTGGTGTGGTGGTGGTGGGGGGGTTGGCCGTGTGTGCGTTGCTGCCACACGACGGCACAGAATCATTTCTCTCTCTTTGTAGTTGTGGGGCCAGGGGCGGTTGGGGCGGGGGTGGGGGTGGATTGGGGGGTAGCGGGGGGGGGGGTATAAAAGGCAACCAAATTAACAGTGGCCGTGTGAGAGGTGGTGACATTCAGCCGAGTCACTGCGGGGTGGGTGGGGGTGAGGGCACGAGTCGCTTTCGCCGGGTAACCAAATGTCGGGCCCCGGGCTCGGGGGAGTGGCCCGGTGCCCAAGGGCGCTCGGTATTTGCGGGGCATCAACCCGCGGCGCGGGGTCGCTCGAAAGGTCAACGGGGCCGGCGCCTCTGTGTGTGCGGCCGTTCCGAGCACCGGCGAAACGACGATTGAAAAATAATGCACCCATTCTGAATGACGACGACGACAACAACAAACAACAACAATAACAAACAGAATAAATAATGAGAGAAAGAGAGCAGGCGATCAGGTGGTTGTTTCCTGTCTCGTTCTGCAATGCTGTTCTGATTGTGCTATTGCCAATCCAGGTCACGCTTGCCAATGAGACTCTATCCTGGTCTCTCGCAAGTTCTCACCGGGGTTTCAAACAAAAAAATCAACTTACAACTCGAGCATGAGACGAAGAATCCATTTGGAAGTCTCACGGAGCAGTGCAACCCTCGGTGTCAGAGGTGTCCTTGCGAGTGCCCTCTGGCGCTCGCAAGAGAGGGAGGGGGGAGGGAGGGCAGCGCATCGCTACGTCTTGAGCGGAGTCACGTCCCTTTAATCGCAATCACTCCGGCATGCGACTTTTCATGCCCAGAGCTGGAATGTCGCCAAATTAAACGCAGAACCAAATGTAACGCGATGCTTTTGTTTGCGGTGTAGTCATTGGTGACCAGGCTGGAGACCACTAACTCACTACTGCTGAGAACCCCACCCCCCCCCCCTCGAGTTAAACCACAAGAGGCTGGCCACCTGGGTTCAGACGCAACATTCGCAGCAGCAGCAGCGCCGCTTCTGCGCTCCGATCCTCTGAGCCACCCGGCCTCCTTCGGGCCACGCAGGATGAGAACATGTTCGACCATTTTCTGGCAATAAATCGGGAGGCGTTAAGATGTCCAAACCCCAAATAGAAACCTTTTGCAAGGCATCACACGTCTGCATTAACCGCACGCAGTACCCGTGGCAAAACATTGCGAACAAACGCGCTCTGATATTAATGTGTGCATTGTCTTGGAAACTGATTGGCCAAAGGTCGCATAGACACACAGAGTCAGTTGGGATGCAATGAGCGGCGGAAGACCTCGGACCGAGCCTAGTAAGTCAATCTGTCCAAGAATGATCGTCACAAATCAAACATCACGACGAGAGAGAGGGAGGGAGAGGGAGGAAGGGCGGTCGAACCAAGACTCGGAACGATCGGGAGTCGGTTTAAAGTGCAAACGGCACAATGGGCAACGTCAATCGGCGTTCTCACTTCCCATGAAATGACCATAATCAGATTTGACTGTCGCTGCGGGACAGGGTGCTTTATCATTGGCTTTGTTCGACAAATCTCACTTTTCGCAATCATGAGAATTAACACCAGCGAACTATTTAATAATGTTTAATGAAAAAAAATCTGGGAAAAAATGTAGCTTTACTCGACATCAGCATGATTGTCACATTTGTACGATAATCGTGAATTCAGCGGCTTATGAGCTTGCGTACTTAAATCGCCGGACAAAATGAGAATAAGAAGGTTTATTATTTATGAACGTTGATGCAAAATTGATTCATATTCAACGTGAAATTGTTTCTCTCTCGCGAGCGCGCCGTGGCCTAATCTCCTTTTAATTATGTAAATTCCACAAGCGACCTTTCGTGACCTTATTTACCTGAACCCATTCCCTAATCACGCGCGAGCCGAGTCTCTGGATGACCCCAAGTGACCCCAATCTAGGAACTGCCGAGCTGTCTCCGGCGGGTTCCAGGTAGGGTAAAGGCGCAGCCCTGCAATAGCCCGCTCGTGTCACTGCCGGCAGGAAAGTGGCCCGTGAATGGGGTTTTATCCAGTTTCTTACCACGTGTGCAAAGAAAACACTCCTTAGCGTTTGAGGACATGAGCACAGCCAACGCATTCGTCAACAACATTGTGGCCTTAAAGTAAAAAATATTTAATAGGTGACGTTTCTGGCAATGCACCTTCTTCATAGCTATGCACTGTATGGCAAGACTCCTATCGTAGTCCTGCTTATGAACGCGCAACTCTTATACATTGTCACGAGCGCGCAGTTTTCGTACATTGGAAGCTTGATTAAACAGTTCTGTAGCACACAAGACGACTAGAGTGTGTAACTCTTTCTTATCCGTTATGCTTATCTTGTGTTTATTAATAATCTCTCTGCGGTGATGTCTTTGCCACATTCACACTCGACACATCAGCTGGAGCGCCTCACATCTGCCTGTCACTCCGTTGCCAGTGATGGATTCGTGAACATTTTTTATTTCCGTAAAAAATGACAAATTCGGCAACACCGCACGAACCATCCCCTTAATGTTTTATTCAACTCTAATTATGCATCACCACTTTAATTCCCGATTGTGCTGTCGGCATTCCATTCTGAACTTTCGCAGAGAATGATTAACTCTTCTTGTTGGAGGGTGGCCCACAGAATCGGACATCACAGAACTACCGCTGAGATATATTCGAGTGGCGGTGCGGCAATTGCAGCAATGGGGTGCCCTCTGTGTACAGCCAGCGGTAGAAATGGTAACACCGTAGTGAGCCGATAGATGGGGTAAAGCGTGGGTACTCCGACCGCTTCCAAGACGCACAGCCCAGCGTGGAAGAGCAGGCCAAATACCCTCTGGAGAGGGGCTCTCCACGGCGACCTCGGGCTGAGACCTTTCCCGTTGGCAGTGACGCGAGCGAGCAATTGCAGGGCTGCGCCTTCACCCATTGTCTTGAACGCCTGTCAATTGCGCCGTTTGAGATTGTTACGTTCGTTCGAACGGCACCTTGTGACGATAACACGAGCGCACTGGACGGCGCGCTATGCAAGTTGCCTTTAGCAGCAGCAGCGGCGGCAGCGGCAGCAGCGGCAGCAGCGGCAGCAGCGGCAGCAGCGGCGTGTAGGGAAGCCGCTTAGCCGACACAGGAGGAGCGGTAAAGGCATCGCCTGTCAGAGCACAGAGCACAGTCACTCATCAAACACTCGCGTTACACTCGCGCGTAATGCACAGCGCCTCTCAATTCTCCTAACAGCTCAGCCAACGTCGCGTCTGGGAGGAGGGGGGGGGGTATCAGGGGGAGGGGTCTGGAGGGAGCTGAGCTTCCTCAGCCCCCTCCCTCCCCTACCTGGATCATTATAATCAATTCAGCAGATTGGAGGGGGCTGGATCACATGTAAACATTGGTAGGATGGAGCGATGGGACGTGCCGCCAGGACGATTTTGAGAAGCGATTCGTACGCGTTTGGGATGAAACCATTGCGGTGTGAGTGGGTGTGTGGGTGTGTGGGGGGGAATGGGTTCAGCTTTCACGTCTCGCTCCCCGTCAGTGCGTGACCCCCCGCCCCCCCCCCCGCCCACAACCCCGCCCGCCCGCCCGCCCGGGGAAGCGAATGGACCAACCGAGTCCGGTCTCAAACGCACCGCACGCAAAGTGAGTGCGTAGTGAGTGAGTGAGTGCGTGAGTGAGTGAGTGCGTGAGTGAGTGAGTGCGTAGTGCGTGAGTGAGTGAGTGAGTGCGTAGTGAGTGAGTGAGTGGACGCGGCGACGTGCTCACCTTCGAGCTCCTCCTTCTCAAAGTTGGTGGTGAGGACGGAGCGAGTGCCGCCCCTGTCGACCACCGCCTCCTCCTCCGGCCTCTGAGACACACGCGGACACACAAAGAAGACAAAGATCCACATCCCCCCCCGCACTGACGGGCAAAGTGCCGTGAGCGAGAAGCTTCGAAGTCCGGGGCGCGGTGTGGCCAAACACGGCGCCCGGCCGCCTTTGTCTCCCCCGTGCTGTTGTCGATCTCACCGAGTCGAAACAGCGGGTTATATATTCGTAATCGATGTTGGCCGTGAACTGGAATCGAATTCGGGTCGCCGGGTGCAGAGCGCAGCGCGCTAACCACGTGGCTGCTGGCTCCCCGCAACACACGAGCACACAGACACTCCACTGCGGGGCGCCACGGCAGTGATGTTAACTTCCTCGCCTGGTCTACAGGAGGTCGTGGGCTCGATCCCGACCCTGACGCCTGCTGCTGCTGCTGTGTATTCGGAGTTTGCGTGTCGCTCTCCCCGTGGTCGCGTGGATTTTTCTCCGGTTCCTCCCGTTGTCCCCTCCACATTTAGAATCGACATCATGCGTTTAATTTATTTGGTTTGCTGTACATTTCCACGCGATGAGCCACTTCGTTGAGCTTATCATTCGTGGCCAGATCACTTCTGATAAAAGAGATACATCGCTCAGTGGGCCTTACGTGGTCAAGTAATATTAGTCGTAGTTTTCAGCCTTCCGAACTGCAGGGGACACGCGATCTGAACAAGGCGGTAACGAGTGTATCGCCCCAAACTCCTCGACCCTACCTCGCCCGATGCTGACGCTTACAAATGGAACTCGGCTACTCGGTCAAGGCTACAGCCGAGCCAGTGGAGGGGGGCCACGTCCGGGCCACGCCGCAGCCCCTCGACGCTGTCGCATGGAGGAGGAGGGGGGTGTCTCTTGAGAGCCGGGCGGCGTGAATGTCACCGTCTCCGTGGCGCGTGCAGCCCCGGAGGAGCGAATGTTGCTCGCTGCTGCTGCTGCTTGGAGGGACCGCTTCTCGCGACGGAGTGCGGGAACATGATGTTCCGAGTCGGCGCGGATTAGCGTTCGGAGCGGTGGGCAGGGGGGGGGTCCATGTCTCCACGGGCCGCTCTCCTCCCCTCCTTCCACACCAATTAATTAATTCATTAATTCTGTCCCTCTTTCGAACCAGAGGTGCGAACCAGAGTTTCATTCCAGCCGGGCCAGTCAGTACGCGTCCACTGTGAGCTGCGCGTATCTCGCGGGGGTCGAACGGGACACCTCCCAAGGCTCTCTGTGCAATGGGGCAGTCAAGATTCAGCTCTGCAATTCAACAATAATCGACGCTCTTTTAAAATGAACACATTTAAGTGAATGTAGCGGCTTCTAGTGACAGCACTGAACCCATTACAGACAACCAGGGTTTCATTTCAGCTGGGTCTTGTGCAGAATCTATTCCAACACTCATCACATCCATCATATCTCTCCCACTGCGTGTGGCGGTGTGGCTGCCAGAAGCCACGTGCCACCTCTTAAAGTCGACCGAAGACCAGGGGGACAAAAAGGCCGCACTCGGCACACCACGTTGCACGTTTGTTGAACTTCTTTCACACCGTACGTAGCCAAGCGTTACGTGCCACCGAGCCAGCGTCAGTCCAGACGTAGCAGCGACGCGGAGATAAATAAAAAAAACAAAAAAATATTCAGCGAGAAATCAAAGCGCTGCTGCTGCTGCTGACGGCGCAACTTGAGAAGACATTTCACTGTAAGGCTCTTCTCATTGACAAGGAGAGTGTCCCCTGGATCTGCTATCTATTTATCTGACCTGTTGTTGTTGTTTTTATTGCCATCGGACAATCCTAAACATCTACGTCTGATTGTCAATCCACAGATTCCACGCACAATTTGGATCAATAGCGCTGAATGTATCAACAGCACTGAATTTATCAACAGCACTGAGTGAACCACCTCGTTTCGTCTCCTGGCATCTCCATTCTGCCATCTCTGTCCTCATTTCAACTGACTCTATTATTGAAGTCAGTACATTTTAAGTGTGAAAGTCATTTTACAACGTAATTGCTATTATCATCCAGTGATTGTTGTTGTTGTAAATCTGTAATTGTGGAATGCTTTGATGTTGTCTGCCGGCCCGAGTTGCCCTTGAACAAGAGATTATTAGCACCACGGCCTCTAGCCGACGGGAAATGAAGTCCCGATTCTTATTCCGAGACTGATGTCAGTAACAGCGCCGCATCTCGCCGCACGGAGCCCCCCCCCCCACTCACCCACCGAGAGAGCGAGAGACGCGGAGAGAAGTGGTGATCATGAGGTGCTTCATATCGCGCGGTCCCATCACCTAGAGCCCCCACAACGAGTGGAGGACATTACCCAGCCCGGGCTGTTCCAGCGGGGACGCTCTGTGCACCGCTAATGCGGTTTCGCTCCGCCGACAGCGAGCGGCGTCCAAAGATGCTCGCGATAAATCAATGGGATTCGCTAACACTTCGTGGGTTGTCTGGAAGAAAAAAAAAACGTGAGATGAACCGGATTTTTTTTTGGTTGTGTTTCGATGAGTGATGTTCGTCGTTTTGCAATGCAACTCGGATTTAAGAGTAAATGATGCCATTCGGAATATAAAGGTCGTGGGTCTTGGATGAGTGGTTAGCGAGCACTGTGCTTTGAACCCCAGTGACCCGAGACAGACTGACAGAGACTACGATTGCTATGTAGGTCCGTAGCATCGTGTAAGGCTGTTCTACGTACGCCTACGTGGTCCTAGAAAAGTCTGAGACCTACGCGAGTTTGGCAGTGCCTTTTAAGTGTTTGGATTCTATGTAAGTCGATATGATTCGTTGTAAGTCAATATTTCACTATGCAAGTGTCTGGGTCCTATGCAAGTCTATGTGGTCCTACATAAGTCAACATTTTCCTAGGTAAGTTGATGGGTCCTACCTAAGTCTATGGGTTCTACGTAATTCTGTCAGTCCGATGTAAGTCTATGGATCGAATGTAAACCCTGTGGGTCCAGTGGGTATATAGATATTTTATTCCTTTTTAGGGATTTGACAAAGCAGCCGTAAGCCGCGCGGAATCCGCGTCAGCGAGCGGAGGGTGAGAGGCGACCAACCGCCGCCTTTGAGAAGATAAATCCCCACGTGACCTTCAACATGGAATGGGCGCGGTTCGTTACCACCGCCATCATCTCGCTGGGCCCCCCCCGTCACAGAGAATTAACAAGCGCCATGGCGAGCACGTGCCCCTCCCCCCCACACCCCCCACGCCCCCCACACCCCCCACCCACACCGCCCCCCCCCCACCCACACGCCCCCACCCACACGCCCCCCCCCACCCACACGCCCCCCCCCCACCCACACGCCCCCCCCCCCACCCACACGCCCCCCCCCCACCCACACGCCCCCCCCCCCCACCCACACGGCCCCGCCACCCACACGGCCCCGCCACCCACAAGCCCCCCCCTACCCACAAGCCCCCCCCTACCCACACGGCCCCCCCCCCCTACACGGCCCCCCCACCCACACGTCCCCCCCGAGGGTCGGGTATTTCTAACCGGCTGCACTAACAAGACGGTAAAGATTTATCGCTGATCTCTCGCAGCGCAAACAACCAACTCGTGTGTTGCGCTGACGCCCCCCCACCTCGCCCGCACGCACTCCCGTGGCGGTGTTGTTGATTCTCGACTCCGCCCGCGTGCACAGCAGGAGAGAGGAGCGCCGAGTGTCGAGACTCGTTCTTCAGGAGGGTTCTGCCGCGTCTTTGCAGTCGAGGGGGTGCGGTGGGGGGGGGGGCGGCGATATTGCCGCTGTGCGCGCGATCCCAGTCGAGTAATTTGCGGGTCATTTTGAAGTCTGCCAAATTTGAACATCTGTAAATAGTTTCTGGACATTTGTGAAGAAGAAAACGCTTTATAGCTCATCGGATTTCTCCAGTATAAATGCATATTCTGATTCTGGACCATGATGCCGGCAAACTATGGCCTGCTCTTATTGAATGACATCACTGGATCTTTAACGTCCACGGGGTTGGGATGTTTGGGCCAATGACAGTGACATTGTACTATTTTATTGCTATGGGATGAAACCGGAGAACCCGGAGGAAACCCATCCAGATCAGGAGGAGAGGGCGAGAGAACACACGCACGCACACACACACAGGCACACACGCACACACACACAGGCACACACACACACACACGCACAGGCACACACACACGCACACACACACACACAGGCACACACACACGCACACACGCACACACACACACACAGGCACACACACGCACACACACGCACACACACGCACACAGGCACACACACGCACACACACGCACACACACACACAGGCACACGCACACACACACACACAGGCACACACACGCACACACACGCACACACACACACAGGCACACACACACACACGCACACACTCCACGTGGAGAGGCGCCCGAGTCGGGAATCGAACCCAGGCCCTGGACGGATCCAAGAGCTCAGCTCGTGTCCAGGAGCTGAATGGCTCACGTGACCACCACGAGAGAGAGCGACGGCGTGTGGAGTGGTGTGGTGAGTGGTGTGGTGAGTGGTGTGTGGAGTGGTGTGTGGAGTGGTGTAGTGAGTGGTGTGTTGAGTGGCGTGTTGAGTTATGTGGTGAGTGGTGTGTTGAGTGGTGTGGTGAGATGTCGTGTTGAGTGGTGTGTGGAGTTGTGTGGTGAGTGGTGTGTTGAGTGGTGTAGTGAGTGGGGTGTGGAGTGATGTGTTGAGTGGTGTGGAGTGATGTGTTGAGTGGTGTGTGGAGTTGTGTGGTGAGTGGTGTGTTGAGTGGTGTAGTGAGATGTCGTGTGGAGTGGTGTGTTGAGTGGTGTAGTGAGTGGTGTGTGGAGTGGTGTAGTGAGTGGGGTGTGGAGTGATGTGTTGAGTGGAGTGTTGAGATGCCGTGTTGAGTGGTGTAGCGAGTGGTGTGTTGGGATGTCGTGTTGAGTGGTGTGTTGAGTGGTGTAGTGAGTGGTGTGTTGTGTGGTGTAGTGAGTGGTGTAGTGAGTGGTGTGTTGAGTGGTGTGTTGAGATGTCGTGTTAAATGGCGTAGTGATCATGGCCTGTGATGACGATGTTGTTGGCGATGATCGCTCGCCCGCTGTCGCTGTGCGTGTGACCGGATCGCAGTTAGCACGCAGCCGCGGCGGATTCTCCACGCAGCAGCAGCAGCAGCACGACTACCACCACAGTAATGGAGTAGATTATTGAATCAAATCGTGACCTTCCATTGTAAATTGCCAGAATCAACATTTCCCACTTCCCTCCCTTCCCACTCCAGAGATTTCCCGAGGGTGACGCCTCAAATAAACACGCGTGAAACTCGAACTCCTCTCCACTCCTCCAGCGAATGGGCATGGCTACCTGCACACAGGTGGGCACACAATGGGGTCTGGTGTACGGTGCTTTTTCTGCAATATTTTGCTGTCTTTTCTTGGATTTTCTGTTTGCACATAGTCACTTTAAGATGTTTTCTTGTTCATGTTTTTGTTTTTTTGTTTGTTGCGGTTGCACCCGATTCAAGAGCCGAATGGCTCACAGGGCTATACCTAATAAATGAAACTTGAAACTTGAAATAAATTCACAAGAGCCGTGAGCATGCGGTTGCATAAAAATTGGTGACGTTATCTCCCCCTTCCGTCTCGTTGAATAAAAGGTTCGGGCGCAGCCCTGCAATTTCTTGCGGACTTCCTCTGCCGGCGGAAGGGCCTCCACTAGAGGGAGCTCTAGGGAGCCCCTCTCCACGTGGCCCCCTCTTCCACGCGGTACCCACACTTTACCCCACCGTACGCGACCTGTAGCTTACCCTTTCATACTTCTGGGTGGACAGAGGCCGGGGTGATTGCCACGGCGGGAGTTCGACCCGGTGACCTCTGGATTAGCAAGTTCAGTGAGCCGGTGACCTTTGATGTTAAGATGTTAACTACCTCGCCTGGTTGGAAGGAGGTCGTGGGTTCGAGCCCGACCCTGACCCCTGTATATTTGGAGTTTGCGTGTCTCTCTCTCCCCGCGGTCGCGTAGATTCGTCTGCGAGTCCTCCGGTTATTTCTCCACATTTTATTTCTTTCCTCCACATTTTTGAATCAACGTCACGCGTTTGGAAAATTTGGCTGCAAAACATTTCCACGTAATAAGCCGCTTCGTTCAGCTATCATCTGTGGCCAAGTCGCTGTTGAAAAAGAGCTACATAGCTCAATGGGGCCTTACCTGGTAAGATAAAAATAGTTTCGTTTAGTTTAGAATCGCGAGCCGCTGCCAAACGCACGGACTCGAACCCACAAAATCAACGGCACGTGGGGCCGGGCACGAGCGTCGCCGACACGGCCATCGTGACCCCTCTCGGAGCTGTTCCACAACGACCAGCTGCAACACTCAATGGGCCTCACCTGGTAACATAAAACAAATTACACCAACTGTGGCAGCAGCATTTGTCTCATTCTACAGTTGCCATATTTCGTTGTTCGCATCGATAAGTAATTGGTGGGGGGGGGGGGCAGCAATGGCTCTGAAAGATGATGCTAAATAAATGCAATGTGTTCGTTTGGGGTGTAGCGTTACAGGCTACCGCAGGGCCCCCTGCTAAGTAAATATCGCCGATAGCGAGACGCGAAACGTCCCCGGGTGCTGCGGCCGCGAGCACCGTTGTACAGAGACCGCCGCTCCACGCGACTCCCACCGCAGCCTCCACCCCACGGCCGTCCAACCGACCCCACCATCGCACTGGTCTTCTCGCTCCACAGCGTCATGTTTCACAGAAGCAGAATATTGATTCGTGCTGGAGGAATCCGATGAGCTGTGAAGCTCCTTTACCAGGACACCTGCCATCTTACCGACCCCATTCTCTAGACGTCACCGCAGGGCTCGTGCCAGGCTAGGTGCACTTTGGAAGGCGTCGTTTTTGGAAGGATGTTACGGGGACGGACTCAGGTGTTATGGGATTACTGAGATGACCGGCAGATGCCCCACCACCACGACTTTCCTACAAGCCACATCTGCACACGATCTCTCTCCCCAGATCTCCATTCTCCTGCGACGGAACCTGCCGAGCGGTAAATATTCTCCCGGCTCTCCCTCCTCCTACCCCAACACGCACGCGCCTCCGATTAGCACGGTTGCCTGCGTACGGTGCTAAAGAAGTTCAACATACATACATACATACACACTCCTTTATCCATGAGATTTCCCCCTCCCCACCCACCTCCTCCTGTGTCCATCCGTTACAAATCAATGGTTTATTGACAAGTAATAAATAAATAAAAACCTCTCAGTCACGCAACTGCTTAGGATTTCATTTCCTGATAGAAGCTCCCCAGCACGTGGAGCGGAACGTCGGACCTCACGCCCAACAGCAGGCGGGGACAACCCGACAGCGCACCCGAGAGCTCCGAGCGAGGCGCGTGAATCCACGTCGGTTGACAGCGTTGGTCTCTCCTGAAAAGCAGACCGCTAGAGACGGCCTCTGAAACAGCCCCTCGTGATGCGCGCTAGTTCTGCATTCGCCAAGTCCGCAGACAGGTTTGCCTATGTGAGAACGTGCGTTTAGTGTTCAGTCTCACACATGAAAGATCCCCCGAAATAGCCTTAACAGACTGTAGGGGCAAGTGCTGTTAGCGAGCACCTATGAAGGCCGGAATGGTACACGAGGGGGTGGGTGGCCAGCACCACGCCCGACTGCCTTTGTCTCCCTAGTGGCAATGTTTACACACCGAACCAGGTACTCATTTGATGCTGAGTCGACCGAGGGGAGGCCCGCGACCGGTTTAGATAATCGTCACTGGTGTTGGCCGTGAGCGGGAATCGAACCAGTGTCGCCGGGTTCATAGCGCAGCGCGCTAAACGCTACACATGCACACACACAACACAAACGCACATACACACGCAACACACACACGCACACACACACGCAACACACACGCACATGCACACGCACATGCACACGCACACACAACACACACACACGCACGCACTCCCACGCAATCCCCAGGCGGTGTGAGCATGGCCTCGTGTCACTGTCAAAACACGAGGCCATGTACGGAGCGCGTTCTCTGTTTCGCCTCGAAAAGCCCTTTTCGGGAAAGATCTATTTTTGATCGGGAACATCCAAATCAGCGGCGCAATCGCTGCTGCCTCGAGGATTCTGGGGAGCTCGCCCGTGCGTTCTCGAGTCGTACCGCCACGTGCTGTTCAGCACGGCGTCCCGACGTTTTCAAGCTCTTGCATTCCCTCGGCTCGCCGAGCGGAACGTCGGACATCGCGCCAGACCCACTCGCAGGATACAACCCGAGGGACGCCTGCCGCTTTGTTTAATGCGCATCACTCTAAGTCAAGGGGGGGGAACGTCTGGCCCGTGGGCCGTACAAGGCCCGTGAAATCATTTGGTGTGGCCCTGCCAAGGCAACCGCAGGCGGGACACGAAATTCAATAAATCTAGGAGCAAACCTGGAAAAGCAGTTGCGAGTAGCAACATCATCAATAGCCAGCGAACATCACACGCCTCACCAAAGAAAAGCAGTTCCAGCCATCACATTAAGGGTGAGTTAATTAAATGTTTGACCAAATATAAGCGTCACATTTTAAAGTTGATAATTGTGTATGGCCCGCGAATGATGTTATAAATATCCAAATGGCCCTTGGCAGAAACAAGGTTCCCCACCCTTGCTCGAAGGGATTGACGGCGCAGGCGCGAATCTCTTTCGCTCGAGCGACCGAACGCAAAGGTCCTTCAGGTGTCACCAATCTCCCCTGGAGATAATGGACTTTAGTCTCGGGAGAGGCAACGAGCGAAGCAATCATTCGCGAAACAATTCGAACAATCTGTCACAAGGGGGGGGGGGGGGGGAGACACACAGCAACTGGGTGATGCGGCAGAGTGTCTGAACCACGTACCGCTATTGAACATGGACCCTAATGAAAGCTAATTAAACAAATGACAGTGGTATTCAAAAGCTTATGGGTCTCAACGCAAATCCGTGGTTGTTATATTCCCACCGATGGGCCCGATGCAAGGCTACGGCTCCTGTGTCAGGGGCTGTAGGCATTATGTAATGGGTAAATGTTCAAGCTGTTCTCCCCCTCCACCCTCCCCCCGTTCAATCACAGCCGGATTTGTCAGCCTGCTCGGCGGGGTCTGTGCGCGTCGTAAAGGGGCGTCGGGACGGGCAGGATGACGAGGAGGGTGAGGAGGAGGAGGGGGGGGTGATGAGAGGTAGGGGGATGAGTGGGTGAGTGTTTGCGCTGGAGGCAGTGACAGGATGCGACGAGACAGCCTCGTGCCGCCTAGAATGGGCACGGAGCACCGCGAGAGCGGCGCCAACGCCCAAAAACGCAGCCAATGGCAGCTCCTGCGCAGTGCCGCGTAGCCGAGGCGGCAGGGAGAGAGAGAGGGAGAGAGGGGGGAGAGAGAAGGGGGAGAGAGGAAGGAGAAGGATCCTTCCTTCCTTCTTTCCTTCCTCCACGCTCGGTGATGTCGAGCGGCTCTCGCCCGCCCCCCCCCCCGTCCCCATGACCTCAGGAAGCCGATTCGATTCGCCGCTCGTTAACGTCGTCACGGGCAGAACGTGGCACGGCAGATGCGGCTGTACCGTCCGCCGTCGACGGTGGACGATGTGAAGAGTCGCCCACAGGGTGACCGCAGTCATCGATTACGAAGCCTCCGCAGCGCACGGCGCACACGGGAGCGCCACGAGCCCGGCCTGCAGCGCTCCCCAGCAGCTGTTCAGGCACTGCTCTTATTCGGTGCCTGTACGAGAGACGCTCCCAGCACGTGGAGCGTAAACGTCGGACATCGTGCCGAGCCACGACACGCGGCGACACATCTCACAGCGGGAGAGCGCTGTGCCGGTAGCGCGTCTCCGATATTCGCCGGGACACTGACACCGCGGCGGCAGCGGCGGCTGTGCCAGAGGCCGAGGCGAGAGGCCGGTGCGAGGCAACGAGGAGTCACCGGCATCGGCGCATCGCTCGCGTCCGAGACGCCGTGATTCATTGAGATGTGGCTCGCGTGGGAAGCAGCAGCAGGAGGAGGAGGGGTAGACGGAGTGGGCTGCCCCCCACCCCTAAGTATAGCTGGCACAGCACACGCAGTGGTTAATGTAAAATAGAGCCCCGATTATTGTACCGCCCTAATTAGCCTCTGGCGCTACGCTGGACAGCTCCTCTAATGCCCCCTCCCTACCGAGCACACGAGCCCCCCCCCGACTGCCACTGCTTTGCTCCATTGGTCACTTAACCATGCGGCTTCAGGGCATGCAGCCTCCCGTCATGGCAATGTGGAATTTATCTAGGCGGGGAAGGGGGCGGGGGGTTGGTGTGGGGGGGCAAGGATGGAGACGATCGGCCCAGCAAGTTCTCGGTGTGAGCTGGGAGATGCTTGGACGCGGCTCGGCAGAGTTTCAGTTCCCCAAGGCGGAGTGCTCGACACGGGAGCGACCGCGTGCCACGGTGCTGTCCGGAGACGGCGGGCGCGTTAACGTAGCACACACACAGAGAGAGAGTCGGTCGTCGACTTCCCCGTGTGGCCCCATGGCTCCCCATGTTTGGTCTGTGGATCGCGTTGTGAGTACGCGGCTCTCTGTGGTGCGAGCGTCTATACCAGATGTTCTTCTTCTACATCTGGGGTGTGTGAGATGACCTTTCTGGGGGTGCGAGACGTGGGCGGATTTTTCTGGAAGGTAAATCATCGAAAACTAGAATTAAGTACAACTACTTTATATTCTTGGTTCTTTCGGTAAAGTCACGTAGAAGGGAAACAACTAAATAATACAAATATAAAACAATAAAAATTCTCACGACGTTTCGACTGCAACACAAGCAATCATCATCAGGTGTGAAATCCACAGCAAGAAATTTGGTTTCATCAAACCTATGTATTTCTGAACATTGTACATGTTGTAGCGATTGAGAGCCAACTGGGTGCAGGCTTCAGTAAAGCTTAAGCACCGCTGGTCTATACCATGCAGCTTGGACCGACGTGCAGCGTCGAAATGCCACCGCATCTCGTCAATGCGCCATACAGAATAGGTGGGCAACTTTTATTTAAACGAGAAACTAACAAAGAGCTCGTCCTTTTGGATGCAACTCGTCGTCTGTCCGTCCGTCCTTCCCTCTGGACGTGACGTCATGTCAGCGTGCAGAACTTTTTTTCGAATATAGTTGGTCAAATCGGTCAGAAAATGTTATCCTCTATAATAAAGGTTTTTTTGGGGGGGTTAGATCGCGTAAATATGCGTCTTGATTTGAAGCTTTCGTGACTGCAGGAATCCATACTCTTTGGTTCTTTCGGTAAAGTCACGTAGTTAGAAATAAAATAAATCACGACGTTTCGGGCGCAACACAAGCGTCCATAATCAGGTGTACATATAACCAAACATACACGGTGTGTGGGATCATCTCAGTCACCTAGCTCTATCCCGTGGCCTCAACGTGCACCTAGCCTGCCACAAGCTCCGTGTTGTTGTCGTTGTTGTTGTCGTTGTTGTAGTAGCAGTACACGTACACGCCGTGTGTGTATACAACTCAAGTGAGGGGAACGCAACGTGGGAGCTGCCACCGAGCTGCCGTGCGTGTCGAGCCCGCCACGATGAGCGAGGGCCACGCGCGTCTCGTCTGTGGCTTTGCTTGGCGACGGCTTTCTGCTGAATCACGGAAATCCGTCGCCGCCGCCGCCGCCGCGTTCCAGCCAGTCACTCAGGTGCAGCACGTGGCGTGGGTTGAGGGGGAGGTGGTGGGGGGGAGGTGGTGGGGGGGAGGTGGTGGTGGGGGGGGGTATGCCCCCCACAAACTACGTGACAGATTTCTAGAGGGGATGGGTGGGGAGCAATCGACTTCATCCCCCAAAATTAAAATCCACCAACTATCAAAAAAAATCAGGGCGGTAGAGACCTCTATAATTCATTTTAATCATAGTTTGTCCAAGACATATTGGCCAGCGTAGAAGAGTAGGCCAAGCACCCTCAAGGGTCTCTCTACAGCTTCCTGTAGTGGGGGCCACTGTCGCAGGTTGTGGTGTGGACGACCAATTACAGGGCCTCACCTTAATCTCTAAACAACAATAACAACAACAACCACGCGTGCCGTTTGCTGTTCAAATGATCACCATCAAACTTGATTTGAAGCTTTCGTGACTGCAGGAATCACTCTTTGGTTCTTTCGGTAAAGTCACGTAGAAAGAAAATGAATTAAATAATAGAACACGACGTTTCATTTGCAACACAGGCAGTTGCTTGTAATAGAATACGACGATTCCATTGCTTGTGTTGCAATCGAAACGTCGTGTTCTATTATTTAATGTGTTGTACTGTACTTCTGTGCTGCCGCCGCGTCTACTCGCGTCGTCCGCATCGCTGAATATTACGCGAGCGATAATCAGCGTTGCTCGTTGCGTTTCGCATTCGGTGTTCCGTTGCGACAAAAATATCCGAAATAACAAACTCAAGGCTAATATGAGATTCGTCGCATCGGCGAATAGTTCATACCCATTCAACTAGCGCTTTGCAATTTTCCATCTCTCTCTCTCTCGCTCTCTTCTTACACGGAGTCATTGACGGCGTGGTGATTACCCACGGCAAAAGGTTTCGTATGTGTTGCGGTTATTCAATAAGTCTTGGGCCTCTGAGGACGCCCACGGCGAGAGAGTTGCGGACTGCGGTCGTTGCTAGAGAGAGTTGAGTCGACGGCTGTGTTAAAGAGCTTTGGGGCTCATCGGATTTCCTCCTGCGATGAATACATATTCGGATTCCGAGTGAACCGCAGTTGAACAACCCGAGCCAAGCGACCGTTCTCTCGTACTCGACGTACGGCAAAGCACAGGGAGATTACACACTGTTTTACATTTAAAAACAGCCGCACCGGCGAGCCAATAGTTCTCGCGATAATTGCCAAACTTGCGAAACTCGATATCGTTGCAACCTGAGCGAGGTTTAATTGAGGCCGAATTACGTCAAAGAGTTTGGTGCCCAAACTAAAGATGATTTTTCTTCTTCTAATATTCCCTCTCGCGTGCATGTGTGTGTGTCTGTGTGTGTGTTTGTGTGTGTGTTTGTGTGTGTGTGTTTGCGTGTGTGTTTGTGCGTGTGTCTGTGTGTGCGTGTGTGTTTGTGCGTGTGTGTGTCTGTGTGTGTGTGTCTGTGTGTGTGTATTTGTGTGCGTGTGTGTGCGTGTGTGTGCGTGTTTGTGCGTGTGTGTTTGTGTGTTTGTGTGTTTGTGTGTGTGTGTTTGTGCGTGTGGTTGTGTGCGTGTGTGTTTGTGTGCGTGTGTGTGTGTGTGTCTGTGTCTTTGTGTGTGTGTGTGTGTGTTGGTGTGTGTGTTTGTGTGTGTGTTTGTGTGTTTGTGTGTGCGTTTGTGTGTGTGCGTGTGTTTGTGCGTGTGTTTGTGTGTTTGCCTGTGTGTGTTTGTGTGTGTGTGTGTGTGTCTGTGTATGTTTGTGTGTGTTTGTGTGTGTGTTTGTGCGCGTGTGTTTGTGTGTGTGCGTGTGTTTGTGTGTGTGTGTCTGTGTGTGTTTGTGTGTGTGTGTTTGTGTGTGCGCGCGCGTGTGTGTGTGTGTGTGTTTGTGTGTGTGCGTGTGTTTGTGCGTGTGTGTCTGTTTGTGTGTGTGTGTCTGTGTGTGTTTGTGTGTGTTTGTGTGTGTGTGTTTGTGTGTGTGTTTGTGCGTGTGTTTTTGTGCGTTTTGGCGAAAGCTCGCGGTGGCTAAGCAGCCGTGCCGGCTATGACCGAGTTTATTGGCCGGCCTCTCGTTATCAACGTCAATGTTATAACGGTGAACATCGTCCAATCAGTGGTGACCTGGGAGGTTCCGTGAAAGGGTCGGTGATGGTGATAGTGGTGGTGGTAGTTACAATGATGGTGATCATCATCGTGATGGTGATAGTGATGGTGATAGTGATGATGATAGTTCCGATGATGATGGAGATGTGACATTTAACAATAATTATATTAGTATTCCGCTTGTTTACCCAGGAAAGTTTCACCGAGTCTCAATACTTTTTTTAGGAGGGTCCTGCCAAGTTTCTGCTGCTATGCGCGATCCCAATTGATTACACTGTCAGTGTAATTATTTTTAAAATACCAAAATCGCCGTTACAATGTTACTATTGTGTTTGAGGCATTGGAGGAGACCGGAAAACCCTGAGCAAACCCCCACACCGAGAGGCACCCAAGTGAGGAATGAAACCCAGGCCTCACAAAGACAAAGATTCCCCCCCCCATAGCCTCATCAGACTGTTGGGGCAAGTGCTGTTAAGCGAGCAGCACCTACGAAGGCCGGCACGGCACACGAGGGGGTGGCTGGCCAGCACCACGCCCGGCCGCATTTGTCTCCCCAGTGGCGATGTTTACACATCGCAACTATGTACTCATTTGAGGCTGAGTCGACTTATGGGGAGTCCCAAGACCAGTTCAGATAATAGTCACTGGGTGTTGGCCGTGAGCGGGAATCGAACTCGGGTCGCCGGGTTCGTAGCGCAGCGCGCTAACCGTTACACCACCGCTCCCCACGTGTCCCCACACACACAGCACACACACACGGGCACCACCACGCAGCGCACACACACACGGGCACCACCACTCAGCACCCACCACCCTTTGTGGATGGGTCCGTCCGACCCCTCCGACGGCACCGACATGGTACGAACCGGCCGCTCGCATCACCGAGCACATCGCCTTTTCTGATCTCGTCTCTTGTCGGCCACCTGATGTTGGTGTCTATTTTTATCCGCGCATCTGTGTCTCGACGTCGTCATCATTCGATACCGATCGTAGAACGCACGAGCGATAAATCCTCTTTCCGAATTGAATAAACACACGCACCCGGTCGAATCCGCGGCCACGGCGAACGCGACACACACACACTCACGCACACCACGTAAGCATCGAGCACGTGCGCACATCACGTCCCGCACATCACGGCTTGTACGTCCGCCGCGGAGATGGAGCGACGAAATCAGTGCAGGCGCTGGGTGGATTGCTGCGTCGCAAGTTCACGAGAGGAGGTGGCGGCGGGTTGGGAGGTCTTCATCCAGCAGTGGATTAATCACGGCTCCTGCTGCTGCTGATGATGATGATGTGTGGAGTGGCGAGGGAGTGGTTCGCGCACTCTGCTATAAACCCGGCTTCCCGTCATCTGACCAGGATGGTGAAGTATGGCCAAACAAACAAACAAAACAAACCCATGCCTGCCAAGCGGGAGGTAGACCTTCACCCAGCAGTGGAGTGAGCATGGGCTCTAGACTCCTGCTGTACACGCGCACCTGCATTCTCTATGCACCGATTCTTACGCACTGGGCCACGCGCCACCCTCGTGTTGACATTAGCGCGCGCACGGCACAGGCTGCCGACGAGACCCAGAAGGTCGAGAACCCCGTGCAGTTGTGGAACATTTGGTCCAAAGAACACCCCCATCACTGTGGCTGCCGTCATGCTCACACAAAACCCCTTACCCATACGGAGTGTTACCCATACGAAGTGTTACCCTTAACGAGTGTTGCCCATAACGAGTGTTGCCCATAACGAGTGTTGCCCATAACGAGTGTTGCCCATAACGAGTGTTGCCCATAACGAGTGTTGCCCATAAGGTTGCCAAGGGACCCGGTGTAATGAATCAATGGAGACCTCTGTACAATGTCCCCCTCCTCCTCCTCTCTGTATCCCGGTGCCAACTCACGGCCTGCACGCCGCTCGGTGGCTACGCCACAGCTCACAGCTCACAAGCTCATAGCCCGCGCGAGACAGAAACATCCTCGGCATCCCGTTCATTCGTCGCGGTGGCACGACAACCACACCAATGCAGATCGCTCGCCATTATCCGCGGGCGGATTATCTTGGTATCTGCATTGTCGTCATCATCGTTGTCATTGTTGATCATCCCGATAATCGTCGTCATCATCAATCATCATCACCGTTAACGTCATTGTCCTAATCATCGTCATCATGCATCATCATCGTCATCATCGTCATCATCGTCATCATAAATCACCATCGTTCTCATAGCCATCATCGTGGTCACCGTCAACGTCGTCATCGCCATGATTGTAACCACCGCTCCGTGCGTCCGCATGGGGTCGTGCCGCGCCACTCCTCACCCCCCCCCCCCCCCCGGCTCGCGCCGCTCCCTCTCGGGCACCCCGAGCTGTCATCCCCGCCAGGGCCCCATTTGCTTCCATCAATAATAGATGCGCGCGCGGATTATTGCTCACGTAGCGCTACGATGCGCAATGAGCGCGCTCTCGTCCCTCCTACGCCGTGTGCTCCAGTGTGCGATACACGTGGCCTTCAGACGCACAAGTTCACGTCAGGACAGTCATCATCTTCGCCATCAGCCGTGATCATTCCACTGCTGGATGAAGGCATGCCAAGGCTGCTTTCATCTCTCGCGGTATTGCGATGTCACAGTCCGCTCGGGATGAGTATAATCGGCAACACTTTATCACGAGTAATACATATAATTGGTAAATTGTCTACCTGCCGCCTCGTGACTTATTGCGGCTCGTTTGGAGGCTTTTCTTTCAAGGAGTTGGCAGGGCTGTCCCCTCCCTCCCTCCCTCCCCTCCCTCCCACCACCACCACCAACCCTACCCCCAACGGCGTAGTGCACCACAAGCGACCGGACACGCGACGTGGCAACAAAGGGTCTGAAATGAAACTTTAATCAAGAGCGGTAAGGGCCTCTTCACACGCCGAGAGCGGCTCCCTGCTCGCGCGGGGAGCAGCTGCGCTCCGAGTCGTTCGCTCTCGACACGTGACACATGACCCTTCGCGCCTCGAGACATTTTTTTATGAAATAGAAAATGAATTATTTTGTTTTGTTCCCCACCGCCCCTTCTCTCTCTCTCTCTCTTTCCCAATTCTTACCCCCGGTGGTGTTCTCGGGCTTCAATGCGGACAGCAGAGGGTACGGCGACCGCTCACCGACTCAACCAGCACTGACCGAATCCGATGAGCTATGAAGCTCTTTGTCACAGACGTCCAGTATGGGCGGGGAGTCAGAACGTCACAACAACAAAAGATACAAAATGACGGGAGTGGTGCATGGCGATCTGCACGACATGGGGAGGTCATCATCCAGCAGTGGAGTGACTAAAAGGATGTCCCGTGTGTGTTATCATGAGAGGAAGAATCCATTCTGAAATTCCACACAGCAGTGATAGAGGAGGCCCCATTGAAGTGGTTATCATAGAGCAGCTTCTGAGAACTCCCCAAGTGCCCTCCGATCCACAGAGTACGGCGCGGCCCAACTTTCCACCCGCCCTGCCACTGAGAGAGCAGTGCTCGCTGTTTAAATCTCAGGGCTGGAATGCAGCCAAATTAAATGGTCAACTACATTTAATGAGATGGGGTTCTTTTTTAGTTTGGTGGCGTCATTCGTGACCGGGCTAAGATCGACAGCCCACTCCACTCGAGAAGCCAGTGGAATCACGGCCGCCTGAGATGTGGATCACATCCAGAATTACTGACGGTGCCAATTCAGACCGCGGGTCTCAGTCGCCCCTTACCACCCATAAAACATTTGCACGTTTAATTTGTATTGACTATGCTGAACTTCTTTCGCACCGTACGTAGCCAATCGGAGGTGCGGGAGAAGGACATACATACACAAAGTGAACTCTAGGGTGATATTGCTTCCACTCTTCCACATTCACCGGGTGTTTTGGCAGAGGTGGATATGTTTGAGGTATTGGAGGAGACCGGACAACCCTGACCAAACCCCCACACAGAGAGGCACCCGAGTCAGGAATGGAACCCAGGCCCTTCTCGCTGTGAGGCACGGACGGCTTGGCACCACTGCACAGCGTGCTCACCAGCCAGCCTCCTCACTCCACGTCGCGCCCCGGTGACCACATCTCACAGGCCCCACAAAGACAAAGATCTCCCCCCCTCCTATAGCCTCATCAGACTGTTGGGGCAAGTGCTGTTAAGCGAGCAGCACCTACGCAGGCCGGCACGGCACACGAGGGGGTGGGTGGCCAGCACCACGCCCGGCCGCATTTGTCTCCCCAGCGGTATTCAATGGGGTGACCGCGGTGAACCCATTGAATACTGCTGCCGGGTGGACAGTCGGAGTGGAGGGGGGGGGGAGATGCAATCGAACCGGGAGGACCTCTGCATTGCAAGTGCGTTGTGCTGACCAAGGCACCAACGGCAGCTCCCACGTGTCCCAGCTGGGAACGGCCAAATGTGCGCCCGCGGTCTCTGCTTGAACAGTTCTCGGCTCTGCAAGCAGTGCCAAGGCCCCCCAGGAAAGGTCAAGGTCGTCGTTGGAGAAAACCAAGAGCGAAAACGATCCTGGGGCAAGCTCTTCATCAACTCGCATGAACCAGCGTGGTGAAGTATGGTCAAACAACCACCATCGCCGGCACGGTGTGGTGGGGAGGCCGCGATTGGGCAGTGGGTTGAGGGCGAATGATTGAAGGCGAGGTCAGGAGGTCATCACGGCCATCGCCGTTGATGGCATGATAGCTAGCGCCATCGCCTCCTTCCTTATGCTAGATCCGGCCAGCTGTTGAACAGGGTTGAACCATCTTGCCAGGTTTTCTCTGCAACAATTTCGCCTCCTCTCGCCTTTGGCTCTCGTCGCATCGACACAGAGTTAGCACGCCTTTCACGGACCGCATGCGTGTATGGTGAACTTCTTCTGCACCGTACGTAGCCAACTCTTACAGTCTCACCACCACCACCACCACCACCGACTCACTCCACGTCGTCCCCCGGGTCACCGACCTCTTGCGTGCCACACCAGATCGCTCGTCTCAGTTCGCCCGTAGAATTCTGTAGCAATTATATAATTACTAATTACACAGCCACCAAACTATTCTCAGCCGGCGCTACTGCCAAAAGTCCGCGCTTAAAATTGCCTTCCGCCACTTAGGTAATTACGTTACAGACACGCGCGCGCACACACTCATTCGCGGCCTTGATCAATCTACTGCTGGATGGAGGCCTCCCCAAGCCATCGCGTCCACCGCGGTCTCTGGATGCAATGATCATGACAATCACCACGGATCGAGCTCCTGCACGCGTGGCGCTGATGTCAACGCTCCATCCCAAGGGGAGCGCTCCCGGCCTTCGGCTGTCACCGCCTCATCAGTCCCGGGCCCCGGCGCGCCACGGCCACGGCGACGCCTCGACTCCGTGCGGCGCCGCGTCCTGCCTCTCCCGTGTGCTTCTTCGCGAACTTGTCAGCGATTGTTTCCATTTCCCTTCGTCGGTGTCCGTGTCTCCGTCGCACCGATTGCAAACTCTCTTCGTTAAGGCACGCTGGGCTCGTACCAGTCACGCGCGCGCGTGTGTGTGCGCGTGTGTGCGCGTGTGCGTGCGCGTGTGCGTGCGCGTGTGTGTGCGTTTGTGCGCGTGTGCGTGCGCGTGTGTGTGCGTGTGTGCAGTGGGGAGCGGTAGTGTAGCGGTTAGCGCGCTGTGCTATGAACCTGGCGACACGGGTTCGATTCTCGCTAACGGCCAACACCAGTGACGATGATCTGAACCGGTCCTGGGCCTCCCCTAAGTCGCCTCAGCCTCAAATGAGCACCCGATGCGGTGCGTAAAACATCGCAACTAGGGCGACAAAGGCAGCCTTCATAGGTGCTTGCTAACAGCAATTGCCCCAACAGTATGTTAAGGCTATATGGGGGATATTTGCCTGTGTGTGCCTACAGCAGTTATTGAAGGTGGACCGGGATCAAAATGATGAACGAGATGCTGATGCGAGCAGGTTTGGAGTACTTTAAAAAATACACAATAAATACAAAAATACAAAGACAAACATCCCCCGTGTAGCCTTTAACGGGCTGCTGGGACAAGTGCCGTTCGTGAGCACCTACAAAGATCGGCACGGCACACGAGGGGGTGGGTGTCCAGCACCACGCCCGGCCGCCTTTGTCTCTCCAGTGCTGCTGCTTACACACCACGCCGGGTACTCATTTAAAGGTTAAGTCGACCTAGGGGAGTCCCAGCACCGATTTTCAGATATTCGCGACTGTTGTTGCTTATAACCAGGAATCGAACTCGTGTGGCCGGTTTCGTAGTCCAGTGCCGCTAACCACTGCGCCACCGCTCCTTCACAAACACAAACCCCGCACGCTGCGCCAAAGCCTCGCTAAAGCTGTGCGGCCGTGGTGTCACACGTCTGGGATGACAACGGGATTTAGAAAACGCATCCAGTGGGGACATCCTAAGCCGGTTTATATTCCACACCCACCCACGAACTCTCTCTCCCTCTCTAGTCTGGAACAAAACGAGATGCAGCGACATCGTACGCACCTCCGCTGAGCACGGCTGGCTACGTACGGTGCGAAAGAAGTTCAACACGCACATTACGTGCGAGTGCCGCTATTGCTCCGAGCCATCCGTCCCCCGTCAGCCACAGTGACACGTGCTCTTTGTGTTGTTTCCATCGAGCGCTCTTGCCACTAACCTCTGGCAAATGTCAGCAGCAGCATTCGTTTTTTTGAACAAGTCTGATGGTACTGCGAAGGTCGACGGGCTAAAACACACACATATTTTTTTATTTACATATAAATTACATCAAACAATTGTCAAAGAATGAGAAACGACGATAGACGACTGTGCAAAGGCCCAAAACGTATTATTGACGATCAGATACGTCTATTTACTTAATATACCGGATACAGTGATGACAAGATGCACTCCCCCCCCCCCGGCAAGTGGTGGTGCTGACTGTGTCCCTGGCTGCCTGTGAGCCAGCACTGTGGAGGCAGCAGCAGGGGTTGGTGGACCACACACAGACGTTGTGAAACTCCCTTCTCCAGGGAGTCGAAGAGGAGCTGTACTCTGGCTTGCCAAGATAAGGCGCCACAGTCAGTGGGCTAATCGCCATCTGTTCCCATCTTTACGGCCATTGAGTGCTGCCACTCGCGCAAGGCGTGGGGGGGTTTCTCCGATTGTTCCGGTTTCCTCCCACGTGGCACAATAGACACACACAGCTCAGCATTAATTGGCTGCTGAAAACGTCTTACAGATAACAACAAATCGCAATGTAGCAGCAGCAGCAGCATCATGACCCTCCTGAAAAAGAGTCACGTGAATTTCCTGGATCAATAAGTAAAGTATCATGATGATTGTTACAGTTGGGATGGGTGCGTGTTATTATGACGAGGTAAGTGCGTGGGTGTTCGCGAGTGTGTGCGTGCGAGAGGAGCGGTGGTCTAGCGGTAGGAGCGGTGGTGTAGCGGTTAGCGCGCTGCGCTACGAACCAAGTTCGATTACCGCTCACGGTCAACACCAGTGACGATTATCTGAACCGGTCATGGGCCTCCCCTTGGTTGCTCCAACTGAGTACCTGGTGCCGTGTGTAAACATCGCCACTGGAGAGACAAAGGCGGCCGGTCGTGGTGCTGGCCACCTTACGTGCCGTGCCGGCCTTCATAGGTGCTACTGGCTAACAGCACTTGCCCCAACAGTGTGTTAAGGCTACACGGGGAGGGGGGATCTTTGTCTTTGTGCGTGCGACCAGATCTGGGCGACTTGATTGGCATCGTTCGACAAAGTCCCGAGACCGCGCGGCGCTCCTCCCTGCGGAGCGTCCTCATGACCCCCCAGGGGGCAGTGACGGTGACGGCGGTGGTGACGGTGGTGGTGGTGGTGACGGTGGTGGTGGTGACAGCGGTGGTGGTGGTGACAGCGGTGGTGGCGGTGACGGCGGTGGTGGTGACGGTGGTGACGGTGGTGGTGGTGGTGGTGACGGTGGTGGTGGTGGTGACAGCGGTGGTGGTGGTGACAGCGGTGGTGGCGGCGGTGGTGGTGACGGTGGTGGTGGTGGTGACGGCGGCGGTGGTGACGGTGGTGACGGTGGTGGTGACGGTGGTGGTGGTGCTGGTGACGGCGGCGGTGGTGGCAGTCATCCGGGTGCGTGCAGGCTACGCTACGGTGACCTTGCAGCGAAGGTCAATCGATAGCGGCGAGGCGAGCCGACCATAACGTTCAATCTATACGCGTGAGCGCGGCCCTCGTCAGTGGCGCGGCAAGCTCTTTCCGCCACGCACGCCGTACGGAGCTCCAGAATATGAGACGCGATTTGCCCCCTCCCCCCCCTTGTATTTGACACCCAACATTTGGGAGGAGGTGCTTCTTGTGATCCGCTACTTTACGTGTGTGTCTGTGTGTGTGTCTGTGTGTGTGTCTGTGTGTGTGTGTGTCTGTGTGTGTCTGTGTGTCTGTGTCTGTCCTTCTGCTACAGCAGAGGTATAGGGAATTTCAACAAGACCTACATCTTTGCTTTATTGACCTGGTCAAGGCCTATGATACCATCAGTAGGCCTGGGTTCTGGGTTGTTCTTCGTGCTTTCGGAGTCCCTGACCCTCTGCTCACGATCATTAAGGACCTTCATGATGGTGAGCGGGCCCGGGTTAAACTACGTGGCCGGGAGTCAGAGCCTTTCCCTGTACACCTTGGGGTGCGACAAGGATGTCCTCTGGCTCCCACATGATTAAACATATATTTTGAACACGTAGTTCGTGAAGCCTTCAATAGCTGTACCGGGGGAATCTCCATTTGGTACAGATATAATGGGAGGCTGATCGATGCCCGGGTGCGATCAAGGGTTTGCTCCCTATTGGTCAACCACGTTATGTATGCCAATGATTTGGTAATAGCTGCTCATTCAGAGGAGGAGTTGGAGACGCTGCTGCTGAGACTGGAGCGTGCCAGTAAGAGGTGGGGCCTTACCATCAGCCCCACCAAAACTAAGCACCTCCCTGGGTATTTTGTACCATCGGACACTCCGCCCCACAACTCCCAATCGGTGATGGGGCAGTAGTGGAGAGAGTGGAGAGTTTCCCATACCTGGGCAGTGTGCTTATGACCGGCTCCAGTTTAACAGCAGAGGTCTCACTCCGAATCAGTCGAGCGGCAATATCTTTTCATCGGTTGCATAACGCTGTGTGGAAGCTACCTGGTCTCAAGTCTTCTCGGCCACAGTCATTCCCTCCTTTCTCTACGCTTGCGAAACGTGGACCCCCCTAATGGAACATCTTCGCCGGTTGGAAACATTTAGGCTGGCCTGCCTACGATCCATCCTGGGTTGAACCAGGCTGGATTGTGTGAGGAGCTCACAAAATCTTGAAAGATCTGGGCAAAGTCCCATCGGTGAGCTCCTCCGGCAGGCAAGGCTGCGTTGGCTGGGCCATGTAGCCCGCATGCCCAGCCACCGCATGCCGAAACAGCTTTTGTTCGGCCGGATCGAGGGGGCTAAACGGGCGCGGCACGGGCTAGAGAAGAGATGGAGTGATGTGGTACAGGAGGACGTGGAGCTGAGTAGACTTGCCGATGACTGGTACCAGCGGTGTCAAGATCGGCCTCTGTGGAGGAGGCTCCTGAAGGACGCTACTGGGCAGTTGGAGGCAGTCGCCCTCCAGCAACAACGGAGGGCGGAGGAGCGACGCTCACAACAACGAGCGGAGCGCCGCGTGGCTAAAGCACAGCAATTTGGCACAGTAGGGGGCACAGGTGGTGCATCAGCCAGTCATCTCGGTCATCTCAGTCAGTCGACCCGTGGCACCTGGGTCTGCCCCGTGACCTCCTACCAGCGGGCGTTCGACACTTCACGTGTCCACAAGGTGCACATGGCCTGGCACAAGCGTCGTGGTGACGTCACCGCCACTTAGTGGCGAATTTGTTGTTGTTGTCCGTGTGTGTGACTGTGTGTCTGTGTGTGTCTGTGTGTGTGTGTCTGTGTGTGTGTGTCTGTGTGTGTGTCTGTGTGTGTGTCTGTGTGTGTGTCTCGCTGGATATGTGTCACCTTACTGACACGGATCGCGCGTTTTGGGGTGCGTCTTTACTTCGCGCAGAGTTTTACTATCCGGAGAATGCGTCCGCTGTTAAATAACGCGCCGTACACCAGCCTGGCAACCCCTTAGCAGAGCCCTACCTTGTCACAAGACCAACTCAGACCGTATTGGTCACCCCCGTGCACCTTACAAATCTCAACGTCCATCCTACAAAGTCCCATCGCGAGGGAGAAACACAAACAAATAGACAACACGTATTGAGACGGCTGTACGCCGTCTGGACCTGGAAACTCGATTTCCCTGTACGATAACACGCGGTAAACCACGTGGGTTGACAGCTTTGTGAACAACAAACTCCAGCGACGTTGCCAAACTCCAACAACTCCAACAACAACTCCAACAACAACAACAACTCCAACAACAACAACTCCAACAACAACACCTGCATCTGATCCCTGCCGGTACATCCCACAACAGGAGTGAAGTGACTGACACAGAAGTGACTGACACAGCTATAACTATTCAGAAAGGGGGGGGGGGGGGGGTGAGAATCTAACAGTATGGGGGGGGGGAAGGGGAGGGGGGCAGAGTCCGACGGTAGGGGGCTAATCGCCCCCCGCTAACTGCCCCCCGCTAACTGCCCCCCGCTAACTGCCCCCCGCTAACCGCCCCCCACTAACCGCCCCCCGCTAACCGCCCCCCGCTAACTGCCCCCCGCTAACCGCCCCCCACTAACCGCCCCCCGCTAACCGCCCCCCGCTAACTGCCCCCCGCTAACCGCCCCCCACTAACCGCCCCCCGCTAACTGCCCCCCGCTAACTGCCCCCCGCTAACCGCCCCCCACTAACCGCCCCCCGCTAACCGCCCCCCGCTAACTGCCCCCGCTAACCGCTCCCCCCTTCCACCCCTCCTCACTTCGCTCTGCGGTGATCGCCATCGTAGGTGCGTGTCTGAGACCCCCTTGGCACGGGGGGGGGGGGGGGGGCTGCTCGCGGAGGCCTTCATCCAGCAGTGGATGGACCGTGGCTCGTGATGATGACGACGAGGAACGGATGTGACACGCGTCATCGACTCGCGGACCGCACGCGCGTTGAACTTCTTTCGCACCGCACGTGGCCAACCGCGCCAATCGGAGGTGCGAGAGAATCCAGAGACCGTGCTCAAGGAGCGGTGGGCGCAGTGGTTAGCGCACTGCGCTACGAGCCCCACTTGGGGTCCGAGTTCGAAATCCGGCCACAGGCCATCGAAGCGCTAAAGCCTTCGCCACCCTGCAGCAGCCCGCGCTGACTCCAGCACAGCGTAGGGGACACGTGCACGATGGTCAAGGAGGCATTCATCCAGCAGTGGATTGCCAAAAGGAGCTGCGCGTAATCACACAGACACACACCACACTGCACACTGCACTACACACACCACACTGCACACTGCACTACACACACCACACTGCACACTGCACTACACACACCACACTGCACACTGCACTACACACACCACACTGCACACTGCACTACACACACCACACTGCACACTGCACTACACACACCACACTGCACTACACACACCACACTGCACACTGCACTACACACACCACACTGCACACTGCACTACACACACCACACTGCACACTGCACTACACACACCACACTGCACACTGCACTACACACACCACACTTCACACTGCACTACAGACACCACACTGCACACTGCACTACACACACCACACTGCACACTGCACTACACACACCACACTGCACACTGCACTACACACACCACACTGCACACTGCACTACACACACCACACTGCACACTGCACTACACACACCACACTGCACACGACACATGTGCGTGCGATCACGCGAGCGGTGCAGAACGTCCGGTCTGGATAAAACGCCGGTCGCATCATCATCATCATCGCCACCGCAGCGGTGCGCCGGCGGTCACGCGGGCGGCACTCACCGTGGCGCTGCCGGGATGCAGAGACAGATTCATGGCAGCCGCGGGGACTCCGAGCTCGGAATTACTAGCAGAGCGAATAGAATAACGCGAGATGAGCACAGAGAGAGAGAGACAGAGAGATGAGCAGAGGGAGAGAGAGAGACAGAGAGAGATGAAGAGAGATGAGATGAAGAGAGAGATGAAGAGAGAGATGAAGAGAGAGATGAGATGAAGAGAGAACGAGAGAGAGATAATGTTCCAAGAGCGCTCTGAACAGCGATTGCACCGCACGTGTGCGCGGCGCTGATGAATGATGCAGTGCCCAGCCCCTCCCCTCTGCCCTCTCCAGCCCCTCCCCTCCACCACCCCCAACCTTCCAGGCTTTGGGCGAAATGATGGGGGGTAGGGAGGTGTGGGGGTGGTAGGGAGGTGTGGAGGGTCTCAACGATTCACGCCCTCGCTTGCCGTAGCCAATCAACGCAGAGCATCCCCGCCTACCCACTCGACCTCCACCACAATCAGCACCACCACACCACCAGCACTACCACCCACCACTACCAGCACTACCACCCTCCACCACCACCACCAGCACTACCACCCTCCACCACACCACCAGCACTACCACCCTTCACCACCACCATCACCACACCACCAGCACTACCACCCTTCACCACCACCATCACCACCATCACCAGCACTACCACCCTCCACCACCACCAGCACTACCACCCTTCACCACCACCATCACCACCACCACCAGCACTACCACCCTCCACCACCACCAGCACTACCACCCTTCACCACCACCATCACCACCATCACCAGCACTACCACCCTCCACCACCACCAGCACTGCGGCAGATGAAACAATGGGGGGGAAAGTTTCTTAAATCAGCCCCCCCCCCGCAGCCTCTGGCCGCTCACCACCAGCACCAAAGACAAAGACCCCCCGTGTAGCCTTCACAGACTGTTGGGGCAAGTGCTGTTAGGGAGTAGGACCTGTGAAGGCCACCACGGCACACGAGGGGTGGGTGGCCAGTACCACGCCCGAAATTACTCGTCTGCCTCGTGGCGATGTTTACACACCGCACCAGGTGCTCATTTGAGGCCGAGTCGACCTAGGGGAGGCCCAGGACCCGTTCAGATAATCGTCACTGGGTATTGGCCGTGAGCGGAAATCGAACTCGGGTTGCCAGGTTCGTAGCGCAGCGTCGTGCTAACTGCTGCACCACCGCTCCCCACCACCAACACCGCCACAACCACCACCAACACCACAACCACCACCACCAACACCACCACCACCACAACAACCACCACCAACACCACAACAACCACCACCAACACCACAACCACCACCACCAACACCACCACCACAACAACAACCACCACCAACACCACAACCACCACCAACAGCACAACCACCACCAACAGCACAACCACAACAACCACCACCAACACCACAACCACCACCACCACCAACACCAACACCACCACCACAACAACCACCACCAACACCACAACAACCACCACCACCACAACAACCACCACCAACACCACCACCACAACAACCACCACCAACACCACAACCACCACCACCACCAACACCACCACCACAACAACCACCACCAACACCACAACAACCACCACCACCACAACAACCACCACCAACACCACAACAACCACCACCAACACCACAACCACCACCAACAGCACAACCACCACCAACAGCACAACCACCACCAACAGCACAACCACCACAACCACCACCAGCAGCAACAACAGCGGCGGCGGCGAGGCCCCGAAGAAAGTCAAGATTGGCTCCGACGCCCTTGACATTGATAAGTGAACCTCCGCTCCTGCTCATGTGCTGCCCTCTAGAGGCCCGTGGCCTCCCCCTGCCCACAGCCGCCCGCGCTGTCGGCTCCCGGGCCGAGCCCCACAGCCCACAGACTCCTCGCCTCTCGCCCTCTGCGACGCGGAAACCGCCGGCTGTGTGTGCAGACGCATCGAGACGTCGTGCAGCAACAGGGCTGTGTGTGCAGACGCGTCGATACGTCGTGCAGCAACAGGGCTGTGTGTGCAGACGCATCGAGACGCCGTGCAGCAACAGAGCTGTGTGTGCAGACGCATCGAGACGTCGTGCATCAGCAGGGCTGTGTGTGCGGACGCATCGAGACGCCGTGCAGCAACAGGGCTGTGTGTGCGGACGCATCGAGACGCCGTGCAGCAACAGGGCTGTGTGTGCGGACGCATCGAGACGTCGTGCAGCAGCAGGGCTGTGTGTGCGGACGCATCGAGACGTCGTGCAGCAGCAGGGCTGTGTGTGCGGACGCATCGAGACGCCGTGCAGCAGCAGGGCTGTGTGTGCGGACGCATCGAGACGTCGTGCAGCAGCAGGGCTGTGTGTTCGGACGCATCGAGACGCCGTGCAGCAACAGGGCTGTGTGTGCGGACGCATCGAGACGTCGTGCAGCAGCAGGGCTGTGTGTGCGGACGCATCGAGACGCCGTGCAGCAACAGGGCTGTGTGTGCGGACGCATCGAGACGTCGTGCAGCAACAGAGCTGTGTGTGCGGACGCATCGAGACGCCGTGCAGCAACAGGGCTGTGTGTGCGGACGCATCGAGACGCCGTGCAGCAACAGGGCTGTGTGTGCGGACGCATCGAGACGTCGTGCAGCAGCAGGGCTGTCTGTGCGGACGCATCGAGACGCCGTGCAGCAACAGGGCTGTGTGTGCGGACGCATCGAGACGCGGTGCAGCAACAGGGCTGTGTGTGCGGACGCATCGAGACGTCGTGCAGCAGCAGGGCTGTGTGTGCGGACGCATCGAGACGCGGTTCCCGATCCACTTTGTTACGACATCGTCGTCGTCTTCGTGACGAGGGTTGGTGGGGGGGGTGGATCGTGGTGATCGGGGGTACAGGACGTGCGTGACGGGCATCGTGGACACGGGAGTGCTTCACCCACCGATAGTTGGACTCTCGCGGCTGAGTTTAAACTAAACTGTTGTCTTGTGGTGGTTGTTGTTGTTTGACTTGCATCCCACTGGGATTTTTGCACAGTGTTGGTGTACGGTGCTTTTTCTGCAATATTTTGCTGTCTTTTCTTGGATTTTCTGTTTGCACTTAGTCACTTTAAGATGTTTTCTTGTTCATGTTTTTGTTTTCTGTTTGTTGCGGTTGCACCCGATTCAAGAGCCGAATGGCTCACAAGGCTATACCTAATACATGAACTTGAACTTGAGACGTCGTACTCAATGCTAAACGCTGCGGGGTTTCTCTCTAAGACACAACCGGTGGCTGTTTGCCTCCAACTCGTTCCGCACGCACATGGCAATAACAACGGCGTGGTTGTCGATTTGCTATCGGCGCTGTTGTTCCGATAGCGCAGGGCGATCACCACGAAGAGAGATTGCTGCCGCTGTTTCACAGACGCAGCGTGCGGTGGGTTCACAGTAGGGGGCGATGTTGCTGATGCTGCTGCTGCTATTTGTAATCTCTATCGAGTAATATTTCAGTGTCACTTTTACAAATTTGCAAAATTTGGATCGTGGCCTCCTCTCTCCATATGACGTCAACATGGCTTCTAACGTCCGATGCGAAGCAGACGGCGCGTTGGTGTTTAAGGGTTGTTATCACACCGCAGTGATAACCAGGGCGGCCTGCCGGATGGGAACCGCGACTCCCACCCCACACCACCCCCTCTGCAACAACGAGCGGCGTCACCGCCAAAGCAGATCACAAAGACAAACACGTGACTGAGATGAGAAGATGAAACGCTGAGCCGAGTTATGGGCCCTGTGGGGAAGCCGTCGTGATTGTGTGTGCTTCTTCCCACGCGATTTATGCAGCAATCTCCTACTCACGGGAAGCAGGAGGGGGGGGCTTATGATCATCAATTCGTCGCTCGCCACCGGTGGAGTAAGGTCAATTGGATCTGGAGTCCGGTTCGGTGTGGATGACGTAGCACGCTCGCCACACAGACCGTGGGCTTTTCATCATCGTCGTCATTATTGTTGTTGTTATTCACAATAATTGCAACTCGTAGGGCGCCGCCGTCGACGCCGCAAGGTATTAGCTCGCCCAGGAAGAGCGAGAGAGAGAGAGCGCGACTCAGAGCCGCGAGGAACCGCAGACGAGCGGGAAGGCAGCAGCGGCAGCAGCCACGTGATCAACTGCCACCAAATTCCCCCACAACCACCACCACCCCACCAAGCTCCGCGGTCCTCTACGTGTGAAGGTGTTTATCGGACAACTGATGAGTGTCCACGTGTCGGGCGAAACCGCAGCAACCCGGAGATAAAACCACGCGCGCGAGGGGGCCACGTGCTTGAGTGGGCCGCAGACGGAGCAGGTGGAGTCCACGTGGCGCTGTGCCGCCTTCTCCTGGCGAGGCGTCGGGGTACGGGCACCTCGTGGACGCCCGCGGGGAGGGAGTCGCGCAGCCCCCGTCTCTGTGGCGATCCACTAACCCTCCTCGCCGCTGCCTCCAGAGTGCTGGGCTGCGGCCGTGCGCGCCGCTGCCGTCCGGCTGCTGGATGAGCGCTTCGCTACTCCGTAGTCATCTCTTTGGGGTGCCGCAAAGCAACAATCCACCCGGCGCCTGCACACATCGCTCCATCTGGCGCGTCCCTTCCCTCCCTTGGCTGCCACTCCATCCTTAGTCTCGGACACAGACGCGCCCTGCCCCAGCCCAATAACGAGCTAACCGCTACGCCAGGCTCCCCACACACTGCCACGAGCACACACCACACACCACCCACGCCCTACACACACCCTACACACACCACACACACACACCACACACACTCTACACACACCACCACGCATACCACACACCACACACACCACACACACCACCCACACCCTACACACACCACACACTACATACACCCTACACACACCACACACACCCACGCCCTACACACACCCTACACACACCACACACACACACCACACACACTACCCACACCCTACACACACCACACACACCCACCCCACACACACCACACACACACACGCCCTACACACACACCACACACACCCACGCCCTACACACACCATACACACACACACACCACACACACACGCGGCACGGTGTCGCTGTCGCGTGCGCGAGCAGTAACCGCACCGGGTCCCGTGCCAGCCACCCCGAACGCCAGCACTGGTGGAGCTCACACGTGACCACTGCATGCCACCTGTGGCAATGAACCAGCACATTCACCGACATGACGCTACAGATGTAATTTGTGTCGTCGTCGTTTTTAAGCAACACTCGGTGCCGCCAAATAGCTGCAGGGTTGTTGGGAGTTTTGTTTCCTCACCACTGATTTTGGTCTTTTCGAGAGGTCAATGATCCCCTTGAACTTGCCCGTTCGTGTCCCGTGGAGGACACGCGGCCCACGCACCCACGGTAGAGGTGTCCGCCGGGGGTGTCCCGGGTGCTGTGGCCCTACACTGCCTATCTCCCGGCGCGGCAGCTGAATCAATGGTGCAAGTTTATTCAACCCCCCCCCCCCCCGCCAGACCCTCTCCGACTCGGTCCACTCAGCGGCGTACGGGTAAATGGGCTCGCCACAGTTCGTCTATCGGCAGGTGCCATGTGGTGGGGTAAAGTGTGGGTACTTGCACCTCTTCCAAGGCTTCTGGTCAGCGTGGAAGAGTAGAGAAAATACATTCCAGAGAGGGGCTCTGTAGAGGTCCCTCCAGTGGAGGTACTTCCACCAGCAGTAGCGTGAGCGAGCCATTGCAGGGCTGCGCCTTTATATTGTACTCTGTGTGAGGCCGTGATGGGAACGCGTTAATCACAGAATCGGAATCTTTATCAGAGTCTTTATTTATCCTGGAGAAATCCTATGAGCTATGACGATCTTTTATTTCACAGTATAATGTCACGTGCAAGTGCACAGCCTCGAAAGGCGACCGACCGCGTGTCGTGGCCCTGTAGAGTCGCATCCGTGGGTCTCTGGGCGAGTCCGTGGGTCTCTCTGTGGATAGGTCTCGTTGTGGCCATGTGAGTCTCTGGGCGAGTCCGTGGGTCTCTCTGTGGATAGGTCTCGATGTGGCCATGTGGGTCTCTGGGCGAGTCCGTGGGTCTCTCTGTGGATAGGTCTCGTTGTGGCCATGTGGGTCTCTGTGCCAGTCTATGGGTGCTATAGTGAACCAGCCTATGGCTCTCTAAAAACAAACACTCACCGCCGTCGTCACGAACACGGTCTTTTAAACAAACAAACAAAAAACCATACGGGTGTAGTGAGACAACGTGTCGAGCAGTGACAAAGATAGAATGACCGTGAAAAACTAAATGAAGCAACGAGACCGTACGAAGACGAACTCGGAAAATAAAAACACAGCCACTCACTCGACTGGCGGTGATTCAGGAGTGAGATGGCAGCAGAGAAACGTCGTGATTTATGTTATTTTATACCTACGTGACTTTAGTGAGATACCAGTAGAGACACCGCAGAGACGTGGTGAGATGAGAGCAGAGAGATGCAGAAGAGACGACGATGAGAGAGAATAGCACGGTTGTGTTCATCATCTTGTTATGTGTATCGGGACTACAATGTGTGTTGATGTTTGACGCGACCCAATTCATTCACCAACCCGGGGCCCCTTGAGCTACTCGGGGCCCGTGAGCTCCGTTTGCTTTGCCTTGCGGCGCCACTCGCGGTTGGCGAAGTCGCCGTTGAATGAGTCTGCAATGTTCCTGATTACTCTTCAATCCCGTAGGGAACCTGACGGATCAATCACCCTCGCTCGCTCAACACCCTCTCCGCTGTCCGTCGTGATCCCACATCACCGCTGACGCTCCTTCAATTCACGCCACGTCGTTTTACTGCCGGGAACACAAAAGGCTGCGTGGCAGCGAATTAGCCGCCAGGGTGCATCGTGACCTCGTGCAGAGATTGAGTCTGTGAGTGATAGTGTGAGTGGAGTTTGTATATTATCCTGGCCAGCCACAACTGTACACGAACAAGCTCTCCACGCCATGGAGATGAGGATGCTCAGATGGAGCCTCGGACTCACTCGATGGGATCGTGTCATGAACGAAGACGTTCGGAAGCGACTTGGTGTGGCCCCCATTGCGGACAAGATGCTTGAGGCAAGGCTTCGGTGGTTCGGCCATGTGATGCGAAGTGAAGAGTCATCAGTGGCCAAGACTGCCGTGCGTATTGAGCCAGAGGGCCGCCGTCCACGCGGACGTCCGAAGAAGCGATGGATGATGGATCGAATAAAGGAAGACGTGAAGACGGTCAACGCATCCCCCGAAGATACCCTGGACCGAGCCAAATGGAGAAGACAATGCCGAAAAGCGGACCCTGCGCCACAGCGGGAACAACGCTAGGAAGAAGAAGGTCTGCAAAGAGTGAATGTGAGTGTGTGACTGATAGTGTGAGTTAGTGGAGTTTGTATATTCTCCCACTTGTTCTGCATGGGAAATTGCCTCCCCATACCGAGTGGAAATGAGGTCACGTGAAGGGATTGCAGATGTAGTTCTGCGATATCCGCTTCTGCGGGCCGCTTCTCTCACACGAAGGACCGCACACGGCTCCCAGAGAGTTCCGAACGGATTCTTGGTCCCGTGACGCGGCATCGATAGCAGCGCTATCCGGACAACCCAAGCCGGTGCCATACCAACACGTGACCCTCCACTCGCACAGATTCTCGGTGCATCGTCCACCGCCGGCGACCACTCGGCGAACTTGATCACGACCGCTTTTTTTCATCCGCGCAAATTCGCCTCCTCTCCATCACAAAGCGGCGACTTTCTGCAGACAACGGCGCTCTCGCGGGATTATCGCGAGGGCCGCGTCTCAACTCGAGCCCTCAACGCGTCCGCATCTCAGCATCCATCACATCCCGACGCGGAACAGGTCAAGGAACAAGCCACGCACGACTGGGTCATTACTGAATTAGCCACGACGGTGAAAGTCAACGCGTTAAAAATACTCCATGTCTCGCCTCTGCTATTTTTCTCCCCTTCAAAAAATATTACCTCCCGGCTACATGCATTAATTAGGTGTTGCTTGTTACCAGCATTAATTGCATTTCGACTAAAATTAGACCGCGCAGACCGCGACACGTGACCGACGTGAGATAATGACGTCTGGGATTGTCACAGGCGCGCGTGAGGGCGTCGGTGGCCCCGGGACATCTCGCCGACGGGCAGCGCCCTGGCGACGTCGTCCACGCCGAGCTGCTCGTGCATGGATGGCCGTGCTTTCGTACGGGTCCAAGCCGAGCGGGCGTCTCCACTTGCTTCAATGAAGGTCTCTTAGCCGACCGAAGCCTCTCGCCTGCGGCTGCACTCACTGCTGTGACCTGCAAGGCGGTGCGAGTCATGCGCGTTGCCATCGCACGCACGCACGCCTCTCTCAACCTTCTCCGGCCCTCCTGGACTGACCCGCTCTTCCCTGATCTCCCCCATGGCCTTCCCTTGCATGCAACAATTGATTGGTTTATGTACACACAGACCTTCCCTGGAATCCAGAGTGTCATTGGTTCTTCGTCATCTCTGATCATTATTGGCCTTCCCTGACCTTCCTTGACCTTCCCCGACGCACCAACATTTCTTAGTCTTTCACAATCTTCCAACCACTATTGGTGCTCCAACGGTAGACTTCCCCAGCAAACTGGCCTGCCCGAATCTTCCGTGGCCGTGCCATGACCTTCCTTGACCTTCCACTGGCGCAACAACCTTCCCTGGCCTTCCTTGACCTTCCTTGATCTTCACGGTCACGCCACGAGGGCCCTTCCCGGGCAATGCGTCTGCGTGGCCGTCTCGGAAAGGTCCCCTCGTTCCACGTCCCCAGACGAGCGAGCGGGCGAGCGAAGGAGCGCCACGTCTCCTGACACGCGGAGGCGGTGGCCTCATCAATATTCCAGGCACTGCCTCCTGCAGCAGGAGCCCCCCCCATCCACCCACCGCCTCCCCGCCCCCCGCCGCGTCCGCCGCTCAGGCACCGACGCCACGGCACGTGCACAACATTCACCGCCATCGCCGCCACTCCGAAGCCATTATTCGCTCCAAAAATTACATTTTATTGTGAAGTTTTTTTTCTTTTCTTTTTGATAATCCAAGCGATTCCGCAGCGCTGCTCGTTCGTACAAATGCAAAGTGTCTTCACCCCCCCCCTCCTTCCCTTACACCCCCCCCCCCTTCTCCGGCACCCAGTCAACATCCCACGAGCGAACCTTTTCACGCAATGCCTTTTGCACAACAAATCCGACATTGAAGACGTCGTCGAGTCGAGTGACGGAGACTTCGCCTCGAGTCAAATCGTCCGCAATCTGCCGGATCTCTCGGCGGAACAGCGGAAAGTCACGATTGGATTGCACAGCACTTCTATGTTACCGTTGTACGTTCTCACGCCTTCGCCAATCAGCGGCGGAGCAGCCTTGGTGAAGTATGGTCACGTAACCCCCCCCACGCGACCCGCACAAGACGAGGAGGTGGGAGGGTGGGGAGGGTGGGGAGGGTAGGGATGGTGGGGAGGGCCTTCGTCCAGCAGCGGATTGAGAGAAATTGCTTCAGCATCAAGTCGACCGAGTGTGGCGTCACGGAATGAGCGAGCCACCTCGACGCGCGTCTGGGTGTCTGCTTCGGCGAGCGCTGCCAGCGACGACTTGGCTACAGAAGGGGGTCTCGGGAATTACTGGGGGGGGGGGGGGGGGTGAGACGCGCTGGCAATGCCCCAATGCCCGGGCGTTTCAAATCCGGGCTCACACTCGGGTGGTTGAAACCGTTTTTTTTTATTGCATTACCGCTTACCGTATGGGAAAAACAGGGAAAAATCGGTTACTGGTTTGACGCACAGATTTAAATGTTCAGCAAGAAGCATAGCATGGTTATTACTTCTTGAACTGACACACAGAGGAGGGCTTCACCGTGGTGTAATGGTAGCACCACACGTGACTTGCAACCCAGAGTGCTCCGGTTCGATTCCATCTCCCGGAGCGGCAGTCGTCCCAATGATACAAGTTTCAATCAGTCAATTGATTTCTAAACTTCCACTAGAATAGGAAATAGATTCTGAAAACGGTTACCGGTTTCGCCCATTACAACCCTAATCCACAACAGATCAATGCATTGCGCAGCTTAGTTGCGTGCAATTTGATTGCACGCAACTAAGCACGCAATCAAGCTGCGATCAATTGCACAGCCGGTTGCTCATAGTGCGGACGGACAGACTCGACTTTCAAGTATCGCTCTGCTCGGCGATCTGAAGCGACGCGCTTCGAGGCGAGCTGCACGACGATCGACTCGTTACGATTCCGAATGAGCGCGTCGCGCAACTGCTCGCTCCGAAGTGGACAAAGCGGCCGCGGGCGTTTGCGTTGCGCGACCGCCCGCCCGGACGCCCATCGTTCTCGGCGCGACCGCGGTGCCGCTGGACCGCACGTCGCTATCCAATCAATCGGCAAGCGCATCCGGTGGTGAACTCGCGCGGCCAAGAGCCCAACTCTCAGAGCGACGAGTGGAGCTCATCCGCCCGGTTCGTCGCAACATCGTGAGATGTGGCTGCGGCATGGAGAGGGGAGCTCCCTCGTCCAGCAGTGGATTGAGCATGGCTGATAATCGTGATGATCGGAGTAAGGATGAGACACGGGATTAAACGGTTCCAAAAAAGTATCTAATCTGGACGAAACACCGACTCAGTGATTGGGGGGAGGGGGGTAACACCTGCAACTCCGCACAGATGAATCCAACAATCCATTGCTGTAAACTGCCAAATCTCCTGGCCGCCTCGACGCTCCGATTAGCCCGCACCGCGTCAAAAAGGAGGCGCGCATGAAACCAACATCGCAAGATCCATATCCATCGATTACATTTCGTCGCCTCTTTGCAGTGCAGCGCGTTGCCAAGTGGAACGAGTAAACATGCACCGCCGCGTGAACACAGCTGCCGGAGAACCTCGTTAGCGGGGGGAGCGCTCGCTCCCTACACGTGGACACCTGCTGCTGCTGCTGCTGCTGCTGCTGCTGCTGCTGCTACTGCTGCTACTGCTGCTACTGCTGCTGCTGCTACTGCTGCTGCTACTGCTGCTGCTGCTACTGCTGCTGCTGCTACTGCTGCTGCTACTGCTGCTGCTGCTGCTACTGCTGCTACTGCTGCTGCATCAGCCGCCCCCCACGGGATTGTTAGGACACATCCCGATCCCCCAACTCAGAACGCTGCGAGCCGCGCCTGTGCACACCTGTGCACACCTGTGCACACCTGTGCACACCTGTGCACACCTGTGCACACCTGTGCAACTAAGCACACCTGTGCACGCCTGTGCACGCCTGTGCGCGAACAGCTTATGACCAAATCGACCGAAACGCGCACTTCAATAGTCGGAAGCTAAGCAGGCGTTTGAGCCTGGTTCGTACTCGGATTGGGAGACTGCATGCAGGGAATAATAACCAACGGGTTGTGTAGGTTTGGGCTGCGAAATGGCAGTACAGCAATGGATTATTGAATCTATCTGTGCGGAGTTTTGAGTGTGTGTGTGCGTGTCACGCCCTGCTACTACGTGGTAGGGCTGTCTGGTTTGCTCTCACACGGAGTGCAACTTTCATTAATCATGGAATTCGTGGCCAAACATCCCAATGCAGCAGCAGCACCCGCATCATCATCACCATGAGCCATGTTTAATCCACTGCTTTTAATCCACCTCCCCAAGCCACCGCCGCCATCCCTCGCGCTCCCGCGACGTAACAATCCACCCAGCACCTGCGTGCCACCTGATTTCACCGCTCCATCTCCTCTCATCAATAGAAAGCGTGTGCTACGAAGAAGGGTCATTGCTCGAAATGTCGCCTATGATATACCTTGATCGAGCCCCGTGGAGAGAGAGAGAAATCAATATCAGACGGCTATTCCCTCCTTCCCTGAGCTGCGACCGCTGCCACACGGGAGCAGAATTGACACCAGCGAGTGGCAGGATACAGACGCCCCAAGAGAATGCTCACAGCTGTAACACGGCAACAGCAACAACAGCAGCTAGAGTAGTAAGACACACTGTTGCGGGCCGCGGTAGTGCGCAGTTGTGAGATCACTCCCCCATGAAGTCGGCCACCTGCGTTCGATCCCCGGCCACGGACGGCTAACGACATCGATGGCGAGTGATGTCTGACCGGGCGTCCCCCCCTCCTCGAACCCAAGGCAATGTTGTACTGTACTATACCCCAACGTCTATGCTCCCCGTGTTCGGCAAACCCCGACTGATCGGCGGCGTGGCGAAGCATGGGCAAACGATACGCGGCAGCAGTGGCTCGGACAAAAGGAGTTGTGATTATAATCATCATTTTAAACACGTCGCGTATCATAATGCAACAACAGTAGTCGTGATGACGATGATGGTGGTGGTGGTGGTGATTGCGTTACCGTTGGCAGAAGCGGCTGCATTTGCGCTCCCTTGTCCTCGTCCATTGCCGGCGAGAGAGGCGCGGGGTGGGGGTCGCCCTGCGATGTTCAGCCGGTGGTGCTCACCCCGGATGTGCGATGGTCACTTTGTGGTGGTCACTCTGTGCTGGTCGCTGGGTGCTGCTGCTCACTGCCGCAATGTTCGCGCGTCGCACTCGTCGTGTGCACGCGGGGCTCTCCGCGTCTGCGTCTCCGAGGCGACGGTGAAGCTCGCGGCGAAACGAGGGGGCGGGGGGGGCAGCTCGGTCAGAGGCTCCCTCGCCGGTCGCTCTGTCGACTCCGCGAGGCGCCGAGACTCCTAATCGCCTCGCCACGACGCTATCCACGCGTCGTCTCCTCCTCCACCGCTTCCGGAAACGCCATGTATGGAGTGAGGCACGCGGGGCTATCGCGACTCAATAGAGACGTGCCCGCGGTGGTGATGGTGATGACGGTGGTGATGGTGGTGATGTTTTTTCATGAATCGCAACCTCGTGCGCGTCTCGCCGCCAGCCGGGTCACGGCGCACGGCGACCGGGCGCACCCAACGCGCGCGTCCGCGTTGCGCAATCGCCGCTGCTGCCACTGCCCCTGCTGCTGCTACTGCTGCCGCTACTGCTGCTGCTACTGCTGCCGCTACTGCTGCTGCCACTGCCGCTGCCGCGTGCAATGAACGCGGCCGCGTGGGTGGCCGCGCTTTGTTGGCATCGACGCGCGATTGCGCACGCCGTATCTCGATCGCCCCACTGGGGGATCGCGTCCCGCCGCGAAAACAAACAACAACGACAACAACAACAAGCAGGTGCACTCACTCTGCACGCTGCGCAGGGCTTTGTAATCTGAGCCCCCTCTCTCCCCTGCTCCCTCTCATCGTCACCAAACTCCTGCCCCCACGTTTCACGTCTCATTTCCACCCTCCTGATCCTCCTCCCTCCTTCCATCCCGCGCACTCCACGGCGAGCAGCGTGAGCGTGGCCAGGAGCCGTGAGAAGCGCGGGACAAAGACGGTGGTGGTGGTGGGGGGGGGGGGCTGATCGCTGTTATCTCGCACAAAGCTGCCCCCCACTCGCCCCCCCACTCGCTCACGCACGGATCGCGGCTCCCAGCCCAGTGACTGTAACGCAGCAGGTGTCTTGTGGTCACCTTGTGGTCACCGCGACCCCCACTCCTCGCTACAGCGCTCGCCCCCCCCCCCAGCCCCCCCAGCCACACCACTTAACATCATCTCATAACACCACTGCCCCCCTCCATCCCACCCAACTCACGCAGCCCCCCACCCCCAATCGCCCACCTAGCCACGTCAACCCACATCCAGCAGCCCGTGCCCCGCTAAGGCCACTTTGCTGCTGCTGCTACTGAGCGATTCGACTGCTGCTGCTGCTACCGCTGCTGCTGATGACGATGGCGCGACTGATCTGGCCACACCGCTACTGCTGCTGTTCTTTCAGATGCTGCGACTGCTGCTGCTACTGCAGCTGCCGACACTTCTACAGCGTAAATCAGCGGCGTCTCAGCGGGCGAAGAGCGCTTGGCTACGTGCCGAGCTCCAACAATTGTCCTTCATTCATTCAATCGAGCGATTTATTCATTTAATTATTAACTAACTCCTTAACGCGTGCATTCAAATATGCATGCATCAATACGGTGAAATCCCGTGCATTCATTCGTTGAATACGTGATGATGCTCCATCACGCGTGAACCCAGCCACTCACGAATTAATTAACTAATCGGTTAATTCATTCACGAGCCCGTTCGTTCATTAACTCGCATGCACGATTCTGAAGCACGACGCTCGTGAAACCAACGAATTGATTCACTCGCGAATGCATCGACGTATCAACTCACTCGTGCATTCACTCATTCGCCGACTCGCTCGCAGGCGTGCTGATGCTGCTGCTGCCGCTGTTGCTGCAGAGCGCGCTGCTCGTGCATTCACGCCCCCCACGCTGCCAGGAGCTGCAGTGCAGTCCTCGTAGGTAGTGAGTGACTCATTCATTCATTCATATATTCATTCACTCGCTCATTAACCCGCAGGCGTGGCGCTGCTGCAGAGCAATCATGAACCAACTCATTCATTTATCAAACGCTAATGCATTCATTTGTTTCAACCGCCCGCATTGTGTCCAGAATGCATTCATTCGCTCATGAATGTATCAACTCATTCATGAACTCATTCCTTTACTCATTCGCACGCGCGCTGCCACAAAGCGGCGTTGACTCTCTGCGTCCGTTGCAGTCCAGGATCAGACTCAGCCGTCCCGTCACTCCCTCTGCTCGTGACTCACGGACTCCCTCTCCTCTCTGTCAAACATCACCCGCACGAGGCTTTTCCATACCGCGGATTGAGAGATGCGGTCGCAATTTAGAGGCGGCTACGTCAATCCACAACGGCGTTGTTGTTGTTGTTGTTGTCATTGTTGTTGTTGTCATTGTACCTGCGGTGGGGCAGTGGTTATTGTTGTTGTCATTGTTGTTGTCGTTGTACCTGCGGTGGGGCAGTGGTTATCATTGTTGTTGTTGTTGCTGCGCTTGGTTACCCAAAGCCTCATTGAGTCTCAAGACTCGCTTTCAGGAGGACCCTGCCTGCAGGCGTTACGGCAGTGGGGGGGGGGGGCGATGCTGCTGCTGCTGTTGCTGCTGCAGCATCGCGGCTACGAAGCCCGCACCTGAGTTCGAACCCCGGCCACGGCTAACATCAGTGGCGAATTACATCACCAACCCGCACAGACCAAGGTGGTGAAGTATGGTCAACCACATGACCGAAACGACGTGGGGGAGGGGGGGCGGTAGGGGCCGTCCATAAATGACGTCACGCACCTAGGGGGGGGGGCGGGTCAGTCACATCAAAATGCGCAACTTTAAATAAATATAGAATTATTATAACAACACTAATTGTTATAACAACACTCCTATAACATCAGAGTGCAGCGTCACATTAAATACGCACTACAATGACAATAGTTTAAACGATTTGAAGCATGTTTTATTTTCAAGATGGAAATATGCTTTTGGGGGCGGGGGGAGCAGAGCTTTGTGACGTCATATTTGAGGTGGGGTCTGACTTTTGTGACGCCGTGTGACGAGGGGGGGGGGGGTCAAAAATCGTCCAAAATCGCGTGACGTCATTTATGGACGGCCCCGTAGATGGGGGGTGGGGGGTGGCGCGGGGAAGAGCACTCATCCAGCAGTGGATTGACAATCGGGCTTGCTGTGCGAGCCACTGCAAACGCGGTGTCTGGATGATGCGTGGGGATGCTGCGTCATGTCGACGCTGCTGCTACAGCACGAGGCACTCACGCACAGTGACGTCACCCCTCCCGGCTCGTGACGTCACCTCTCCCGGCTCGCGACGTCACCCCCCCCCCCCGGCTCCTGCTGCACGCGCACGGAGTCAGCCGGCCACGTGCTCGCTTCGCGGCCCATTTATCGAGCGGATCAAACATCGCGCTAATTTGTATATCAAAGCCATTGGTTTTGTTTGTAACATAGCAAAAATAAACTACAAACAGCTGCTGCTGCTGCGTGACTCACACCCGACGCATAATATTAATTGACATTTCTAAAGTGGCGCATTTCATCCGTTGATCCCAGTGCGTCACCGTGCATGGGGAATAAGTAAACAATCATAACCTTACTAAGCTTCAAATCGAGATTTAATCATAGCCTGTAGGGTGAACGGCTAGAACTGGTTGCGGTGTGAAGGCGAGTTTAAAGAGGCGAGTTTGCAAGACCGGCTTAAATATAGCTCGCTATTCCGACGCGTGTGATACTCGATTAATACATTGTGATAACTGCACCGGGCGACGAGTGTGCACATGCAGGCCACTGCAGTGCTGTCACACTCGGGTTGAGCGTAGAGATTCACGCGAGCACTTCGCGTCTCTGCCAAACAGCGGTGGCTAACACCGCTAAGCACCATATTCAAGTTTCAAGTTCATGTATGAGGTATAGTCCTGTGAGCCATTCGGCTCTTGAATCGGGTGCAACCGCAACAAACAAAAACATGAACAAGAAAACATCTTAAAGTGACTATGTGACTAAGTGCAAACAGAAAATCCAGGGGGAAAAAACAGCAAAAATTCCAGAAAAAAGCACCGTACACCAATGCTGTGTGCAAAAATCCCAGTGGGATGCAAGTCAAACAACAACAAGCACAAGACAACTTAGATTAAGGCAATCAGTCTAACTCCGTACTCCAACAAACAAACATGGCCAAACCAAAGAACGTTTTCGAAATCACCAAAATAAAGCCATAAGCAATGTAACAGCGATCATAGAAACTGCGACCGAAATTTCACAATAAACGACATAAACAACATGTACCACCAAACCCTGTAGCCATAGCTGGCTGCATGAGTCACTCCACAACATCATCGCCTCTTGGCCTCCGTTCCATCACCTATAACCCTTCCAGAACTTCCTTCATCAAACGTCTCACCTCTCATCATCACAATCAGTGTGTCCATCGGACCAACTTAGTCAGATCAATGACCGCATTTGTGAATGAGGGGATGAGGAGGGGGGGGGGGGCAGCCCCCACCACCGCACGCGAGGTCAGTGTCGTCAGTGCACGGCTCCTCTGGCAGGCGACACTCGAGCGCCGATGAGCGACGAGGCATCGCGGGCTCTCCACCACAGTCGCAGGCTGCCCTCCGGGCCCCCCAGGGCGTCCTCCGGGCCCACCAGGCCGCCCTCCGGGCCCCCAGGGCGTCATCCGGGCCCCCAGGGCGTCCTCCGGGCCCCCAGGGCGTCCTCCGGCCCCCCAGGCCGCCCTCCGGGCCCCCAGGGCTCGGAGGCCTCGGGTGCCGTGGGCCGCTCGGCAGCACCCCGGGAGGCGCTCCGGACGACCCCAGCTGCAGCTCGCGCGCGGTTCCGCCAACCCCTGACGATGTTCCCAATGCACGCATCTGAGCTTTGCTGGATTGTTCTAAAGTTGCCTTGCTGTCCAAGCCACTTTAGATTATAAGAGCATCGTTTTTGTTTGAATACATCGCTACCTGAATAATCTTTGTACGTTATTCGTGTCATCGTCATCATTATTCTGATTAATACATGAATATAATCGTGGTTTTCGGGTTAGATCGCGATCATCATCATTATTATTGTAATTATTGTTGTTGTGCCAGTGCAGCACCCTCCTAGAAATTAGTCTAGAGACTCTCATCGCCTCCCATCCCCCCTCACCCCCACCCCTCCCATCCCCCACCCCTCCCATCCCCCACCCCTCCCATCCCCCCACCCCTCCCATCCTCAACCCCCACCCCCTCCCATCTCACCTCCCACCCACGCCGCTCCTCATTAAGCGACGCGGGGATATTTGTTGTTGGCCCGGTCCCACGGGAAGGGAAGGCGCGCGGCGTGGCCTCCATCGCCTACATCCCCTCCCGTGATGAGACTGGGGGGTGGGGGGTGGGGTGGGGGAGTTGGAAGTCGACGCCGGTCAGAGACTGCGAGCCCAGCGTGGCCCGCATCGCTCATCTTTATTACTCTGCTTTCATGTTGTTGTTGATTTTATACACAGACCCCGGTTCAATCATGCCACGGTGGCGAGACGTTAACTACCTCGCCTGGTATGCAGGAGGTCGTGGGTTCGATCCCGACCCTGACGTCTGCTGCTGTATATTTGGAGTTTGCGTGTCTCGCTCTCTCTCCCCGTGGACGCGTGGATTTTTCTCTGACTGCTATAAATTACCACGTGATCAGCCACTTAGTTGAGCTGTCATTTGTGGCCAAGTCGATGTTGAAACAGAGCTCAGTGGGGCCTTACCTGGTCAAATAAATAGTTTCGTTTAGAATCGCGAGCCGCTGACAACGCGCGGAACCCAGAAAATCAGCGGCGCGTGTGCCCTCACTAGCGTCGCCGACACGGCCATCGTGAACCCTCTCTGAGCCCGTTGCACAACGGCGGTCGTCACCGCATCATCATCGCGCGCTTTCGGATGCGCTTCTGCGACTCTCATGGAACGCCCTTTCCTTCCGATTGTCGGAAGCCACTGTGAGCTAATGGCACTTTTAAATAATCATCTAGATTGACGAACCAATTTCTTCAAAACTGCCTTTTTGTGTTTAGCTTGTCCTTGCCCCGTGCCTCCGATATTAGCACGGTTGGCTACGTACGGTGCGAAAGAAGTTCAACATACATACGTACACACGTTCATCCACCTGTAATACAGAGTGGGATTCTGCCGAACCCCCCTCGCCCTCCAACATCCCTACCCCTCCCCCCCACGAGTCTTGGGGGGCCTCGTGTCACGGACACGGCGATCTAGAGGCAATCCCCAACAAAAAGTCCCCGGCACATCGATGACGCACGGGGGCTGTTCGATCGCTGAAGAGGACATCGCGGGCTGCGTTCAGTGGGTCGCGGGGCGGGAATCGGGGCGCTGGGAATTGGGAAGCGCTCTCGAGATGTTGAATTTGCGAGACCGAAGAAAGAAGTCGGGAAACCGTTTGAAGTCCCAGCGGAGGTTCCTCGGGGAGCATTGGTGATCGGTCTGAAAACGTTGAGATTTTAAGTTTCAATTTAAAACATTATCTACATATTTTTAATAATACCTCTTATCCATAACATATTTTTTTGGGTTAGATCGCGTGAATATCTAAATGTGTTGTTAACCCCACCACCACCCGACACAGCCAACTAGTAAGGTTTGTCACGTAAACAAAACAAAGGCCAATTCGTTACTAGTACAGCACACCGGTGTGTTGGAGAGGAAACCCACAACATTTACAATTAGAGTACGACGTTTCGTTAGTAATTACAACTAGCATCGGCAGGCGACTGTGATTATTAAATATGTTAATGTTACAACATGGGACATTTTTTTCCCCACTATCAAAAAAGGTTCCATTTTGCCGCAGCTCACCTCGAGCTTTGAATACTCCGATACGTGTGGCAGTGTCCTTGTGCTGTTCGCCTTTCGGCGTCCTCTGGTCTGACACTGGTGAGGCTAGGCCCTAAACAAGGCTGTCTCTGGTGTAGACCAATCAATTTCAAAGACAATGCCATCGATTGTCAGAGCATGTTTTTTGTTTGTATGTGTCGTGGCAGGGTTGGCCACGATCGCCACTCCTCGTAGCCGGCAGTACTGGCTCGGGCCAGTAGAGAGCAGAAGGGAGGCCGGACCTGCTCAACGGTGATGATGGGGGGCAGTTAGCCCAGGCCTCCTAAAACTGTGCATATCTACAAACTATACAGACTAGCTTAGTTTGTAGACACCGCCAGGATTAGTTTGTAGAATAAATGTAGATCATCTATAGAGCCCCATTGTTTCATTGATTTACGCTCGCTAACGAAGCAACGACACCAGGAGGCGACGCTGCTTTGTCTGGAAGATGCCCTCAAGGGACAGATGCATCATAGAACTGCGGAACTCGTCGAGTTCCCACTTGAGTATCGAGAAGTCCGACTCGACCGCCGTCGTGTTGGCGAGCACCGATGCCAACCCGCCGCTGAAAGCGCGGAGGTTGTCGAAACCACTCGGCAGCACATCCCACGCGTCGTTGAATGTCGTCGTGTTGGTGTGCTTGTTGATGGCGTCGTGAATGATCGTGTCCTCCTTGTAGAGCTTGACCAGTTGGCGATGCTCCTCCTCGACCATGTCGACCTTCACAGCTGACCAGAATTTCGTAACATGCACGCGACGCACTGCCAGCACGTCCTTCACGAACACACCAGGACGCATCTTCACGAGCTGAGCGGGCATCACGGGCGCCGCATCCTGGTCGAGAGCTCGATTGGCGTCGTTACGCTCTGCTTTGACGTCGTTGAGACCCGCGATCAGCGTCATCGCATATATCGAGATCTCCTTGACGATCCTCGTCTTGTCGACCTCATTGAGACCCTCGTAGCTCTCCTGCGCAAACGATCCCTGCTCCTCAATGTGGGCAATGATCGCGGCAGACGCGATGCGCATCGACTGATCATGATACGACACGTACGCCTCATCATGATTGTTGACGCCATCAACAATCTCAACACTGAACAAAACGGTGAGCGACCCGATAAGCGACTGAATCTGCTCCTCCTGCTGCGCCATGAGCAGCGACTGGCTCTGGAGCTGGACGAGAGTGACGTTGATGGCGTCGATGGCGGGCGCGAGCGCGTAGGTAAGAACCCACCAATCGGCGGTGGGCAGCTTCGCGGGGTTGTTCTCAGTAGTGTACTCGATCAATGCTCGGCGGTACTGCTTGTAGAACTTGAGCACGTTCCCGAGATTGGCCCATCGGTTAGCCTTCCTGGGGCACTTGACCTTCATCTTGATGATCAGGTTGTTTTGGGCGCGGAGGTACACCGAAAAGTCGTACACGATCTTCATCCAGCTGCCATCGAAGACGCACTCGGCGGATTTCTTGACCACAATATCGATCTGATGAGGCGGACACCAGATTCGAATGACGTCGTTCTCGGCCTCCTTCACAATGAGCATCACCAGCCCCCCATGACGCCCAGTCATCGTATTCTCGCCGTCCGATGAAAAGCCGATCAGCTTGGCGCGCCAGTTGGGGTACAGCGCGTCGAGGAACTTGACGAGCATGCGGAAGATATTCTGAGCAGTGTGACGCTCGAACATAGGGATCGCGACCAGGTGCAGATTGACGAGGAAGCCGCGGCAACAAACGCGGGTGCGCAGGTCGAAGAACGACTGGCCGCGGTGAGTACTGCCGTCGCCAGCCAGAGAGAAGGCCCACACCGATGGATCGTCGATTATCCTGGCGATCATCTGCAGCCCGACGGCCACCAGATCCTGGCATGATCGATGGCAGCAGCCGTTTGACGGAACGACATGCCGACACCGACGTGGTCCATGGCGAGCTCGAAGCGCATCTCGTTCTTGATTGTTGCCGTGTACGTATACGTCCCCGTCTCGATGTTCACTTTCTTGACGAACAGCTTCATCGCGTTGACCTTCTCCTTGGCCTTCTTGGCGGCCTTCTTGGCGATGGCTGCGGCCGCGTCCTCGTCGTCGTTGTCGTCGCCGCTGTCCTCGTCGTCATCGCGAAAGAACAAGTCCCCGATAATTGTCTCAATGATGCTGTTCTGGATCACGTAGTCGATCGACGCGGTCGACAGGTCCATGTAGTTGTGGAGCGTGTTGGTGCGCTTGGCCATGCCGTTGAAGTAGCTCTTCTTCTCATCGGGCGACAGCGTCTGGTAGAGCATCCACGATTCCTTGTGCTGCCCTTCAAGATGGTGGCGGTACTGATGCGGCAGGAACGGCTTCGTGAAGTACTTGATGTCGGTGCGGTTCTTGCGCTTGCGGCCCGAGTCGCCCGTCACCTCGACCACATCACGGCCTTGGTGAACACAGAACAAGCAACGACAGGACTGCGCGCCATTGGCCTCCGTCGTGATGAGCTCCATCCCATACTGAAGGGTGTGTGAGGATTGGAACGGCGTCGCCACTTTCTTCCCTCCCATGTTGCTGCAGTTGCAATGCTCGGTATAACGATGCGGTACGTCTTGCCGCGGATTACGCACCTGCGCACTCCGCGCACTCACTAGTTTGTAGACGCAGCCAGGCTTAGTTTGTAGATATGTGGCGCTATTTATAGCGAATCTACAGTTTTAGGAGGCCTGAGTTAGCCCGAGGCAATCCCTGGGGGGAGCATCGGGACTAACGGTTGGGACCCCAGACCCTCGGAAGGGGGCTTGGGGGATGAGGTAATTCTCCAGGGCCTTCAAGAATGATCTGGAAGGGAGGCGTGGCCAGGGGCGGAGTGAGCCGGGACCCTGTAAATAAGGCAGGGCCCTGAACGGCTCGGCTCAGTGTCGTCCGGCTGAAGACTGAAGACCGACCTGGGAGCCCTGAAGAGAGAAGAGCCCTCTGGGCAAAGCCGAACTCCTGGCTCGGGTGAGGCTTGAGCTGTACCAGTGAAGCTCCCAGCTTATAACCTGGGAAGACTCAAGAGAAGGCTCAAGCCCCGGTAGTGTCGGCGCAGCGACAGCCAGAAGAGGCGAGCTTGCCGGCTACGTAGAGCATCGGGTGAAAGGGGCCGTTACCCTCTTTGTATTGGAGCTTGTTGAGTTGTTAAATTGTTATAATAAACGTGTGGCCTCTAAGTGAAAGTTCCCTCCAGATTAGTACACACTACACATGTGCACCACAAGGACGTGTGGTTAATGCAGACAGGATTCCGCACAAAATGTTTGTATTTGGTGTTTCAACATCTTAACCCAACTGTTTTATTGCCAGCCAGGGTAAAGCCTATTTTAATGTGTTCGTGTGATTGTTAGTTTCAATGTTAGGTGAGTAGCACTCGGTCCGTTGTGCTCTCCAGTTGCCTGGGTGAAGAGTCGTTGTCTACCCTGTTCCCAATCCTGGCCAGCTGGCTCAGAACAAGAGTTGTGGAGCGCATCGGCAGCGCGGAGGAGTTTACTGAGGACTCGTGACGTCTCCGGGATTGATTTGGTGGGCAGCCCTTTAGTCAGTTGTGGCGGGTGTTCTCTCTCTGGGTAAGTGCCGACGGACCAAATAGAGACGGGCAGAGCGGACGCGTTCGCGATCTCGCCATTCGCTGGACAGAGTCCAAGACAAGAGAGGCACTCTTCCACCCACCCTCCGCTCCAGTCAACCGAGGCTCACTCTGGAAGCCCCCCCCACCCCCAGTCAACCTGGGAGGTCGTTCATGCTCCACCGCTGCCCCCCTTGCCTGGAAATCCCTTCCCGCAGCTGTCTATGCTTTCGACATCCCTGCTGCCCCCAATTCAAGTCCAGGTGTAAGACCTTCCTGTTATTCTCCTCTGCCTGTGACTGTCTGCCCCCCCTCCCCCCACCCTGTCTCTACCCTGCACAGCACATGAACAATGCGGCGCACAAACACCGGCTGCCGTCACTGCCCCCAGCGCATTGAGACGCGACTGCGCGGTGGGCAGGCCGAGAGCTCCTCCTGCCGCGCCGAGCGGTCACTGCTGCCCGTGTAAAGTACGCGCTGCGCGTTGGACTTCTTTAGCGCCGTACGTTGCCAACCGCGCTAATCGGAGGCGCGATGAGGGGCCGTCCATTTAGTAGGCGCGCAAAAATCTGTCAGAACTTGACTCCTCCCCCCCTCCCTGTACGCACGCGGACGTTCAACACCCCCCCCCCCCCCCGAATCTTATAGAACGGCCGATATTTAATCCACGCAGAAACGATCAATGATTAAGAATATTAACGTGTTGAAGCAAACAGATAGTCCACCGCCGGACTATCTCACTAATTTGAAGGCCAAAGTAGACAAATTATTATCGAGGCTTTACCCACCCCCCCCCCCCCGTTTCCTATGTGTACGAAAATTGTCAGTAGACCCCCCCAATACGCAAGCTACGCATTTGTGTTAACCCCCCGCTCCCCCCTCCATGCGCACTCAGTGGATGGCCCCAGATTGAAAGCTCATCTCCCGAGAACTGGGAAGGGAAACACAAACTAAACACAAAACTCAGTTCTCGGGAGGTGAGCTTTCAATGTTCATTTAAAAGTGTATAGCGCCAGTGGCTTCCTCGTCGCACCTCCGATTAGCACGCTTGGCTGCGTACGGTGCGAAAGAAGTCCAACGTACGTACTTACATAACGGAAGTAAGAGCGTTCCAGACGGCCAAAGAAGCGCATCTGAAAAGCGCGCGATGCAGCGGTGACCACCGCCTTTGTTCGATGGTTAACCAAAAGCCGCTGCTGCTGCTTCGAGGATGCAATTAGTGCGACCTCATAACCGGTCTATCCACTGATGGATGAGCCTCCCCCCCGCCACGTGTTGAGTTTAACCCACACAAACCGCCCAGCGTCGGGAGTTATTTGAATTTTTTTTGGAGCTCGTTAAAATCGATGCCAGCGCGTCGATATGAATGACAATACCAAGTTGGACTCTTTCAATCCAATACGCCTCAATTCACTTGATCTGGTTGGCGACGCCAATATAGATATACGCATTTCTTACTTTGACGTGAGTTTATTTAAATGAGATAACGGCGGAAGCCGCTTACAACGATGGATTCTCGCGCGTGATTATGATCACGGCTGCGCCTTCTAACTGCGTAACGAGGACATACGCACCACACGTGGTGGCTTAGGCTGCCTGCTGTACCGTCTGCACGCGTGTGCGTTTTACGCAAAACCTCTCGCACCGTACGTAGCCATCCGCGCCAATCGGAGGTGTAAGTTAGCGCGTGACAATCAGTGCGTGCATCCGTTACTGACATCCCACTGGGAATGAATATGGGGATCCGCTCATCAATTCTGAAAACGGTTACCGGTTTAACCGGTTTAACCGGTTTACCGTTTCACAACCCGAATTCTACGTTCGGCGTCAACGGCGTCCAGGCTTGGAGCGCGACTCCTCGACTCGTCCACGAGGTGGCGACAGAACCCCGCGCGCCCCCCACCGCTCCCTGCCGGCTCCCCCCCTCGCCACGAGGGGGCGACAGAACCCCGCGCGCCCCCCACCGCTCCCTGCCGGCTCCCCCCCTCGCCACGAGGGGGCGACAGAACCCCGCGCGCCCCCCACCGCTCCCTGCCGGCTCCCCCCCTCGCCACGAGGGGGCGACACACGCACGCGCAGGCCGAGAACTGGGATGCCCCGCCCCCCCGCGAGCACCTCCCGCCCCACCCACTACGCCCCCCCCGCGCCCTCCCAGAGGTCACAACCGGGTACCCGATACCCGTACCCTACCCGATACCCGGCTAACCGATACCCGTACCCTACCCGATACCCGGCTACCCGTTTGCGACCCTGGTGCGGCCGGGTACGGGTACGGGTAGGCCGTGAGTCACTGGTGAGTAACTGTTTGTCACTCATTTCCCAACGTCTTGTCTCTTCTCACAATTCAAGTTCCTAGAATCAACCCACCCGCGCCTGCAACATGGCTTCATCCCAGAGATCGCAATCAGGTACCCGATACCCGGCCGGGTACGGGTACCCGTTTGCAACCCTGGTGCGGCCGGGTACGGGTACGGGTAAGGAATCAAAACCCGTTTGCAACCTCTGCGCCCCCCCCCCACAACACCACGCCCCCCCCCCCGCGCCCCCTGCTTCAAACAAGCCCCCCATTTCGACTTGTTTCGTCTTGTTTGCTGTTGTGCCTTGCTGACCCGCCCCTACTGGACACCTGTAAAAGATAGCTGATCGGATTCCTCCAGTCTACATAGAGATCGTGATCCTGACCAGCAGCCACGAAATCTATCTCCACTGCTGGATGACGGAGGCTTTTACCCAAAACGCGTCTCACCTCCCACGGCCTTGCCGCGACGAAGCCATTTTACCCAGCTCCCAGCCACGCAAGCGGACTCCATCGCCGTCATCCCACGTGGTGGAGGACCTCTCGGGCCTCTTCCCTCCTTTGACTGCCACTCCATCCCAAGTCTCGACCACCGCCCATCAGCATCCTGTCCCAGCGAGCCCAACTCGCTCTTCTCAACAGTTTCTATGTTCACGTGAAAGGAACAAACGAATTCCCAGACGACTCTCGCTCCGATCGGCCTGGACACTAATTCCTCGTTTAACGCGCTGGATGCGTTCCTGAAAAGTTCCAGCGTTAGGCGAAAACGCGTCAAGCGAGGAATGACTGCAACTGAATCTCATTTGCACTCCGAAATAAGCCTGCAGCCATTCCATGGAGGGACTAAGAACTAAGGTGATGGGTACGTCGCCGCGTTCTGTATCATTCCGCGTTCTGCATCATTCCGCTCAGTCGCGCAGCTCAAGAAAGTAGTTCCTCATCAACTGCTCAGAAACCGCGCTATAACGGGCGGATTCCGCGTTGTAACGGGCGCATTCCGCGTTGTGCGAAAAGTGTCCCCTAATAAAACAAAAAAACAGAACCGCGAATTTGCGTTAAGCGAAGACTTACCGTACCTGCGTTTCATTTCCAGCAGGTTCGCGTCCACCACGGGTACACGGGTCTCCGTTTGAATGGTGACTCGTGGTGGTGGTGGACGCACGTGGAACACGGTGCGGACTCGGCTCAGCGCACTCGCCCCTCGTCGTCCGATGATCAGCGCAACATAATCACTGCCGGGAATTGGAATCGAACCGACAACCCCAGTGTCAGAGGCCCATGTCGCCGACCCCTCACATTAACATCACTAGCTCCGTCCACTTCGTTTGTGACCCTTGGGCTACGCCCATTCTAAACCTTTAATAAAATATTTTTAAATACTTAAAAAAAAACACTCTTTAATGAAATGTACTGTCCGAGCTACCTCTCCCCCTGCCCCCTTCCCCCATCGCCCCTCCCCTCCTTCCACACCCCCCGCCCCTGGGCGTGGCTCCCCGAGGCTTTCCGTGACGTAAGGGACCGCGTGGTGATTTACAGGCAACGTAAGTTGAGCGTGGACAATTAGAGCCGTTAAAAAGATCGTTTAAAAATATTTGTATTTTATTTTCAATGATAGAATATAGTATTGTCATCAGAATGACAAACCTATACCAAGTTTGCAGTCGATACGACATTGGGAATACGGTTGAAATTGAGTTACAAGATTTTTGGATACGACAACACATCCAGTAAGTTAAATAAAAGCGTGTAAAAAGTAAAAAAATATATGTTTAGGATTTTTTTTATGATAGAATATCGTGTTGTCGTCAGTATGCCATACCTACACGAAGTTTGCAGTCGATAGCACATTGGGAAGTGTGTAAAAATTGAATTACAAGATTTATGTTTTGAGGATACAACAGACGGAGTTAAATAAAAGTGTGTAATAATAATAAAAACAGCACGCCGCTTTCCTCTGATTTCCTCCTGATGACGATCGCTTGTGTTGCGGTCGAAACGTAGTTTTTTGTCGATTTTATTTTTGTTAATTTGAACCTATCTACGTGACTTTACCGAAAGACCCAACGAATATGATATCCTGCAGTCACGAAAACTTTCAGTCAACACACACACACTGCTGGTAGAACACACACATAGAGACGCCTTAGCCCAAGGGCAGAGCACGAAGCATCCCTCTCCATTAAGAGCCACGTCCACCATCATCACCAGCACCACCGCTCACGCATTGACGCCTCACCTTGATCCCGCGCCGCGAGCCGGGACTCGAACCGGGGTCTGGTCAAGTCGGAAGCGACGCTCGTGGCCGTTCCTGTTCCGCTCCGTTCTGTAGCGACCTCCAGCGAACAGCGAGCACACCTGTGCATCGCTCACCTGGCCAGAGACGACAACCCACTTGAGCATGGGTGATTGAACACCTGGGTAGGGATGATGGCACACCTGTGCATCGCTCACCTGGCCAGAGACGACAACCCACTTGAGCAGGGGTGATTGAACACCTGGGGAGGGATGACGGCACACTTGGGTAGGGGTGATGGCACACCTGTGCATGGTACATCTGGCAGGGATGGCAACATACCTGTGTAGGCACACCTGGGCACACCTGGGCATACCTGGGCACACCTGGGCACACCTGGGCATACCTGGGCACACCTGGGCACACCTCTCCCGGTGGGGGAGGGGGGGGCAGCTCGCCACCAAGGCTCGCGGTAGCCAGCAGCGGGCATGGGGTGACGGATTCGAAGCTCCGTGCGCTCGCACGATGACGCGCGTGCGTGTGTGCAGGTTTACGTATTTGTGTGTGTTAATAAAGACAAATATCCCCCGTTTAGCATTAACAGACTGTTGAGGCAAGTGCTGTTAGCGAGCACCTGTGAAGGCCGGGACGGTACACGAGGGGGTGGGTGGCCAGCACCACGCCGCACCGGGTAATCATTTGTGGCTGAGTTGACCTAGGGGAGGCCCAAGACCGGTTCACATAATCGTCACTGGTGTTGGCCGTGAGCGGGAATCGAACTCGGGTTGCCGGGTTCGTAGCGCAACGAAGCGCTAACCGATACACTACCGCTCCCTGCTAACGTGCGCACACACACACTGACATACACACACTGACATACACACACTGACATACACACACTGACACACACACACACCTGTACGCGCAGGGGTGTATGTATGTGTGTGTTTGTGTGCAGGGTAATGTCCCTGCGCACAGGTGTGTGTGCGTGTGTGTGTGCGCAGGTGTCCGTGTGTGTGCGTGTGTGCGCGCGCAGGTGTATGTGCGTGTGTGTCCGTGTGTGTGCGTGTGTGTGCGTGTGCGTGTCCGTGTGTGTGCGTGTGTGTGCGTGTGCGCACAGGTGTCCGCGTGTGTGCGTGTGTGTGCGTGTGCGTGTCCGTGTGTGTGAGTGGCAGTGTAGAGGTCAGCGCGCCGCGCCACGGATCCCGACTACGAGGCGCGTTCGATTCCAGCTCACGGCCACCAAAACCAGCGACGGCCCTGGGCCTCCCCTAGGTCAACTCAGCCTCAAATGAGTACCTGGTGCGGTGTGCAAACATCGCTACTGGGGAGACAGGCGGTCGGGCGTGGTGCTGGTCACCCACCCCCTCGTGTGTCGTGCTGGCCTTCATAGGTGCTCGCTAACAACACTTGCCTCTGCCACCTGTTAAAGGCTATACGGGGAAACTTTGCCTTGTGGGTGTACGTGTGCGCGCCAATAACATAAACATCACACTCGCGGGGTGGAGAGGTGGGACAGTGGTCAGCGCGCTGCGCTGTGAACTTAGCCAACCGAGTTCGATTCCCGGCATCGGCAAGTGAGATCAGAACCGGATCCTGCTCCCCCCCTTCCTTACAAACCCCCACTGATCATCGTGTGGTGAAGTATGGTCAAAATACCCCCTAGACCAACACGGCGTGGGGGAGGCCTTGTCATTGGTCGCGGGGACTGCTTGACCATATTTCACCACGCCGGTGAGCGCGGGATGGCGACATGGTGGGAGCATCGCGGAAGTTCCAGTGAAGGTTCCAAGCTCAATACCCTAACCACTGCACCACCGCTCTGTGCGCGGCCCTCCGCTAACACCGCAGACGCCGCGATGGAAGCAGCACGACCACCGGCGAATCCTTCTCCGCGTTTCCTTCAATGTATTTACGAGCTTGTGGTGGTGATGTCGGGTTTGTTGTTGTTGTTTATTCCGTTATAGAGACTCGCTACGAACGCGTAACGAGGGCGCGAGTCTTGGCCGAGTGGCATCATTGCACCCCTCCCCTCTCCCCACACACAAATATAAACATGTTATAACTACATATAGAACACTTTGCGAGTGTGCGAGCCGCCACGTTCTGTGGAGATCGCGGCGGCGCTCAGAACCTCGCGCAACGAAGTCGCCGTGCGGAGTGCGCCGCGGGATCGATTCTTAGATTTTATTTAAAAAAAAGTGAATTCGATAAACGCGGTCTCTTTGCGTGGGTGCCCTAAAAGGTCCAACAAATCATCATTTATTATTATAATAATGATAGGTGACGTTTCGGGCAATGGTCCTGCTTCATAGTAGGGACATGATGCGATGGGATGCTCGCCGCTTTGCGATGATGAACGGCTGTGTCCCGACACCGTCGCCTATTACACACACATCCATATATATAGATTCTATATTATATATATTATATATACACAACTGTAATGGCTACAGTGCTATTCATAATCAAAGCCTACGTGTTAAACCTACAGTGCTATTGTTGTCACGTGCCGAGTTTTAGTTCAAGAGGACGAAGCCTCTCTGAGTGCGCGCTCGGGGCGATGCCGGGAACCCGCGAACTCGGTTCGCTTCGGAGACGCGACCCGCCACGGCTTCTAACTCCTCCGCGCCTGGCAGCGCAACGCCCGGTCACAGATCTCCGCCGCGAGAGAGCCGGGCTCGGGCAGCCCCGGGCGCATCGTCGCGCGCGTGTGCGGACGCGCTTTGATAACGCCCGGTTATAACGCGGCCTCATAACGCGCTTTGATGACGCCCGCTTATAACGCGGCGTTATAACGCGCCGCTACAACGCGCTGTTACTTGGCGCTGTGACTGCGATGCGCTAGAACGACGATGACTGCGCGAGCCGTACGATGATGGCAGGGAACTATTGCTATTATTATTCGTCACGTGTTAATAATTATGATGATAAACACACACACACATATATATAGTACGAATGGCAGTGTGTGTGTGTGTGTAAGTGTGGTGGCGGAGCGCTGCTTAGCGCGCTGCGTTACGCAACTCCGGCGGGCTGAGTTCGATTCCCGACCACGGCTACGCACTCGTGGCGAGTGATACCCGAACCGGACTTGTGCTCCCTCCCCTCCCCGGCCACCCCTTCACCAATCCGCACTGGCCCGCGTAGGGAAGTATGGTCAAACAGCCCACCGTGATCGACACGGCTTGGAGAGGCCTTCATCCAGCAGTGGTCCGACAATCGGCGCTGTACTTTATTCCAATAATTGTCATTCCCATACAGACGACGAGACTGTTGCGTGAAGACTTGCCAACACCGCCAACAACAGCGCCGTCTGTCACGACGGACGCTTCGTCCACGCGTCTGTCTCGCCGCTGCGCTGCGCGGTGCGCATGCGAGCGAGGCCGCTCCAGGCCCACCTCGCTCGCCTCGTGCTCACCGCTGACGCGCAGACGCGGCCGGGAGGCACAACTCGGCCCGGCGGCGTTCGTAGCGCCAGCCCCGTTGTGCTGGTTGTGGCTGTGATGACGACGATGCTGGTGGTGGTGGTGGTGATTAGTCGCTGAACGCCATTAAATGTTGTTGATTGTAATTAAACTCACGTGAACCATCGGGCCGCGCGCGCACGTGAGCGCCAAACGGAGCGGACACGTGGGCCGTAGACGTCACAACAAATGTACAGATTTATTAAAATATATACACGGTGAGAACGACGCAAACGTTCCGACAGCGATACAGGAAGGACTCACAGAGCACCGAAGGTTTCACCTGTGCACGAGGGGAGGGCAGGTGCGATGTGGGGGTGGGGTGTGTGGGGGAGGTGTGTGGGGGGAGGGTGTGTGTGGGGGGGAGGTGTATGGGGGGGGGATGGTGTGAGGTGTTGGGTTCAGATGTGAGAGCGAGGTGTGAAGCCCGCAGACGCGTGGACTGTACGAGATAAGATTTATTTTATTGTTGTGTTCAATGTCTCGTGGCTTCCCGGATTTAGCGACGATGCAATTGAAAGAAGCTGTTACGGGGTAGCGAAGTGTTTAAAATACTCGAGGACACCCATCACTCGCGCGGCACACGACTCTCACTAAAACACGCGATCCTCCTCCATCCTCATCGCTCCACTTGCCTTGGCAGGGAAATTCAAGCGGTGATTTCAAGAGTACGGCGCACACACACACACATATACTGTGGTCTCCACGAGTCAAAAGCCTTCTCCAGGGAGGTCGATAGAGCTCAATTCAACTCAACCGGTCGCTCGCAACAACAGAGGTAACTTCCAAGCCACGTGGGCAACTCGTATAATCTTCGTTATTATCTGTACACACGTCACAGTAAATGTACACACTCCGCTTGGAGAACCGACACGATACATTACATTCATTCCCCGCTCCTTCGACTCGTAATATAAGTTACCTAAGGGAGGGCAGGGAGGGATTAGGATTATGACTGGCATTTAACAAACAAGCAATTCACAGTTCACCAGAGTCTGTGCGCAGGATTACATCACGGCATGAGTGCACGAATCGACGGCACGAAGAAGCAACGGACAGGCACCCGGGGAGTGGGGAAACGGGAAGGGGTCGGGTGACGAACAACTGAACGATCGATCGGATGAGCGAATGAATGACCGTCGTTCCGTCACTCCTGTCCGTGAACGAACAGCCCCAGGTACTCTCCCTCCGCCTTCACCTTGGCACGGAACGCGTCGTGGTGCGGGTACATGGACCCGCCGTGGCCCAGGACATCCGCGGAGGCGGCCGCGCAGTCCGACGAGAGGCGCCGCCGCTTCGCTGCCCCCATCCCCCCGGCGCCCCCCGCCTCGTAGTCGGCGGGGGGGGCCATGCGGTAGGCGGCGGGGGTCTCGCTCCAACTCGAGTCAGACGGCGCCTCCACGCCCGAGCTGTCGCCGCCACCGCCGCCGCCGCGCTGCTCGGGCGTCCGGTTCAACTCCCCGTCCCGCGGCGGCGCCCCGGAGCCGTGGAGGCCGGGCAGCGAAACGTCGGCGTCGTTGGTCACCGCGGCGGCGGCGGCGGCGCTCGAGGCGGATCCGTCGCGCAAGTCGGCCGCGTCCAGAGGGCCGGCGGCGGCGGTGGCGGCGCCGTACGACGGATAGGGGGACAGCGAGTTCCAGCCGTTGCTGGGGAAGGCGGCCTCGGAGTAGTAGGTGAGGGCGTGAGCGCTCGCTTGGAACGGCAGCGGCTTCATGTTCACGCCGTAGGGGTAGGGGGCCAGCTCGCGGTCGTAGGCGGGGGACACGAACCAGCGTTGGGACGCGGCCGCTGCTGCTGCGGCGGCCGCGGCGGCGCTCGAGCCGGGGTCGTCCGCCTGCGGGAAGAGGCCCAGGGACTGCGGCACGGCGCGCTCGCCCCCGTCCACGCCGTAGCGAGCCTTGGCGATGGCCGAGCCCAGGGACGGGGGCAGCAGGTACTGCCCCGGCGCCACGCAGCGAGCCCCCGGGACGATCTGCGTGGAGGGTGGCGAGTTGGTGGGAGAGGGGCTCTGCCCCTCGGCCTCCATGCCCGTGTAGATGCTGCGCGCACACGCGGACGGGACACGCGGCGTGGTGTCAGCGGGCGCCTCTTGGGACCAGCGGGGTGCGCACGCTGTTCGTGCAGCTTTCGTACTTTCTGATACGTCGTGTGTGTGTTATGTATCTAAGTCTTGTGTATTGTATCTACGTAATGTGGTATGTATCTATGTAGTGTGTTATGTATCTGTGTTGTATGTTATGTATCTACGTAGTGTGTTATGTATCTATGTAGTGTGTTATGTATCTATGTAGTGTGTTATGTATCTATGTAGTGTGTTATGTATCTATGTAGTGTGTTATGTATCTATGTAGTGTGTTATGTATCTATGTAGTGTGTTATGTATCTACGTTGTGAACCGTGCTTATCGGAGGTGCGGGGGAAGGACAAACAAAGAAACACAAAAAGTAGTTCGAAAGAAACGAGTTTTCAAGTCTGATGCAAAAGTGCGTAGCGCCAGTGGTTTCCTCATATCGGAAGCGAGCGCGTTCCAGACGGCCGCGCCATGCAGTGGCTGTCTTTTGTTCGATGGTTAGAAACCAGTGGCCACTGATGTTAACCGTGCATCGGATTTAAACTCAGGCGACCATGGTTCGAAGCGCAGTGCGCAAACCACTCCGCTATTACTCTTCACGACATGGATGTGCACACACAACAACAATTACACACACCAAACACACAAACAATCACACACAAACACAACTATCACACACAAACACAACTGTCACACACAAACACAACTGCCACACAAGTACACGTTTACACAACAACCACAAATAAACACAAAGCGCTCCCCCTTATAGCCTTAACAGACTGTTGGGGCAAGTGCTGTGAGTGGACGTGTGTGTCCAGCACCACGCCCGAAGCACGCTCTCACAGAGACAAACACAGAGAAGACGTAAACAACAACAAGCACACACAACGACAACAAAAACAACAACAACAACAACAACGATATTAACACACAAACGCACGTAAACACAACAACCGCCAGTCGCCACTAAGTGGTGACGATGTCACCACGGCGCTCGTGCCAGGCTAGGTGCACTTTGAGGGCACGTGAACGACAACACACACAAGACCCCACGTGTAAGCCGTGCCTGTGGGTGGTACGAACGCGCGCACGTCGGTGGGCGATGTTGGGCAACCTTCGACTCCGACAACAATCACAGCAGCAGCTGCCTCCGTGCGTCCATCCCCGTGAGAAGCACGCGCAGGCACGACTCTCTCGCCTCGGTGGCGATCGCTCTCCACCCAACAGATGTCGCGACACTCACGACGACGCCACGCGAGCCGTAGACGCCTATTCTCGTTATGAACACGCACGGGGCAAGTTTCGCCCAGTGGGTGGTCGCTCGCTCTATTCTGCTGCTCCCAATGTCCAGAACTCTCTTACAACCCATCGAAATGTAGTCGCGTTTTAGACGCGACGATTGTATCGTGAACATACGGAAGGCGACGAGCATTGTTCCGACTGATAATTATCAAAGTAAAACGGACTTGTGCAGCACACGCCGCGAGAAGGGATGGCGATGTCTGTCGGTGGTCGAAAGGAAGTGACGGGGGCAGTGGCAGCCAAGGGAGAGGATCACGGCTCGAGATGACATCGGCTCGCGTGTAGGGCACTGCGTGGATTGTTGCAGCGCAGGATCGCGAGGGACGGCTCGGGAGAGAGGATGAGATGATGATGATGGTCGGGGCAAGCATGAAACGTGAGATCTCACTGTTACCAAAACAATAAATATATCTCTCTCTGTGCTGGACGAACCACCGAGCCGCGAAGTGTCCGAAAGCCGAGTGAGTGGCAGGCATCATCTGTACGACTCCGAGGCGCACGTGGGTGGCGCGCGCGGCGCCCACGTGCGTCATCGTGCGCTGTTACTTACGCGTCGTAATTGTCGCGGAAGCCCTTGGCGAATGGGTTGTGGTCGATCTTGAGCTGCGTTATCTGTGGACGAGAAGCAGCGGGCCGAGCCCCGGGGCTTTAGCGCGGCGCTCGACGCCGAGCTTCCATCCCCCCCACCACCACCACAACCACCACCACAATCACCACCACCACAACCACCACAACCACCACCACGCCGCCTGCCCAGGCTCGCCTCCACACCTACCTACGCCACCGCCGGGGACGATTTCGAGACTATCGTTTTTTTTTTCATTTTACGAGGCGAGGCCCCAATGAGCTACGTAGTTTTTGTTTTCAGATGCGACTTGGCGATCACACAAACGACAGCCCAACGTGTGAATGTCTACAATGCGTGGCTATTACACTGCCACCCCAGTTGATCCACTGCTGGATGATCAGACACGAGGATAACGACCTCGCGACCGACAGGTCAACCGGGTGATTAGCGCGACAATTGTTGCGTGACCCTGCTAAGAGTTGGGGGGGGGGGGGTCTCAATCGCCTCCACTCCAAACCCTGCCGTGCGCTCCGGGGCGGACAGGCCTTCATGCGTGCTTGCCACGACAGTCTGTTGCAGGCTATACGGGGGATCTTTGTCTTTGGTGGCCGTGCTGGTGATGGAGGTAGTGGCGGTGGTTATGAAGGTGGTGGTGACGGTTATGGTGGTGGTCGTAGCGGCGGTGGTAGTTTGCCGTGGTGGTGGTGATGGAGGTGGTGGTGATGATTGTAATAATGGTGATGGTTGTGGTGATAGTGGTGATGGTTGTGGCGGTGGTGGTGGTTGTGGTGATGATTGTAATAATGGTGATAGTTGTGGTGATAGTGGTGATGGTTGTGATGATTGTAATGGTGGAGATGGTGATGGTTGTGGTGATAGTGGTGATGGTTGTGGTGATAGTGGTGATGGTTGTGGTGATAGTGGTGATGGTTGTGATGATTGTGATAGTGGTGATGGTTGTGGTGATAGTGGTGATGGTTGTGATGATTGTGATAGTGGTGGTTGTGATGGTGGTGGTGGTGGTTGTGGTGTTGGTGGTGGTGTTGGTGGTGGTGATGGTTGTGGTGTTGATGGTGGTTGTGGTGTTGATGGTGGTTGTGGTGGTTGTGGTGTTGTTGGTGGTGTTGGTGGTGGTGGTGTTGGTGGTGGTGTTGGTGGCTGTGGTGTTGATGGTGGTTGTGGTGGTTGTGGTGTTGGCGGTGGTGGTGGTGTTGGTGGTGGTGTTGGTGGTGGTGTTGATGGTGGTGGTGGTGGTTGTGGTGTTGGTGGTGGTGTTGTTGGTGATGTTGATGGTGGTGGTGTTGGTGGTGGTGTTGGTGGCTGTGGTGTTGATGGTGGTTGTGGTGGTTGTGGTGTTGGTGGTGGTGGTGGTGTTGTTGGTGGTGTTGATGGTGGTGGTGTTGGTGGTGGTGTTGGTGGCTGTGGTGTTGATGGTGGTTGTGGTGGTTGTGGTGTTGGTGGTGGTGTTGTTGGTGGTGTTGATGGTGGTGGTGTTGGCGGTGGTGTTGGTGGCTGTGGTGTTGATGGTGGTGGTGTTGATGGTGGTGTTGATGGTGGTGTTGATGGTGGTTGTGGTGGTGTTGGTGGTGGTGTTGATGGTGGTTGTGGTGGTTGTGGTGTTGTTGGTGGTGTTGATGGTGGTGGTGTTGGTGTTGGTGGTGGTGTTGATGGTGGTTGTGGTGGTTGATGGTGGTTGTGGTGTTGTTGGTGGTGTTGATGGTGGTGGTGTTGGTGGTGGTGTTGGTGGTGGTGGTGGTGTTGGTGGTGGTGATGGTGGTGGTGGTGGTGTTGGTGGTGATGGTTGTGGTGGTGGTGTTGGTGGCTGTGGTGTTGGTGGTGGTTGTGGTGGTGGTGTTGGTGGTTGTGGTGGTGGTTGTGGTGTTGATGGTGGTTGTGGTGGTTGTGGTGTTGTTGGTGGTGTTGATGGTGGTGGTGTTGGTGGTGGTTGTGGTGGTGGTGTTGGTGGTTGTGGTGGTGGTTGTGGTGTTGATGGTGGTTGTGGTGGTGGTGTTGGTGGTTGTGGTGGTGGTGGCTGTGGTGTTGATGGTAGTTGTGGTGGTTGTGGTGTTGTTGGTGGTGTTGATGGTGGTGGTGTTGGTGGTGGTGGTGTTGGTGTTGATGGTGGTTGTGGTGGTGGTGGTGTTGGTGGTGGTGTTGGTGGCTGTGGTGTTGATGGTGGTTGTGGTGGTTGTGGTGTTGGCGGTGGTGGTGGTGTTGGTGGTGGTGTTGGTGTTGATGGTGGTGTTGATGGTGGTGTTGGTGGTTGTGGTGTTGGCGGTGGTGGTGGTGTTGGTGGTGGTGGTGGTGTTGATGGTGGTGTTGATGGTGGTGTTGGTGGTTGTGGTGTTGGTGGTGGTTGTGGTGTTGGTGGTGGTGGTGGTGTTGGTGGCTGTGGTGTTGATGGTGGTTGTGGTGGTTGTGGTGTTGGCGGTGGTGGTGGTGTTGGTGGTGGTGGTGATGTTGGTGTTGATGGTGGTGTTGATGGTGGTGTTGGTGGTTGTGGTGTTGGTGGTGGTTGTGGTGTTGATGGTGGTGTTGATGGTGGTGTTGGTGGTTGTGGTGTTGGTGGTGGTTGTGGTGTTGGTGGTGTTGTTGTTGGTGGTGTTGGTGTTGATGTTGATGGTGGTTGTGGTGGTTGTGGTGTTGTTGGTGTTGGTGTTGATGGTGGTGGTGGTGTTGGTGGTGGTGGTGGTGGTGGTGTTGGTGGTGGTGTTGGTGGTGGTGGTGTTGGTGGTGGTTGTGGTGTTGGTGGTGTTGTTGTTGGTGGTGTTGGCGGTGGTGGTGTTGGTGGTGGTGGTGGTGTTGGTGGTGGTGGTGTTGGTGGTGGTTGTGGTGTTGGTGGTGTTGTTGTTGTTGTTGGTGGTGTTGGTGTTGATGTTGATGGTGGTTGTGGTGGTTGTGGTGTTGTTGGTGGTGGTGTTGGTGTTGATGGTGGTGGTGGTGTTGGTGGTGGTGGTGTTGATGGTGGTGTTGATGGTGGTGTTGGTGGTGGTTGTGGTGTTGATGGTGGTGTTGATGGTGGTGTTGGTGGTTGTGGTGTTGGTGGTGGTTGTGGTGTTGTTGTTGGTGGTGTTGATGTTGATGGTGGTTGTGGTGGTTGTGGTGTTGTTGGTGGTGGTGTTGGTGGTGGTGTTGGTGGTGGTGTTGGTGTTGATGGTGGTGGTGTTGTTGGTGGTGGTGTTGGTGTTGATGGTAGTGGTGGTGTTGGTGGTGGTGGTGGCGTGGCGGTGCTCACGTCGGTGTTTTGGTAGGCGGTCACGGCGATGAACTGCGTCTCGGGGAAGGTGAACGAGTGCGTGCGGCTCTGCTCGGAGCCCTCCGGAAGGGCCGCCGCCGCCTCTCCCGCGCGCGACACGAGCAGGCGGGGCTGGTACTTGTGCAGCGACTGCAGCACGATCATCTGCCAACACAACGTCGTCATCATCATCATCGTCATCATCATCGTCACAATCATCGTCAACATCAAACATCGCCATCACCGTCATCATCATCGTCACAATCATCGTCATCATCAAACATCGCCATCACCGTCATCATTATCATCGTCACAATCATCGTCATCATCAATCATCGCCATCACCGTCATCATTATCATCGTCACAATCATCGTCAACATCAAACATCGCCATCACCGTCATCATCATCATCGTCACAATCATCGTCAACATCAAACATCGCCATCACCGTCATCATCATCATCGTCACAATCATCGTCAACATCAAACATCGCCATCACCGTCATCATCATCATCGTCACAATCATCGTCAACATCAAACATCGCCATCACCATCATCATCATCATCGTCACAATCATCGTCAACATCAAACATCGCCATCACCGTCATCATCATCATCGTCACAATCATCGTCAACATCAAACATCGCCGCCACGAGAAGTCAGACCTGATCCACACATATCCATGATTCAGTCTCAGCCATTACCATCGTCACCGTTCAACGAAATGTCATTCGCCTGAATCACCATCGTCGATATTATCCACACTCAACGAGACATCGACGTTTATAGTCGTGCGACTATATCATCGACGTTTATAGTCGTGCGACATCACCATCACCGTCATCATCACCATCACCAACACAAGGCATGAGTTCACAGGGCCGGCATCACCAGTACTCACATCTGCGTTAGATTCATCATCACCATCATCATCACTACCACGTGTATCTTTGTACACAGCTCATTCTGCACGCGTACCAGTGCAGTCCCGACTCTCGTTTCTTTCCGAACGATTTACAGTGAAATGACAAACGCCTAACAGGTCACCAATATCCACCCACTCCACACAAACTCACCATAGCTGTGCTGTGACTGTTCCACCTGAAGACGGAAGCTTGTGTTGCTTCCGAAACGTCGTGATTTTTATTTTATTTTAATTTTACTTTTATTAATTTTAATGTTTTCGCCTCTGGTTGTTGGCCGTGGCTCGGAATCGAACTCAGGTGGCCGCGTTCACAGCCACACTCAAAGGGAAGTCCAAGCACACTTGACTACATCTCCAAGCACACTCGACTACAACCACACTCGACTACAGCGTCACACTTAATTCAGGACGGCCGCCGTACCTGCCCGCTGTTCGTGCTTCCCTTGTTGTTTGTGATCTTCAGTTTGCCGAAGGTGATTTCCTGGCGCATCCAGTGCGCGCCCGTGTTCGGGGAGTCCGGGTGCACGTACGTCTTGTTACCTGCGGCAAATCGCAACGGGAAATCGCAACGGGAAATCGCAACGGGATCGCATCATTCCGCGAGCGCTCAGAATCGTGCGCTAACCGCTCCGGCTGATTTGTTGTGACCTGGATGAGTTCAACGCCAATGCGAGAGGCGCGGATTTCATTTGCGTCGTTCGGGCTCAGTGCGATCCAGCAGAGCCCCGGGCTTTTCTGCATTCCGCTCCGTCTCTGCGTGTGTGTCCCCCGTGTCCCTCATCTCTGTCCACCTCAATCCCAACGCGTCGTCTCCATCTCTCCCGTGAGTCCCCGCGTGCTAAGCCTTGTCTTCGCTTCTCCGTGTCTTAGTCCGCGTGTGTGTGTCCCCCCCCCCCCCACCCCGTGCCCCTGGCTCTCAGTGCCACGGGCGACTCGTCCCCATCTTTACTCTCCACGACCTCCTTGCGTCGTCGCCCAATACCGAAACGAAGGAACGCGCCCACTTCACTCACACGGTGGCCAGCAGCCGCACCGTAGCACGCAACGACGTCCCGACTAACTCGAACAATTAGTAATCATCTTCCGTGATTACAATCGCGCTTTAATGTCATTAGAGCCGCAGGTATTAAGTTGTAGACGTCGACCCCTGAGAGATCGACCGCGCACGCACACACACGCACACACGCACGCACACTCACACACGCGCGCACACACACACACGCACACACAGACACACGCACTCACACGCACACACACGCGCACAAACACGCACACACACTCACGCACGCATACGCACACACCCACACACACGCACTTACACACACGCACACACACGCACAGACACTCACACACACGCACACGCACACACGCACAGACACACGCACTCACACACACACGCGCACACACACGCACGCACACGCACTTACACACACACGCACGCATACGCACGCACTTACACACACGCACGCACACACACACACACGCACACACCCACACGCACGCACACACACACCCACACACACACACGCACGCACACACACACACACACACACACGCACACACACACCCACACACACACACCCACACGCACGCACACACACACACGCACACACACACACACCCACACGCACGCACACACACACGCACGCACGCACACACACACACGCACACACACCCACACGCACGCACACACACACCCACACACACCCACACGCACGCACACACACACGCACACACACACACCCATACGCACGCACACCCACACGCACACACGCACGCACACACACCCACACACACGCACGCACACACACACGCACACACACACGCACACACACACGCACGCACACACACGCACACACACACGCACGCACACACACACGCACACACACACGCACACACACACACCCACACGCACACGCACACACACACACGCACACACACACACACGCACGCACACACACACGCACACACACACACCCACACGCACGCACACACACACACACGCACACACACACGCACACACGCACGCACACGCACACACACCCACACGCACGCACACACACACGCACGCACGCACGCACACGCACACACCCACCCACACGCACGCACACCCACACGCACACACACACACGCACGCACACACGCACGCACGCACACACACGCACGCACACACACGCACGTACACACACACTCGCACACACACCCACACACACACGCAGATTCGCGCGTTGCGATCGCCACCCGACTTGCTGTGACTGCAGCACGTGGGTCGACGCTCGTTGTGGTTGTTTGTTCCTCTGTGGTCGTTGCATGCTCTTGTTGCAGTTGTTGTTGTTGCAGTTGTTGTTGTGGTAATGTTGCAGTAACCGTTGTGGCTGTTGCCGTTATTTTGTTTGGACTGAGGTTGTCGTAACAATGCATTGTCGTGTGTCGTGTTGTGTGTCGTGTTGTGTGTTGTGTGTCGTGTGTCGTGTTGTGTGTCGTCGTGTTGTGTGTCGTGTTGTGTGTGAGTTGTAGTTGTCGTGGCTTTGTCGCCATTGTTTTGTTTGCGACTGATGTGGTTGTTATTGTTGTTGTCGTTATTGTTGTGCTTGGTTGTTATTGTTGTGCTTGGTTGTTATTGTTGTGCTTGCTGTAGGTGATTGCAGGTGAGTGCTGGCGACAGGGCCCTGCATCACCAAACGTCCCATGTCTAGCGTGTTGTTCTCCCCCCGTACCTCCGATTAGCACGGTTGGCTACGTACGGTGAGAAAGAAGTTCAACATACACACGTACATTGCCCCCCCACCCCCCAGGTTCACTCTCCTTCGCGGTCTATCGCTGTTACTGTGGCCCCCCACAAGACGCCTCGTCCACTGCCCCCCAATCCTAGCGGAACTGTAGCCGAGGTGTCTGTGCTGTGATTTGTTGTAACATTCGCATTCGGCGTCGTTGTTGTTGTTGTGCTAATCGTTGTTGTTGTTGTTGTTCTAATCGTCGTTGTTGTTGTCGCCGTCGCGGCGGCGGGGGGCTCACCGTGCATGTTGGAGTCCGCCTTGCCGCACGGGACCCACTTTCCTCCCTGGAAGCGCCAGTGGTTGGTGTCGGCCAGCACGATGTCCACAGACACCGTGTAGTGCGTGGCCGGCTCCAGCCCGCACACGCTGAACGCCAGGTACGGGAACATCCTCCTGGACAACGACAAAGGTCCCCCGGGTAGCCTCTCAATGGACTGCCGCTGGGGCCAAGGGGTGCTGGGGAGTTCCGACGAAGCGCGGCGCGCGAGAGGTTGCCGTGTGGCTAACACAACCCACGACCACCTTTGTTTTTCCCCAGTGCCGATGTTTTTTTTTCATACACCCCCCCCACCAGCTACTAATTTAACGTTGAGTCGACCTAGAGGATGTCCACGAGCAGCAGGCCGCCGGGTTCGTAGCGCAACGCGCTGACCATGACGCCACCGCTAACCTCCACGCCACAGCGCAGCCACAGGCGGGAGTCCAACCCGAGCCGCGCTCGCTCTGGACTCACCCCCCGCCTCCCACCCGCCCAGGACTGGCGAGGTCGCTAGCAACCAGAGTCGCGCCAGAGTCGCGTGGGGAGTGCCGCAACTAGTGCACGGGGTGGCGCGGTGGCGCAGAGGCTCGCGCGCTGCGCTTTGGACCCGGCGACCCGACTTGGACTCACGGCTCTCATCAGTGGCGAGCGACACCTGAACCGGTCCCGAGTGCGTCTCCCCCTCCGCTCCCTCGCCCCATCAACCCGCATTGACCAGCGTGGTGAAGCGTGGTCAGATAACCCCCCTCCCCTCCCCCCCATGACCGAACAACCCGAGTGGCGTGCGGAGGTTATCATCCAGCAGTGGATTTGCAAAGGGCTGTATTTTGTCTTAAGTCGCGAGCGACTGTCCATTCGCATTTGAACTCGAAGCCTGAAATTCATCTCAGGCGCGTGAGTGCGCCGAAGCGCTTCCTTAGCCCTGGAACCGATTCGTGCGTTCGCGGTCGCGCTTTTTAGTTTTGCACGAAGGCACCTCCACAAGTTTACTCGATCGTTTCTTGTTAGGAAATTAACCATCTCTATCTCACATACAACTGCGACTGCAAAGAACGTGCGCCAAGCAAATAGTTCAACGTTCTTCATTCATAGCGGAGAGAGCCGCGCGGAATGGGCTCGCCTGCGAGCTCGTAACGGGCTCAAGCGGCTGCGCAGTGCGCGGTCAAAATGTGCTGCGCCGTGAACTTTGGGCACACCCGAGTTTGAGTCGCAACAAGTAGCAGCAATCCACATCCCAACAGCAGTCCATCGTCACCCGCCACCTTGCGCCAACCCGCAGTGACCAGCGTGGTGAAGTATGGACCAAACGACCCCCCCCCCGGCCCCCACGAGCGAATTGCACGTTAATCGAGTGGATTAACAAGGGAGGAGGAAGGAAGGGGATGGGGGGTTTACATTTATCTTTTATAAATCTACACAAAAACACAGCACACACAGCTACACATAGCCACCACGACAAAGCCCACGGACGCACGCGCGCGCTCGCTCCCCGCGCGCCTCGCGACGCACTCACCGGCCCTGCTTGGTGATGATCATCTCCGTCTGGTGGTGGTAGAACTTCAGCCAGAGCGCGCGGTTGCACAGGTACGCCTGCACGCTGCCGTGCGCAGCCACGGCGCCGGGCTGCGGCGAGCCGGACGGGTGGAAGGGCCCTCCTCCTCCCTGGTGATGGTGGTGGTGATGGTGGTGGTGATGGTAGCCGTGGCCCATCTGGTGCGGGTACGCGTAACTCCGCGCCGAGGCGGGCATGCCCGAGTTGAAGGACGCGGTTCCGGACAGGTAGGACGGGTGCGAGCCGTAGCCGCCGCCGGACATTGCGAAGGCGGGGTGGGTGCTCAGGTAAGGAAACATTGCCCCGGACGCCATCCGCGCGGCCGAGCTGGGCTCCGAGGAGGAGGAGGAGGCGAAGGCGGAGAAGCGCGTGGAGTCGCAGGAGGAGCGCTCGGATGATGATGCGCTGTGGCTGCGCCGCGCGGACCCCCCGTGAGAGTCCTGGGCGCGTGGCGGGGCCTCGGCGTGGAGTCGCGACGCCTCCGCCGCGTCATTGGTCGCGCGCTGCGCCTCGAAGGCGCCGCCCGGCGCGTGATTGGCTGCGTCGCGCGGTTGGTGGCAGCCCGCGGACACCTGGTGCCCGCCCATGCCGCCGGGAAACCACGCGGGGGCGAATCCCTCCATCATCGTCACCAGCACGGCCAGAGCGACGCCGAGATTTTTGCTTTTGTTGTCGACGGGGAACAGAGAGAGAGCGGAGCGTGAGAGTCGAGCGGACCCTGCCTCGACTCGTGCGCTCGTTCGTTCTCTCTCGCGCGCGGGGGCTGGCGGGCGTGTAGGCTAGGCGGACATGCACGCACGCCCGTTTGAGTCACACGTGGTTAGTAGGCATGTGGAGGAGCCGCTGTGTGCGTTTTGCTGCTCTGCTTTAGGCCCGGTGTACATCCGGCGCACGCACCTACAACGAAACAACTCGGCACCGCTCGAGGTGCACGTGTGACTTCATTACGCCCCCGTTCCCAGCCTTTATGACTGTCCACCCCACTACCCCGCCGCTGATTGGCTCCCCCGTTCGCTAATTAGTGGGTGCTAATGATTCGAGACGCATGTGGATTTGTGAGCACGATAAAAATAACACAATACACAAAGAAGACGCGGGCGCACATCCCGCGATGTAAATTCTTCTCGTTGGTGGTCACCCTTAGACTGATAATGTAACCATGTCCGACTTCAAGATGATTAATTCACATCATCTTCATCTCAGTCTGTGTAAAACGCTCAACTTTAACTCGAACCCCGTTTGATCGTCGGTCGATCTCGCGCGCGCGGAGAGTCGCGCGCGGGGGCCTGCGCCGACAAAATTTAGGCGACAAAACGCAGAGCCCCGAGGAGCGATGGGCTCGTGATGAGCGGGTTGATTCCAGACGGGCAAACTAACCCCCTACAGGACGCGAGGCTGTGTGCGTGGCGCGGTGCCGTCGCGTCGCCCGCGCGCGCGCAGACAATCTGACCTCGCGGAGTTTCGAGGCTTTTGCGCCTTTATTTATAGCCAGGTGAGAGAACCCACGGAGACCGCCGAGTGCGGGTTTTCACAGGTGAGGTTTTATTTAAGGACACCGCGCGGTCCTGCAGATGAAGGGAGTTCGTGGTGCGCGAGGGAGATTCTGCGGCGAGGTTTTGGCGTTCGCGGTGGGAATCCGATGAGCTATAAAGCTCTTTCATGTCCACAGATGTCGGGTGAAAGCAGCGCGGTTGTGTGACGATGACCTGTTGTTATTGACGGCATCAACACCAACAGCAGCCGCCGATCTCCCACTAAGTTGCGGTGGCGCCACCACCAATGCTCGTGCCAGGCTAGGTGCACTCGAGGTGAAAACTGCACCTCGTGGCTGATTTGCTTGCAGCCGTGCAGTGCCTCGCGCACTGAACTATGACCTGAGTTCGATTCTGACCAATGCTACGAACATGAGTGGGGAGCGAGGTATGTGTTCAACTGGACCCGTGGCTCGCACCGAGCAGCGTGGGTCGAACAAACGTGGCGACTTGGGGAAGACCTTCATCCAGCAGTGGATTGCCGAGCATTCACATTTTAGTTGTAATTACTAATCATTCCGTTTGAACGGATACGCCGTAGAAAGTCGATCGACAGGTGGTCTGCAGTGGGGTAAAGTGTACGGTAACTCCTCCAGTTTCCAAAACGGCTGGCCAACGTGGAAGAGTAGGCCAAATACCATCCAGACGGGTGCTCAAGAACTCCCTCCTGTGAGTGGAGGCCCTTCCGCCAGCAGCGGCGGTGAACAAGCTGTTGCAGGGCCGCGCATTTGTCTGCAAAACATTTCGAAGAACGTTTGTCCAGTCGGGACTTTGCGATTTTGTTTTATTAAAAAAGATAAACTTCGACTGCTTGGACTCGCCGTGCGGAGTGCGCCGTGGCGAGTCGGTGGTTGCAGAACCACGCGCCGTCTCCGACGGGAGAGACAAAGACGGCAAGGGAAACGCGATGGTGGCGCCCGATCATGTATTTTGTCGATCACAAACTCTCCCCGGGCCGACGGCGACCTTAGCGATTCAGCGGCGGCTCGGCAAGACGATTCCTCCTCGCAAGTCTCGGCCTCCTTCGGACGATCAAACGCTGGCCCTTATCGCGACGATCAGAGAGCAGCGGCAGCGGCAGCAGCGGGGAGGGAAGCGTGGGGGACATTTGAATGCGTGGTGACTAAGCAGAGACAAAGGCACCCCCACCCCCACCACCTCGTACAGCCTAAATGCATACACCATGAAGGGAAATGCTGTTCGCCGCGATCTCACCTATTGTATCGATCTCACCTATTGTATCGAAGGGCGGCATGGCACGCGTGGCGGGGGAGGGGCAACACAGCACGCGCGCGGCCGTCTTTGTCTCCCCAGTATTGGGTGGGGGTGTGTTTTTGTTTAGTAACACGTCGCACCAGTTATTTATTTTAAGGCTGAGTCGACCTAAAGGGTGGGCAGACTAATGGGGCGGGTTCAGTTATTCGTTGCTAAATTTGGCCGTGGCCGGAAATAAAACTTAGGTTGAGGGGTTCTAATTTCATGGTGCCAACCACTACGCCACCGCTCCCCCCCCACACACCCACCCACCCACATACACAAAGACGCACAAACACACCCACATGCAAATGGACGAACGTCCATAAAGCGGCACTTAACCCCCGTAGGGCCCCATTAATGAGAGAATAAGTGGGGGGATGAAGGGTGGGCGGTGGTGGTTGTGGCAAAGGTGGTGGTGAAGGTAGAGGAGCTGGCGATTATGTTACTTCTGTTAGTGGTGGTGGTGGTGATGATGATGGTCGTGGTGGTGGTGGGGAGCGGTGGCGGTGTGGTTAGTGCCCTGCGCTACGAACCCGGCGGCACCAGGTTCCATTCACGCTCACGACTAATAACAGTGGCGAATATTTGAACCGCTTCTGGAGCGGCCTTCCGAGGTGCTCGCGAACACAACTTGCCCCAACAGTCTGGTGGTGATGATGGTGTAGGGGCTGGTGATTGGTGGTGGTTGGTGGTGGTTGGTGGGTGGTTGGTGATGGTGGGTGGTTGGAGTTAGGTGCGCGCTGGCGTGGTCCGTTCCCTCTCCCCCATCGTCACCCACCACGTGCTCTTCGTTGTCTCGCCGCGTGCTAATTGCGGGCCGCGCACTCCGACCGGGGACTTCGACTGCGCTCCATCCCCTCTCTGCATGCGCGCCCTTCCTTCCCCGACTATTTCCATGTCTACGAGACGAAGGCGGTGGGGGAGGCGCTCTGTGTATTGCAAGGTTCCTGCGGAGCTCCTAAAGAAAACAACGGCAGCGGCACCATCAGCATCACAATCAGCGGCAACATTACAATGATCTATTTTTAGAAATTCATGACTTATTTTTCTTCCGGGAGTGTCAAGCCAACTACTCAATCCCCAATCGAGTAATTCGCGGGTAATTTCTCAAAAGTTCAAAGAAACAAATAAACACATTTGGGCAATGACGTGGGCACACAATGGCCTACTCTTGCGCAAGACGTCACGGGATCTTTAACGTCACCCGCGAGGCAAATCGTTGCCAACCACTTCAGAGGCAGCCGCCGGCCGCAACGGAGGAAACAACACACGAGGCGATTTGTTAGCCGCGGCCGCGAATCAAACTCGGCTTGCAAAGCCATCACCACCACCATCATCATCATCGTCGTCGTCGTCACCACCACCACCTCGAAAACGTGGCCACTCCCGCGTGCTACCGCGTTCGCCAATAACACCGTGGCCCTACAGAGGACAAGATGCGAACAGGCGACGTATCGGGCCTCCTTCTTAGCGCACAGAGAGGCCACAGAGGACAATGCGAGTCGGAGACTGCACATCGCGGAGCCTGATGAGAATTAACATTTAAAACGTGAATTGACCGGTTGTGTGAATATGAATAGTTCACCTAATAATAGCGATTGCATATCAAACAAACTCCTGAATAACCAAACGGCGTTACTCACTCAAGAAGCGAAGTTGTATTAACAGTTAATCACGAAATGTTGCTGGAGAAATTTAGTTGAGTTTGTGTCCTTCCCCCGTACCTCCGTTTAGCACAATTGGCTACGGACGGTGCGGAAGACGTTCAACATGCACGAATTAATAAAGACCACTCTGTTATTGTGTCACGTGCGAAGTGCATTTGCAGGTTTCCCTCGCTCCACGCGGGTTCTGTTTGTGCTGTTTCGCACTGTGCGTGTCTGCCCAAAATTCGCTGTGTGCGGTTTGAATTCACTCCTGTGCGAGTATGCACTCGGACGTGGAACAACGTTATCCGTGTACTGTGCGCGCTACTCTGTGACTGCGTGGTCCCCGCGTGGAGATTTCGCTTTGTGCGACTTTTTTTGAACGTATCTACCACACGCAGCGAGGGAAACCTTCATTCATGTACCAGAGAAAGCCCGCTGAGCGATAGGATCTTATTCGCAGGCGACCTGGCGACACACGATCGCCGATATCGCCACCGCGCGTCGGAATTTCTAGCAGCAGCAGCCAAATCATCTAAACTCACGCTTTGTCTTTTTTTTACGTGGAAGGCTAAACCGGAAGAACCCCGAGAAAAAAATCCACGCGACCACCACGGGCAGAGGAAGAACGCGCGGACATAAGCTACACGACAGCAGGCATCGCCAGGTCTGGGATCGAACCCACAACCTCCTGCTGTACCAGGCGAGGGAGACAAGCATCTCGCATTTCCAAGCCACGAAATATTCCTCCCACCACGCTTCTTTGTGTGTTCTCAACGACGAGTGCAGTGTGGCGTTGTCGAATTAGCGGCTGTAGTGTTAGCGGTTGTAGGGTTAGCGGCATCTCAACAGGGTGGTGGTCCAGATGTCTTGTGACCCCCCACTGAATTGAGCCCGTACCAAGTTTGTGCATATTCATTTCTGTTTTTAAATAAAGCTTACTTCCAACAAACTTGTTTTTTTTTCCCAAAGACCATTATAAATCATCGGATTCCACCAGCACAAACAAATATTCCGATAAAGTTTTCGAGAATGAAATGGGGGTCACGAGACATCTGCACCAACCCTTGTCCCTACACACAGTGGGGGTTCTGGGTTTGACCCCCCCCCCCCCCTACACCACAAAGACGCCGCGCGCGCCTCTCCGGGTGCCGCGCAAGAGGAGCTCGTGCGCCGCTCCAGCAACAACAACAACAACAAAAAAACAACCCCTCCGCTGTCGGGCGCGATTACTCCTCGCCGCCGCGTAATTGCGCGCAGCAGCCCACGGAGGCCCCCCGAGTTTCGATCGCCGCTGCTCCCTCCGCGCTCGCACCTTTCGCCTCTCGAAGCTTCTCCGACGGCCGCGCCGCGACTCGCGCGCACCGCCCCGAGCCAAGGCGATGCCAAAAATACAAGGGGCGCAATCGACTCTAATGAAATCTGAGGTCCGTCAAGATATTGGGGGGGGGGGGGGGGGTTGGGGGGTTGGCGCGCTTGGCTCATGCACCCCCCCCCATCCTCTCTCTCTCTCCCCTGCACCCTCCCACTCACCCCGCGTGCCTTTGTATTCTTTACGCAACCCACCCCCCACTTGTATGTTGAACTTCTTTCGCACAGCACGCAGCTAACCGCGCTAATCGTAGGTGCGATTGACGATGCCATCCCCTGCCGCCTCCTCTCGTGTGCCGTCGCTTTCTAGCGCTTCGCAACTTCAACGCATCCGTCAACCCCGCAGTGCGAATAAGCGACGTTCCGGACCATGACCCTTCTTCGTAGCGCACGCACACACACACGCACACACAAAGGTGACGTCGGCTATGTATATGTGTGTTACTTTAAGGCAACGGTGTTATTCACGCGTGTGTCGTTTGGTTGTTTGTTGTGTTAATTGGAGTCCACTTGCGCACCAATGCTAATGCAGCAGCAGCAGCAGCATCAAGAGCGCAACCCCCACATCCGGGACTGCTGCTGCTGCTGCCGAACAACGCGAGCCCGTGGGTGTCTCTGTAGCCCTGGTCGCTGTGAAGTTAGAATTTGGCCTTCGCTGTTTCTCAACAAGACCGAGTTTGAGTCATCCTCACGATCATCAAAGCACAGTGGTGGTTCGGTATCGTTGAAGTGACGTTATCATCAAATCCATGTGGGATCAGGAATAACATTGAATATTATTCTTGTTAACATTAATTTAGTGACATAACTATCATCATACACACTTTGTATTGATATTCTTTGTATTGAATAATCATAATAAAGATGTCATCATTATCAACAGTGCGTGTTGGCTCTTCAAGAACATTGATAGCAGGGAGGCCTTCATCCAGCAGTAGATTGACAAAGCTACACGAGACGGACAGTGACAGAGCCTTTATTGGAGCTCCTTCCTCCAACCTGTGAACTCGACGAGAGAGTTCCATTCAACTTGAGTTTCCTTGGCACGTGTCCACCGACACGTGCTCAAAAACCTTTCAGCACATGTGAAGGTTGCCATGAGGCGTGTACGACACTTACCAGTCGATGGGACAAAGACAAATCGCACAAGTAGACACATCTCATTTCTAATAAACATCTTTAAAAAAAAGTGTTGTGTTAAGGTTGTTTTGTTGTGTGTAGTTCGTTGTCCTGCCCCCGCACCTCCGTTGGCCACGTACGGTGCGAAAGAAGTTCAACATACACGTATCCTTGCTCCGATCATCATCGTCATCTCATGCTTGCAATCAATCCGCTGCTGGATGAAGGCCTCTCTCCCGGGCCTCCTCCCGCCTCTCGCGATCTTGCGCTGTAACAATCCACGCAGTGCCCTGAACGCGAGCCGATGTCACCTCGAGCCGTGATCCCTCCATAGACAAGCGAGATGCCTTTGAGATAATACTCATCACTGCCATCTCCTGGCCAATCCGTAGCCCCGCACCTACAACACCTGGCAAGCCCTGATGCTGGGTGGTAGTCGCCCTTCGAATCACTCACGAGCGGGGGATTCGTATCTCTCTGAATATTTTGTGTCGCTGTCAGTCCGAGCCGCTGACACACAGTAGCCTGCGTCAGAATCAGTGAGAATAGTTCTTTATCCTGGAGAGATCCGATTAGCGATGAAGCTCTTATTCACAGATGTTCAGTCGGGGCGGGTCAGAGAGTTACGACAAATACAGAAAAACAAAATGAGTGTAAAGTCTAGGAAAGGTAAGCACATCACTAAAACAAGAAAAATAAACCGAAAATATGTTTTTATTTTACCAGGTTAAGGCCCACTGAGATATGCGGCTCCTTTTCAGAAGCGACCTGGCCACAAATGACAGCTCAACGAAGTGGCTTAGCACGTGGCAATGTGTCGTAGCCAAAAACTCTAAACGCGTGATGTTGATTCTAAAATGTGGAGGGGAAAAAAATCCACGCGAGTGAGAAGTATACCGGAAGCGGTGTACGTTGAACTTCTTTCACACCGTACGTAGCCAACCGTGCTAATCGGAGGTGTGCCGGCTCTGGAACGTCGGACATCATGCCGAGCAACGCGCGGTACAACTCTAGAGCCTAGCGGTGAGCGAAGTGCCTTTAACACAACAATAGCGTTGAACACAATAATCGGAGCGTCGCTGTGGAGAATGCAAGTAGGAATGTAAATGGGTAAAAGGCTCCTTTAAATATGTGAACGATTGGGCGCAGCGCAGCGCCGCAGGAGCACTTGGGCCTGAAAGAAATAAACTCCGAGTTTGATTCCCGACTCGGGCGCCCTTCATATGTGGAGTTTGTATGTCCTTCCCCCTCTTCGCAGGGTTCCTCTCGTGGCAGAATAACAAACAAACTGGTACCGATCAAATCATCCCAAATGCCGAATAAGATATCACCTGCAAACTATTCATTTGGCATTGCACGCAGCAGCGACAGCATCTCACACCACGGCGAACGCTCAGCCGAAGAACTGTCTTTAATAATAAAAAAAAGGTCGTGAGACTCAGTGAGGTCCTTCCTCGAAAGAAGCGTAACAAATAATACTATTCTTGGTTATATCTTTCACGTAGATAGAAAATAAAAATAAATTGAAAATAATAAAAGCAAAAAACCCAGGACGTTTCGATCGCAACAAGCGATCTTCATTTTTTATTTCATTTTTATATTTATATTCTATCTACGTGACTTTACCGAAAGAACAAAGAACATGAATTCCTGCAGTCACGAAAGTTTTAAGTCAACATTTAAATAATAATAAACTGCGGGGAGTGGTGGCGCAGTGGTTAGCGCGCTGTGCAGAGACGGCTGAAGCGAAGCCTCGCTAACAGGGCTCAAGCCGCGCTCTTAGCCTCCGCCGCGCGAGACGACGACGAGAGGGGAGCGCCGCCTTGAGCTCAGTTCCCCGTCTCGATCTGCGCGCGGCTCACAGAAGCCCTCTTGACGAACGCAGCTCAAAAACCGCGCCCGGCGAAAAGAGACCGCCGCTGATCGGGCGGGCGGGCGGGTTCGTTAGTTTGCGCTCGCCGACTTGAGACTGTGAGCGGCACTGACGTGTCGCATCACCGCAGGCCCAGCCGCACACAGGCACGGGGCGCGGGGGCTGCGTGGGGAGGGGATGGTGGCGGTGGTGGGCGGTGGGAGGTCTGGAGGGCCGGGGGGATGTTGGGGGAGGGAAGGAGGAGGAGGAGTGGGGCGGGAGGGAAGGGGGGCAGACGCATACAGCTCAGGGGGTGGTTGTGGTGGGGGCTGGTAGATCGCCACGGAGTAGCCGCCACCAGGGCCACTTTAGCTGTCAAACGCATGGCTCGGCAAATATTGCGACGGATCAGTCGGAGTTGACCGCCCTGTCCTTCGCACCGCCGTGCCGCGATCGCGCGCAGCGGTAGTGCGGTGCCGCGGATCGAACCAGACCGAGGTGTCCACATGGAGGGGTGGAAAGTTGGGGGGGGGGCAGTCCCCACCCCCCCCACCTTCTCCAATTTGTTTCATACGATCACTGCATGTCAGAACTTTTACTGAGATTCTTGATTCATGTAAAGTTGCAAATGAATAATTGTAATCTTGATTTGAGGCTTTCGTGCCTGCAGGAACCCATACTCTTTGGTTCTTTCGGTATGTCACGTAGGTATAAAATAAAATAAATCACGACGTTTCGGGCACAACAAACAAGCGTCCGTCATCAGACCACGCTTTCCCACCTAATGACGGACGCTTGTGTTGCGCCCGAAACGTCGTGATTTATTTCATATCTACGTGACTTTACCGAAAGAACCAAAGAGTATGAATAATTGTAAATTTGTGAATGTATATCTAATTTTAGAAATGTTTAACATCGCCACCCACCATGGTAAATCCACTACTGCTGGATGAAGATCTCTCGATCTCTCATGGTCCAGAGACGTAACAATCCACCCGGCTCCTTCACGCGAGCGTTTCATCCCCCTGAGCTGCCATTCCGCGATTATTCCTGATCAATTATTTCTGATCAATTATTGCTGATCAATTATTCCTGTTCAATTATTCCTGTTCAATTATTCCTGAACAATTCCTGACCAGCGACGGTCATTCCTTTGCAAAGCGACGTGACCTGCTCGAGCCCACTTACTTTTCCTCCCAGTTTAAATTATGACTTTAACCTAAATATCGCTATTCAGAGATGCATCCTGTGTACACATCTTTATAAGATAACATGGTCATGACAAACTTAATTCATACACAATCGAACGTTTGCCGACGTTAGTGAGATTCTACGAGGGCTTAATCCTCTACCCCAGAACACATACAAACCTGTTGGCTCAACGTCCACCAACGTTGGCCCAACGTCCACCAACGTTGGCCCAACGTCCACCAACGTTGGCCCAACGTCCACCAACGTTGGCCCAACGTCCACCAACGTTGGCTCAACGTCCACCAACGTTGGCCCAACGTCGACCAACGTTGACCTAACGTCCCCCGTTGGCATAACGTCCACCAACGTTAGTTCAACGTCCACCAACGTTGGCCCAACGTCCACCGTTAGTTCAACAACCAACAACGTTGGCTCAACGTCCACCAACGTTGGCCCAACGTCCACCAACGTTGGCCCAACGTCCACCAACGTTGCGTGTTTTACCGGGACTGCCCCTAGCCGACTAACGCCAGCCAGGCCCACCTACCCCTACCGACCTCGCCTCCCTCGTTGCTTCAACCGCCACCTCACGCGCCGCCGCGGTAACGCGACGAATATTTGCCGGGAAAAAATCCTGCAAACGACTTTGGCGACTTTGCGTGTTTCTCTTCTCAGCCGTCATCCTTTCCCCAACCGTGCTGCCACCCTCCTCAACTCGACCCTTGCTCCGTCTCTCGCCCGCCGACAGACGACTGCAAGCTGTTGCGGTGTTGCGCAACGGAGAAATTCAATATGATGAGATGACGGGGAGATGAAGGCAGGGGAGGGAGGGAGCGAGCGAGCGAGCGAGAGGGCCTCTCTCTGTGCGCGCGCGAGCGAGCAGACAGACGGAGAGAGAAGTCTGGAAACTCCGTGGCACGAATGTCGCATGGTGTCAGGTCTCCTGCCTCACACTCGGTCTCGTGTACCCGCAGAGATTAGAGAGAAGAGTGGGGGGGGCGAGGGGCAAGGCGGAGGGGGGTGCAGAGAGCCACTTGTGTCACCACGATCCTCATCTGCGCGATTTGTGTAACGTGCATGAATTTGCAAGCGAGGGTTTTGGTATCGAGACAAAGCGACTGTGTTGTAGATGCATCACGCCGCGACTGCGAACACGTTTTAGTTTACATGTTATAAAATGCACCCATGATAATGTAGAGGTCATGGACAGACAGATGGTCGACCGTCCTGTCACTCCACTCCAGTGCCCCTATCGCGGCCCTTGTGAATCCACTGCCTGCCCGGGCCACATTGGACGTGGTGGTTGTGGTGACCACACTTCACCACACTGGTCAACGTGGTTGGTGAAGATGGGGAGTGGGAATGGCCACGTGGACCAGTTCAGTGAGATATCATTTGCCACCGATGTTAGTCGTGGCTGGAAATCGAACTCGGGTGGCGGGGGTTTACAGCGCAGCGTGCTAACCACTGCGCCACCTCTCCACGCCGTACACATTGCGATTGCATTCCTATTCTATCAATTTACGCACTGCGTCGTGAACTCGCTAACGCGGATTATTTAAACATTATTTTCTCTCTATAATTGGTGTTTGTGTTCCAAGACACAAATGCATCTCTTCTTGAGTGCAGTTGTTGTATTTGCGTAGTTTAGTTCGTGGCTGGGGCGAGTTAACGGCACAGAAATTGCAGAATCCCTCTCGTGAAGGACGCTGCTACTGGGCAATTGGAGGCAGTCGCCTTCCAGCAACAACGGAGGGCAAGCGGAGCTCACGCTCACAACAACGAGCGGAGTGCCGCCGGGTGGCTAAAGCACAGCAAAGTTGGCACAGTAGGGGGCACAGGTGGTGCATCGGCCAGCCATCTCAGTCAGTCGACCCATGGTACCTGGGTCTGTCCCGTGACCTCGTGCCAGCGGGCGCACGACACTTCACGTGGCCTCAACGTGCACATAGCCTGGCACAAGCGTCGCGGTGACGTCACCACCACTTAAAGGTGGTTATTGTTGCAGTGCGCTCGCTTTGAGCTCACCTGTTCTCTCTTTCTGCTGCGACCCTCCTCTCTGTACACACACGCGCGTGTGCTGTTTTTAGTTAGTACATTTACAAACACGCAACTCTAACCTCGCATAGCATGTGGGAAATATTCATACATCGTACGCTCCATTGAGCAATTCCGTCTTGCATTTTCCACTGAACTTGTTAAATGTCCGTGAAGATTCTCGACCATGCAGTGGCGGTGAATTCCGGGGTGACGGACCGCTGAGTAGGTGGGTGAGTAGGTAGGTGAGTTCCAGGCCGGAGGACCGCTGAGTAGAGGAGTGGGTGAGTAGGTGGGTGAGTAGGTAGATGAGTTCCAGGCCGGAGGACTGCTGAGTAGAGGAGTGGGTGGGTGAGTAGGTGGGTGAGTAGGTAGGTGAGTTCCAGGCCGGAGGACCGCTGAGTAGAGGAGTGGGTGAGTAGGTGGGTGAGTAGGTAGATGAGTTCCAGGCCGGAGGACTGCTGAGTAGAGGAGTGGGTGGGTGAGTAGGTGGGTGAGTAGGTAGATGAGTTCCAGGCCGGAGGACTGCTGAGTAGAGGAGTGGGTGGGTGAGTAGGTGGGTGAGTAGGTAGATGAGTTCCAGGCCGGAGGACTGCTGAGTAGAGGAGTGGGTGGGTGAGTAGGTGGGTGAGTAGGTAGATGAGTTCCAGGCCGGAGGACTGCTGAGTAGAGGAGTGGGTGGGTGAGTAGGTGGGTGAGTAGGTAGGTGAGCTCCAGGCCGACGGACCGTTGACCGATAGGTCCAAATCTTGCTGAGTGTGCGCAGAACGATCAAGTCGCCCCATGAGCTGCAGAACGAAGATCCACGATGTTGAAGACTGAGACACATACAGACCCTTGATTACCGTTTAATTTTCACAAGAGACAGGGAGGGAGACAGGGTTAGTGGCTGTGTGTGCTCAAATGAGTACCTGGTGTGGTGTGTAAACGTCGCCACTGGGGAGACAAAGGCGGCCGGGCGTGGTGCTGGCCACCCACCCCCTCGTATGCTGTGCCGGCCTGCATAGGTGCTGCTACTCGCCAACAGCACTTGTCCCGAAAGTCTGTTAAGGCTACACGGGGGATCTTTGTCTTTGCCGTAGGTATTCTCAGGAGGTGTTGCACAATCTGTAGGAGCATGGAGGAGCTCTCCACCTGAAACTCTCAGTGGCATTCGAAAAACAGCACGAGTTCTACAGATCGCGGGGAAGGGCTACAAAATACTAATGTAATAGAAAAAAAACAAAGATGAAGTGATGATTAAACTGGAGTTCATCGAGGTTTAACTGATCGGTGGGGGGTAGGGAGGGGCGAGGGGAGGGGCACGTGAAGGGGAATAACCACAGGAGGCACACAGAGGCCCACGCATGTAACTATGTTCATTATTTTTATTCACTTTATTTTCATTTGTATTATTTTATTGCTATTTTTTCTATCTACGTGACTTTACCGAAAGAACCATAGAATACGTAGAATGTTTTACCAGGTAAGGCCCACTGAGCTCTTGGTTTAGAAGTGACCTGGCTACAATTGATAGGTCAACCAAGTGGCTTTTCCCGTTAGCACTTGTAGCAGCAAATACTCTACCCCCCATGACCTGGAGGGTGGCTCCACCAGACCCCATCATCAGTGCCCAACCACCCAGCCACTCAACTATCCCACTCACCCACCCACCCATCCGCCTACCCACCGGTCACTCAGCTATCCCACTCACCCACCCGCCGACCGACCCAGCCACTCACCCACCCGCCTCCCCACCCAGCCACTCAGCTATCCCACTCACCCACTTAGCCACTCGGCTATCCCACCCACCCACCCACCCACCCACCCACCCGCCTACCCACCCACCAACCAACCCAGCCACTCAGCTATCCCACTCACCCACCCACCTCCCCACCCAGCCACTCAGCTATCCCACCCACCCACCCGCCTGCCCTCCCCCCGGCCCACCCTGGGCACCCGCAGCCCGTGCTCGCCCCACGTGCCCCGCGTGGCACGGAGCGTCTCGCGCCAACGCTTGGGCACAAGGGATGACATCGTGAATAAATAACGGCCTCACGGCGGCGGCTGTGGGAGTGAGTGGGCGAGCGAGAGAGTGCAGGGAGGGAAGCGAAAGAAGTGAGCGATGGAGCGAAGGAGCAATTGAGTGAGGAAGTCAGGGAAGAAGCGAGCAAGGGGGGTGAGCTCCCCCCCGCCCACCCCCCCATCACAGATCTGGAAAATAAATAAATTTGAAACGCGACCGCGTTAACACACCGTGCCATTCAACGCTGCATCTCAGTGGCATTGTTAGGGGGTTGCCACCTGTCCCGGTTTTCCTAGAGCCATCCTCTTGTTGAGGCAGCTGTCCAGGGGAAATCTGCAACAAAATTTACTCTCTGTCAGTTGCGTACTAATCACAACAATAACACACCGCTCAAGACAATGCGATCACATGTAGTTCTCCCATCTTCGGGTACTGCGAAATAATTATTATCGTGGTACGTCTTAGTTTCAACTCGAAGGTGGCAAGTCGAGGCATCGCCGTGATTTACGCAGGAAAGCCACGCAGAGCCAGCCGCAGGACTCGTCTTCAGGAGGTTCCTGCCACATCGGGTTTGCATTGCGAGATGTTTCAGCCAATTAACGACGAGTGTTTGGTATATGTATGCGAGGTAACCGGAGCACCTGGAGAGAACGCACGCGTGCAAGGGGGCAACGCTCTATCCCCCGTACGGATGGTGATGAGTCCACTTGCCCGTATTCCCTTCTCATCGCTCCTCCTCGACGCCCACGGAAAGGGAGTTTCACGGCATCTGTGCGCGGTGACCCACCAACCCTCGCTGCTGCTGCTGCAGCTGCCCCCGCAGCGCTGGATTCGAGGTAGCAGCAGCAGCCACGTGACAACAGCGCTGCCCCCACCGCCCGTCCGTCGTGTTTAAAATCTCCGCGCTGCCCACAGTCGTTTCCGCTGCCCGCATCCCACGTCTTCTATCTAAAGACTCGTTTTACAGGAGGGGTCCTTGCGATAGCAACGCTCGTCAACTTGCAATAATTAAATATGGTGTGGGCATCATAGAAGTACGGTACTGTGCTAAAAATGAAAGGATGTCTTGCAATGCCCTCTGCTGCGCCGACTTAGCCCCGCAGGAGCAGCAGCATCCTGTAGCACCTGGTATGCATGGTGGTTGCCCTTCTGAGCACAATCCGTGCTCAACCGTTCCTTGGCTTTCGAGAAATGACGAGATGGGGACATTCAAGGTGCTTTATCGCTCTACGTATTTAGTCATAACAAGGACAAAGATCCCCCGTTATAGCCTTAACGGACTGTTGGGGCGAGTGCTGTTAGAGGAGTCGCACCTGTGAAGGTCGGCACGGCACACGAGGGGCCGGATGGGTGGCCAGCACCACACCCGGCTACCTTTGTCTCCATAGTGGCGATGTTTACACACCGCTACAGGTACTACATTTGAGGATGAGCCGACCTATATAGTCATATACACAACCATACAGAAAAAAACCCCCATGTCATCGCCTTATAATTTATTGAGCATCTCCCACTGTTTTCAGTGTCTGCTGTCCTTCACCGGTGTTGAACGAACAATGCGGAACAGACACCGACACCACCGCAGGTTTCTATTCTCTCCTGGGGCGGAAGGCCGCCGAGGGGATGGAGCCATGAAACCAGCTGGTGCTCGTGGCGGGTTGTTACGAGTACTCTGCAGGGTCGAGAAGAGGTTCAGACGGCTCGGTGAGCCCTTCAGCCAGCAGTGGATTGACCATGGCTGACGACGACGACGATGATGCACATCACCCACGTGACTTTCTCTTGCCGGTGACGCGAATTTGCGACCGATTTATAAACGGTGCCAGCTGTGGTCGTGTTTGTTCATCGGCCAGTTACTCATGTTCTCCGCCCAAGGTAGTCTCAAGCCAACAATTCGACGATTCGAGATGTGTGCAAGAAAGAATAACTTCTCATTGTTATTGTTTGGTACAAAAAAACACTCCTGAAACCTGATTGTGTGTAGCTTTAGTAAGTATACTCTCATATCTAGTCTGTATACCATCATATTATACCCGAACCCTTCATCCAGCAGTGGCTGGACAAAGGCTGACGATGATGATAACAACGACTATTTTTTACATCATAGATAATAACGACTAAACCTTCGTCGCTTCTCCGCGCTCACCGAACGGCATTGGAGGGGCGTCTCAACGACACAAATTGGGCCAGGACATTCCGCCGGCGGCCTCGCCCACCAGTGAACCCTGAACCCTCACGCTCGCCGTGCAGACCACGCGCGTGCGGGGAATTTTGTGCGGCGGCTGCGCGGACAGAAACAAAACGACGAAAGCTCCGAGAGGGAGAGCGAGCCGACGGATAAACAAGAGCGCGACCCCTACGCGGCAGCAGACGTAGCTCCGCATTAAGAGCGCGGCGCGGCCAGCGACTCCGCCGCAGAGCGGACAGCGGTGGGGGCACGGAGGCCCCCTGCCCGATGGGCCCCCCCCCCCCCCCCCCCCCCCCCCCCCCCCCCCCCCGAGACCCCGGCTGTCGGGGCCCATGAGCGTTCCCGCCAGCCGCCTCGTGTCACGCCGCCCCTCCTCCGCGCCCGCCGGGCGCCACGTCCCACCATGCTGTGCCGCGCCGTGACAAAACAAGCGACCCCCGCGTGCCGCGACACGCGACGACGCGGTCCGCCGCGCCACGCGACGCCGGGACTCGCCGCTCCATCGCCACGCCGCACCACTCCGCACCGCCATGCCACCACGTTACGCTACGATGCCGCACCACATTTGTATCACGCCACATTTATCTCATGTGCTGCAGTTGTTTTTGCACCGATTTCTATTCGCCGTACTGCTATATTTGATGTTATTTGTTTTGCTTGTCAAATTGTGACCCGCGTCACCCTTGCAAATGAAGCTCACGTCCTGGTCTCTCGAGTCTCCGCCTGGTGAAACGAAATCAACTTGAAACTTGATGCCATATCAAATGATGCCACGCTATGCCACCATAATTTGCACCGTACCATATATTACAGAATCCGCGGTTGGTTCAATGTTGGATGGAAGGTCTCTATGTCTCCATGACGTGTCGGCCATGGGGGATGTTTGACCATACTTCACCGTGCAGATGTGCGTGGGGCGGTGAAGGGGGGTTGGGGGAGGGGGTAGTACTGCCCAAGAGCGCTTCAGATATCACTCGGCACCGGGCTCGGAATGGCGAGGGATCTCCCAGCTCGCGTGGAAGGCTGTGGCGTTTTCTTTTTGCGGTGTCTGATCGGTAACGCCGTGTTTACAAAATAAATACGCGCTCATAAAGTACATTAGCGCATAATTGGTTTTCGGGAAGGTCACACGATGACTTACTGCTCCCGTAGAAATTATCGGCCACGCTAAACGATCCACGCAACAATCCGATCGCTTTCCCAGATGCACAGGATGGGTTAAAACTAAACTCAACTATTTTTTTTATTTTACGAGGTAAGGCCCACTTAGCTACGTTGCTCTTTTTCAGAGGCAACCTGGCCACAACGAAGTGGCTCATCACGTGGAAATTATTAGTAACCAAATACTCTAAAAGCATGCCGATTCTAATTGCGGAGGGAAAAACCGGAGGAACTGGAGAAAAAGTCCACGGGGAGAGCATGCGAACTCTATTTATACAGCAGGTGTCAGGGTTGGCATCGAACCCACGACCTTCTGTATACCAGTAGAGGTAGTTAACATCTCTTGTGAACGTGCGCAGCACCCCAGGCTAATGTGGACCAATGGCAGAGCTTTCATCATCACGTGGAAAAAAGTAAGGTCTTATCCACCTTCGAAGAATGCAAAACCATCTCTCTGTCTCTCAATCTGTGAATATAAAGATTTCGAGAGGAACAACACTCGGCCACAATTACAAAAATCTTCCTTTCCTCTCCGGAAGTCCGTCGGCTCACGGAGCTGGACGTGTGCGCCACAAACGGTGCCAGGCGACGGGATGAGAAACTCTCCGAGTGCGCAGGCGTGTGTGCTTCCCAGCCACACCGCATGTTTGTCCTGCTCTCCAAGGAGCTCCCAGCAGGTGGTACCGAAACGTTGGACGCCGCGCAGAACGAGCCTAAAAAACACACACACCGAAGTCGGAAAGAAACCCAAAAACAAAACCCCGTTGTTATTTTTTTTTCAATTGACAAATCGATGTCTTCATGCCTCTTTAAGAGATAATTAAACTGGGGCACACAGGTGGGTAGATTAACCCCGCTCTAATTGAGGCAGCCACAGGAGGCAGAACGAGGAGGGTATAGACCGAGATCAAACAGCCCCTGCTGCTGCTGCCGCTCCCCGCACAGACACACGCATACGCGCGCGCGCAGCCTCCTGCATTATGCGCGTCCTCTAATCTTTACACCCGGAGAACAGAGCGGGACAAATGGAGCGAGACGCACGTCGTGGGGGCTACGGGCGAAGGAGGCCGCCCGTAGACCCAACAAAGCGCGCGACATCGGACCGCCGCCCGCCCCGCCGCCGCCATCTGTCCGCGGCGCTGGCGCTCGCACGGACTTCCTCCACCTCCACCTCATCGCCGCTCGGCGCTCGCCCCGGGGCGCGACGGTGGCGGAACACGCGGCCCGGACGGGCGGACGACGACGCTCTCCCCCCCCCCCCCCCCGAGGGCAGCCGGGCGGAGGAGAAGCCGCCTGCCAGGCATCGAGAATGGAGAATCATTAGCGGGCAATACGCTAATGAGGCCGCGATGGAGGGCCGGCTAATTGTGAGGCCATTAGCATGAGAATGACAGGGCAGCGGCGGCCGCGGGGAGAGGTGGCTCGGCAAAATCCACTTCCCTTTCTTGCAAGGGGCAGCGAGGGCCCCCAAGAGACAGAGGGGGGCCAAGAGGCTTCGGCGGGGGAGGGGAGGGGGCGGCCCGTCACGCTAACAATGTAGGCGGCTTAGGGTCGACAGACTTGGCGTGAAATCCGGGGCTCGGTCAAGCGCACGCTTGGCCTCCCCTAACCTGCACCCCCTGCCCCCCACAGAAACACGACGCTCGCGCAGACGCGGTAGTCGCGCTGCTGCCACCGCTGCACAGCTCTACAACAACAACAACAACTCGGTGGTGGACGCCTTTTAAATAATTAATCTAGCCGGCTCGTGCGTTGTTGACAAAGGTTCGGACCGAGGTTGCTCTACCCGTTTCCCTATTTTTATTGTAATTCTGGACACTGTCGCCACTCACAATGCACGCATCGCTCATCAGCAGCACGGGGCACCGATTAGCCTGGCCAACCAGCCATGGAAACCACGTGGGAGGGAGGGAGCCTGTGACGGTTGAGCGAGGCCTTCATCCAGCAGTGGATAGATTATAGCTGATAGTGGTGGTCATGATGATAATGATGATCCATTCAAAAACACAGACATGTACGAACACAAGACATATGCAACATTGGGTACGGTATAGAGGATTTAGCCACTTCATGAAGTCTAACTGCATTGCACTGGGCCGTTCAGTTAATCCGGTTGTAAATGGAACTGGCTGACTTGCCCCTCCACTGGACATCTGTGAAAATTAGCATAACTCATCGGATTCCTCCTCCTATAATATAAATAAAGATTCTGAGAGTTGTGTTCTGCTTTATCAAACCGTGGCAAGGAAGCTTACAGCTTGTGGAATCATTATCCCTTCCAGGGGTCACAGAATACAATTCGGGTTTATGATGCCGGGTTAATATACCAGGTTTATATAGCCAGTTTAATATAGCGAGGTTTATATATTTGGGTTTATATAGACAAGTTTATATATATGGGTTTTAAGACGCTGTAGAGAACCACGCCAGTCACAGGCACAGGACATGAAAGTCTTGGGGCTGGACCTAAACAGGGACAGTGAGTCGACACCGTGAATAATTATTATTAGTTATTTCTCTTGTTTACCGAGCAAAGCTTTACCTAGGAGAGAATCTCAAGACTCTTTTTCAGGAGGGTCCTGCCAAGTTTTCGCAGTACGGGGGGCGATGATGCCGCTGTGTGAACCCAACTGAGTAATTTGCGAGTGATTTTGCTTAAACAATGGGATGTTACATTGTTTGGGGCTTTTAGCTCTGGAAAGAAACCAGAGAACCTGGAAGAAATCCATGCAGAACAGGGGGAGAACACTCAACCTCCACACAGAGAGACACCCCAGTCAGGAATCAAACCCGGGCTGCTGCGATGCACGAGCGCCACCGCTACGCCACCCTGCTGCCCCTACGGCTGGCGCAAAGGAAGTTTCAGACCGTGGGAGCAGCAGAGGAGAACGAGCGACCCTCCCGCCGATTGGCAAGAGGCGTCACTTTAATCAGTGTTTGCGCAGCAGAGCATCTCACAGGGAGGGCCCGCGCACCGCGCCGCCGCTCACCAGCGCCGCCGTGCCTCCCTTGTTTGCCAAAGCGTAATTAGCAGCCCCACTTAGCCCTGCCACGCGGCATTACCGTAATCGTAATTTGTTCCCGGTGCCCGGAGCCCAGAGGGCGCCGGGACGGGGGAGCAACCTCTCTCTCTCTCTCTTTCGCCGCACCGCCGGGTAGCCGGGCCCAGCGGCGTGGTGCAGCGTGGCTGGCGCGGGTAACCGGTGGTGCCAATGGGGAGTCCCTCCCCCACCGCCCCCCCCCCCCCCCGTGCGACATCCCCTCTCTTTGTAGACCAGCACCTGGGCCCCTTTGGCCCACGGGCCCCGGTGAAGCCACTCCGCCCGCGCGGCACCCGATAGCCGCGCTGCTGCGTGCCGGGACGTGGGCCGGACGAGGCGCGGGTTCGCTACCCTCCACTGCTCCCGCTGCCCTAGGAGAGAATCAACCTCGGGCCAATGTATTCACCTCTCTCTGTGTATATATGGGGTCTTAATAATAATAAGAATCCGAAATAACAGTCACCCCTTTTGTCAATTCACTGCTGGATGAAGTCGCCCCACGCCACGACGTACTTCGCCACGCGGGGTCGGTGCGGGTTGATCTCGGAGGGGATGCCGGGGACTGGTCCGGGCATCACTCCCCACTGATGTCCGCCGTGGCCAAGACTCACGCTCTGGTCATCGGGGGTTCACGGCGCAAGGGTGTGCCAATCACCGCGTCGCCGCTCCCCGTGGTGGAAAAAAAAACGAGGTCAATTCGTTCCGTGAAACGAGCTTAGAGTAGGAAATGAGTGGGGAGGGGCGACTGAGGTCCACTGAGCGCCCTCCAAGCTCTCGTCTCCGCCGCTTGACCCCCCCCCCCACGCCCCCCGCTGTGAGAAGTTCATCTCTCATCTCCTCAGCCCAGCTGATGAGAGTCCCAGGACAATGCCGTTAAACGCGTAATGGTTAAACCGGTGGCTCTCACGCAGTCTGGCTCGGCTATCCAAGGCGTAGTCCTCTTTAGCAGGAGCGGACAGAAGCCGCCTGCTTAGCACAGAGGTCACGGGTTCGATTCCATCTCACCGCACGGCGGCTGAACCGACGGTGCGGGCGTCTGGAATCCCCCCCCCCCGTGACCCCGATGTACCCCCCGCAGTGCAAGTGGGTTCGTCACAGCGAGCCGTTCGGCAGGCCGCGCGTGTGGTGGGGTAAGGCGTGGGTACGCCGACACCTTCCAACATGTCCGGTCAACGTGGAAGAGTAGGCCAAATGCCCTCCTCTCGTTTAGCGGGCCCGGAGAGGTGAAGGCGAGGGAGCGGGTGGGATGTGAAGTGGGCGACTGCACGAGCGGCCGAGTTGACGCTCGCAACAAAGATCCCCCGTGTAGCTTTAACAGGCTGCAAGGACAAGTGCTGTTAGCGAAGACCTATGAAGGTCGGCACGGCACACGAAAGGAATGGTGGCCGGCACAATACCCAGCCGCCTTTGTCTCCCCAGTGCTGATGTTTACACATCGCATCAGGTACTTATTTAAGGCCGAGTCGACCTAGCGGAGGCCCAGGACCAGTTCAGCTATTCGTCACTGGTGTTGGCCGTGCGTGGGAATCCAACTCGGGTCGCCGGCTTTGCAGCGCAGCGTAGTGCTACACCGCCGCTCCCCACACACGCATGCCCCTCGCGTGTTCCTCACTCCCGGCTGTTCCATTTCCGCAGACTGGACGAGGAGAAAAACAATATATACACAAAAGCAGCAGGAGGAAAGGGGCTATAGGAAACTAATTACGCAAACACCAGGTAGCCCGCAAACACTTTAAAGAAACGTTAATTCCTTTAAAGGGGAAGCGAATAATGTAGTTAAGTCCGTCTCAGCAGGAGAAGTAAACACATCCGCAGCGAGCAGGCCGACTGGCCAGCGGCGGCACGAGGCACCACGCAAAAGCTTCGGGCCCCAAACGGCTCAAAGGGTCCCGGATTCATGACAATCGTCGGGGCGCGTCAAATATCGGCTCGAGTTCAAATCCCAATGAACGTTTTAATTGGCGTGTTACGTTAATTGAGGTCCGAATTTGAGCCGACGGAGTTAACTGGTACGCAGCAGCAATTATCCCCATGAATACGGTGCCTCCTTGAGCTGCTTGGGGCCCCGAGCTTACGCCGGAGCGCCACCGCTACTCTTCCTCACGATGACGCACACGCACGTCACCTACAATGGGCTTACCGCTTTTAAATAGCCAGGTCCTTGTCAGATCGCAAGACCTGTTACACCTCTCCCCGCCATCTCTCCCTCTCCCTTAATAAAACTCGCGGCCAAGGCTGCCTCCTCTCTCTCCGCGGGCGACGGATGCGGCGCGGGGCGAGCGGCGTGGAGCCGTCGCGAGCACAGAGCCCGGCGCTCCCTCGGGGAGGGGGCTTCTGGTACCCCTGGAGGGTTGATTAGAGCGCTCCACCCATCACCTGGCCCCAGCCCACACTCACCCACTACGGCTCACCTACCCCCACTCACCTGCAGCCGCTCACCCGCTACGTCTCACCCGTCCCCACTCACTCGCAACAACTCACCTGCCCCCACTAAACCCACAGCAGCTCACCCACTGTAGTTAACCCGCCTCAACTCACCCGCCGCTGCTCACCCAGGCCCGCTCGTCCACAGCTGTTCACTCGTAGCGGCTGACCTGTAGCTGCTCATCCGCAGCCGTTCACCCAGACCAGCTCCCCCGTCGCTGCTCACTCTGAAGAGAGAGAGGGGACAGGTTAACAGAGAGAAGCAGCCACGGCCCCAACTCCCAGTCCACCGCCACCGCTGACCGTGGCGAGAGAGAGGGCAGCAGGGAGGGAGACAGAGGGCAGCAGGGAGGGAGACAGAGGGCAGCAGGGAGGGAGACAGAGGCTTAGAGGGAGAGGGGGAAACAGAGCGAGGAAGCGAGAGGCAGAGCGTCTTTAGAACTCACACTGTGTCTCTGTTCGACACGCGCGACGCACCCCCGATTAACATACATCCATAGCACGCATCTCCCAGCGATTGGTAGTTTTGCATCTGCACTGCATCGCTCGGCTAACGTGCAATGTGAATGTATTTTTGCCCGTCTCCGTACGAGTCAAGTCGGTTTATTCGAACGAGCCTGTGGGATTTCTGATTTGCACCTCCTGGCGAAGAGCAGAAGCGAGCGGTGCATTTTCTGCGCGACCGTCGTGGCGTTCTCATCTGGAGCACCTCCTCGTCGCACCGCGGAGGCTTCCCCGGGCATCCCAAGCCATATTCTTAGGTTCTTTCGGTAAAGTCACGTAGGTAAAAAATTAAAATTAATAAAAGTAAAATAAAAATAAAATAAAAAATCACGACGTTTCGGAGGCAACACAAGCATCCGTCTTCAGGTGGAACCGTCACAGCACGCTTGCTGTATCAAGTACTTTTATTAATTTTTTACCTACGTGACTTTACCGAAAAAACCTAAGAATATGAATCCTTGCAGTCACGAAAGCTTCAAATCTAGAATTAACAGCCCAAGCCACTCGGCTCACTGCGATCTCCTCTGCCGCCGCCGCCGGCAGGAAGCTGCGGCTGGGTCCAAGCGAGTAGCTGCCGCAACCACGGCCTGCGCCGTCAACTGCGTCACCACCTGAACCATTACATGCACTATCACTTGTAGAACACCTGTGTCACCAACCTGCACCACCACCTCCGCCATCACTTGCACCATCACTTTGACGTCACCTGCACCATCACCCGCGCCATCACCCGCGCCATCAACTGCACCGCCGTGCTCCTGACGATGTCTCACCGAGCCACCATCGTGGGACCGTCATCATGGAGAGGGCCCTCACTGCTGTGACATCACCACGCACCTGCAGGGCGTTGACAAAACAGAGAGAGCACAGCCAATGTGGGATTTCGATGATGCTGACAATGTCCAACTTTGAAGCACACAGATGATTACTACCCTTTATCTATTTATGTGGCTGGAAGGTAAACTTAACACGTAGGCATTCACAGCCAATAACACGATTTATAATATTTTTTTGGGTTAGGCCACCACGTAATGATTTGGGCCGAATCTGTTTCGTGAGACCCTCCACCACCGGACACAGCCAAACCAATTAAACTGTCACGCAGAGCGCCAGTGTGCAACAAACGACAAGCCACAAACGATTGTGTCAGCTCGCTCGTTGGTGAGCTGAACAACGATCAATTTCAAGTTTACCGATTGGTTCCCGGTAAATGTTTTGTCTTAACTGCGTGTGCAGTTGACACTTTCATTTGGCGATGTTGGGTGGTGGAGGGGCTTACAACATAAAATGTGGCCGGATCATGACGTGGCCTAACCCAACAATCAATTTTGAATCATCGTCGGGGCTTTGTCTTTCGGTGCGGGTATTTACAGACAATGACACCACAAGTGATAGAACCGCTGGCAAGGATTCCGTAACGAATTAAACTCCCAACTTATAGCAGCTCTCTCAAATCGTTTGTAGGGATGTACCGCGTGCCGTTCGGCGGCACCACGTCCCGGCACGGGGAGCGAAATGTCGGACACCGCGCCCCACAGCACGCGGCGCGACAAGACGGCACATCGGAATGCGGTACAGCGCAAGTTTACGCTCTCCACGTGCAAAAAGTATTGTTTTGATTCGCTCAGCAGGAAGGTAGGAATTGTTATTGACATTAAACAAATAATAATCTGATAAATGAATCCATATGCAATTAGGATAACCTTTGCATGGATATATTAAACAACAAAACGTATTAATATTATCATAATTAGAAGCGGAATGGTATTGTTAGCACGAGCCGCCCAAGGAAGCCACTAGGATACGCGAGTAAACCACGACATCTGTACCGAGAAATTATGACCCGGACCGTCAACAAAGATTCTAATTGCTCTTAGTTTTTTCGGTAAAGTCACGTAGGTAAAAAATGAAATAAAAATTAATACAAATAAAATAATAATTTCATTTTTTACCTAAGTGACTTTACCGAAAAAACTACGAGTATGAATCCTTGCAGTCACGAAAACTTCAAATCTAGAAAGATTCTAATTCACAAACGAGCATGGCGACGGACGACGACAACAATAACCACAAACAACCAACGCGGACGTAGCAGACACTCATCTGTGAAAACAAACAACTTGCAGGGAACGAGCGAGACTCCACCAGGAACTGCGACCGTCGCCTCCTCAATACTTCGACCCCTTTGACGAGCGGAGGCAGAGGACGCGACAAATTTGGCGACGTGGATTATCCGGCGCGCGCGCGCACGCCGAGTGCGAGTGGTGACGAACGTCTCGCTTTGATGGGCCGGAGCAGGAGGGGTGGGATGGGGGCTCGTAACCTCGTGCCGTGGCGGCGGCGGTGGAGACCGAGCAGAGCGGCGGCCGTCAGCGGCGATCGCAGGCGGAGCTGGGAGCACGGCCGGGAAACGGCGTCCGAGTCGGGGAGGCCAATTAGGTGCGACGCGCGCGTGGAGCCGAGCCTCCGCCGTCTCGTCGGCGCACGGTGCGCGCAGCACGCGAGCTTGTACATACACGCACGCGGGCTTACCGATGCGCGCGAGCGTGTATACACACGCGTGTGCGAGCGTGTATACACACGCGTGTGCGAGCGTGTATACACACGTGTGTGCGAGCGTGTATACACACGTGTAGGAGCCTTGACACACGTGCACGTGACCATGTATACACAAGCATGCATACACTTCGAGGCATATGTAAAGGACAAAGATCCCCCCCAAATCGCCTTTAACAGAGTGTTGGGGCAAGTGCTGTTAGTGAGCACCTATGAAGGCCGGCATGTCACACGTGGGGTTGGGTGACCAGGTCCATGCCTGGCCACTTTTGTCTCCGCAGTTCTGATGGCTACACAAAAGGCGATACCACACACACACACACACGCCGGCACACACGCGCACACCAAGAGTTGAGCTGACACTGACAATTCATCAAAATCTATGCAAGAAAATAGAGGAGTAATGACAGTGATGGTGATGCTAATGAAATGAACGACCCCGGAATTACCTTTCCTGCATTGAAAAAGGTGTGCCCATTGCGCTGCTGTCAATGTTGCTGTTTCTGAACAATGTCAAACGATTAGAATCATCCCTCTGTAATCCAGGATACACTGCAAGGTATATGTAAATATGGTAAAGATAGAGATCACACAGGTGGAGTGGTGGCACAGCGGTTAGCGCTTATGCAATGATTATCAGGCCTCAGCGGCGAATGATGTCTGAACCGGTCTAGTGAAGTATGGTCAATTAACCCACACGACCAACACCCGCATTGGGAAGCTTTCATCTAGTAGTGGATGGACACGTGACTGTATATTGTTATTTACATTTCACATCAATTGTACAATGTTTAGTCGAATATATTTCTTGTGCAACAGGACTCAATTGTGATATTTTTAACGTGCTATTCCGTGAAGTTCATTTGGTTTCAGGTTCACATATTTAGAGAAGTTATCATAATAATGGATTTCATTAAAGCTGCTGGCATGAGGGGCGAAACGTCGGAAATCGGTGGAACGCGCGGCACGACCCGAGCGAAAAGCTGCGCAGCGTCGTGGATTAAAGTCGTCGTCAATTAATTAACCGTAGCTGCAGGTAGTTTCACAATCTCACTGTCCTTTGTGTAACGCATCCTGGCATGCGGGTTCGCTCTAATTGGCTTCCTCTTTTCGATTTAAAGCTTTCGTGACTGCAGGGATTCATCTTCTTGGTTCTTTCGGTAAAGTCACGTAGAAGGGAAGTAATAAAATAATAAAAATAAAACATAATAAAATAAAATAATTCTCACGACGTTTCGGCTACAACGCAAGCAGCCGTCTTCAGGTGAAGAATGAGACACTACCAAGCTAGGAGCGTATATATAAGCTGGGTTGGAGGTGGAAGAGCGCCTTAACAAAAAAAGAATGTGCATATGAAGAGGATTTTCTCTGAGATAAGAGCTAAGCTAGTTCTAGAAAGAATTCGTTTCGCATTAGAAGAAGTTACAGCAGCAGATGTTAGTGTAAATATAAGCTCCTAGCTTGGTAGTGTCTCATTCTTCACCTGAAGACGGCTGCTTGCGTTGTAGCCGAAACGTCGTGAGAATTATTTTATTTTATTATGTTTTATTTCTATTATTTTATTACTTCCCTTCTGCGTGACTTTACCGAAAGAACCAAGAAGATGGCTTCCTCTTGCTCACCACGCCTGGCCAGTCTCACGCTGAAGCCCTGTGAAACACACACACGCCTCTACCGCTCACCACACAAAGACATACAATGCATACAATTTTATACGCTTAAAGTTGCCTCAAAAATAGGTTTAAACGTAAATTCATCGGGTTGTCCATCACACAAAGCACGTTTAAAAGTGCCAAACCAAAACGGAAGGACAATTTTGTGAAGGTATGGGAGGGAGCCTTACCTTCGAGCCTCGTCTCACTTCCCTGGATGGATTTCAGGACCCCCCCCCCCACCTCATCCCCTTCCCATCCACCCTTTCCCCGCTTAGTTAACAACAGGTTAAACGGGTGAAAATGTAATAATAGGTTGAATGGGTGGCATTAGGACATTGCTTTTTTATCAACTCGCCCCATTTTCTTCGATCAATTTACAATGGACCTGGCTCCCAGTACCACCCAGTCACCCCACCACTCTTATCTCACATTCGTCCGAGGCAGAGCTTTTGCGTTTGCTTGCATCTTTGTGCGGTTGTGCCCTCGGAGCGCGCCTTACATCCGTGTGCTTAGTAACGTTTCTCGCTTTGGGAAAAAGTCGAGCTGGATCGTACGACGCAGTCGTCTTTTGTTTACTTGGCGCGTGCGGAACAGTATCTCGCGCGCTCCGTGCATTTCTAAGTGGCCGTTATTTGCAATTTAACTCAACGCCCGCCCGCCGGAGCGAAACGCTCGCGGGCGCGCGTGTCCGATCGCTCGGGTGGCGAACCATCCCCCTACACCCGCAAACGATCGCTCGTAAAACGCTGCGGAGACTTGTTGCCAAGTGAGGGCAAGGGACAAATGTTTACGGGGGCCAGCAATCACCTATGTAATCCTGTTTTGTGGCGTTTGGTGAATATATATTTATTTTACCCTTCTTGGCACCAAACACCAAATCTCAAGAAGGCAGAGACCCCCGAACTGACAGCTCGGGCCGGTTGTGGGGTGAGACGGCGGTTAATTTCCGCCCGCTAGCTCATGGCCCCAACGCAAACTCTTGGCCGCGACCATTCACCCCTGCCGGAGGGCTCAACATTTTGGGGGTCACGCAGAGGTTTAGGGCGGCCAAAGCCACGGCCGCGTGCTCAGGGACGCACGCCAAATCACCGTCAGCAGCAGCGGGTCTCTCCCGAGCCGGCGTTCCGCATCACGCCGGTGTTGCGTGCGTGCGATCGTCTCCTCCAGTGGGAGCTCCACTGCACCGCTCCCTGCCATGGCTTCAACGCCAGCTCAGGGAGACAGAGATCTGCGGAGACACTTGCGCACCCTTGCCAAAGTTTGAATACATTTCGTGCTAAAGAAGGGGAAGGTGTTACGTTTAAGAGGAGATATTTTTTGGCGGTGGTTCAGTATGTCGCATATCCGACCGTCACATGCCCGCCCTGACCAATTAACCACCCAGACGCAGTGCAGTATTTGTGCACGATGCCGTAACATATCTGACCGTTTCACCTATCCGCATATATCCCAGTCGCGGGCGAGTGAGATACGCTGCGGCGTCGTGCTGCGCGTGCGCATTTTACTCCACTTTTGCTGTCGCACAAAATGCGGCAAAAATTTAGTAACGAAGGACAGAACTTCCGAGGGTTTTTCTTGTGAACGTATTGGCTGGCACGTGCACAAGTTTGGTAACGCCATGCTGCCCGACGGAGACGGCGGTGGGAAGCCATCCTCAGCAGGAGACAAATCCCCGCTCTCTTCCGCAAATTAAACATTTGGGGAGTATGAGCTCCCGTTTCAGCAGTTAATCTCAACTAATTAAGGCAAATGCTCAGGAAAGTGAATCGGCTACGATAGCGGGGGTGGAGTGGTGGTTCAGTTGTTTTTTCCGCCTGCTAATATTACCAAATTACACGGAGTATTTGCACTGTATCAATATGTATAATAATGATTACGGCCCATTGTCAACACATTGCTGGATAAAGGCCTCCCCATGCCGTGTCGATCATGGGGGTGGTTGTTTGACCATACCTCATTACGCTCATCAGTGTGGGTTATAGAAGGGGGGGGTGATTGCCTACCCCTTGAGACACCCATTCATAAAAATATTGGCATTTTTGGACCACCACCCACCCAGCTTTGGAAGTTTCAGGTTCGCCTTTGGGGGAGCCACAGGAGCGGTGGAGATATCACTCGCCACTGACAGTAGCCGCAGAAATGAACTTGGGTTACCGGTGTCAAATCAGTCATTTTAACGTTGACGATGATCCAACGACAAAGTTCCAAACAAGGATCACGATCATGGACGACAACTGACGAAGATGGCGATGTAAAAATTCCATTTCTGGCCACCGCACCCCCCCCCGCGCCCCCCCACCCCCCAACGACACAGACCTCGTATCCCTCACAAGCTCACACCTCGTGTCACCACCGCGTCCTGCAGCCAACTGTAACATCTGTCCACGACAGCCACTCTTGGCTGCCGCGTGACGACCCAAGCCTTCGTCCAGGCCTGGCGGCGGCAATGGGGGGAGTTTGGGGGGTTTGGCGGCTCTCACGCGAAACCCGCAGAGCGGCTCGGCGCTGACGGTCGGAAGCCGCTACTCGGAGACTCGCGGTGGCGGCGGCGCTGGTGAGGTGGCTGGGAGCCAGCGGCTCCGAGCGCCACGTGGGAGAGGGACGGCACCCGGCTTCCCCGGCGCTGGTGCCCGGCGGAGCGGGCCGCCGTTCTTCTGGTGCCTCCAACCATTAGGCAGACGTGATGTTATCCGTGTCTACCGCACTCTGGGACATCTCACCTTCTGATGATTTGACACCTCTCCGGAAGGTGCGAATAGCTTTTTTTTCTCTCCTTCTCTCCCTGGCATGCGATGCGATACGCAGACAAACAAGGCTTGCTTTGGATGCCGTGCGGAAAGCAATGCAAATGTGTTTTGTCTTCGCTTGAACAATGTGTTTTTTACATCTTTAATTTAAATATTTTTATGACATTTCAGAATCATTAGCTGCGTAGGTTCCCCCTCCTTCGTTGCCCTTAGTCATAGATGACGATAAAAATGTGGCATAATTAGGCACGTGAATGCGCAGCTGGTACATATGTGTGTGTGTAGAATCATGGTAAATACATTCTCTGCTGCCATGAACAATAAACAAAGACGAAGCTCTCCTGTATCGCCTTTAACAGACTGTTTCGGCAAGTGCTGTTAGCAAACACCTATGAAGGTGGGCAGGAGATGCGAGGCACCACACAATACACCCGCGCATACACACACACAAAAGGAAACAACAAAAGCCGCCATTCACCACTATGGTAATGACATCACCGCATGGCCTGTGCCACGCTAGGTGCACTTGGAGGCCACGTGAAGCGTCGAAGGCTCGATGCTGACAGGCGGTCACAGGACAGACCCAGGTGTTGTGTGTAATGGATCACAGGCAGGCCCAGCCTGAATGCTTCAAACTGGTGCAGGCGTTACTTTGGTGCCTCCAACCAAAGTAGCCTACGTTTTGCAAGAACAAAGAAGAGAGGGCTTAACTGTGGCCGAGGAATCCTGGAGTTTCTTGTTGACATTAAAGCCCCACCACTTAGTGGCATGCTCCAAATTCAGCAGCAGAGGCTCCAACTCATTCTCAAAGTAAGCAGCAATTACGAACCATTAGCATAACATAACATGGTTGACCAGTAGGGAGCCATCTCTTGACCGCACCCGGGCATCAACCAGCCCCCCATTGAAAAGATCTAAAACGACTTGATGAAAAAAATATGTTAAACAGTCTAGGGACCAGAGAAGATCCGTGTAAAAAGTTGAACCGGGAATAGCTCTGACTTCTGAACCTGCCCACCTCCACAAAGGCCCTTAATTATTTTAAGCAGCGGGCCAGGCACCCTCCACATATGGCCACAGACCCATGCGCACACACACACACACGTGTGTATGCGCACAAAATAAAATTATCCCACCGTGTAGCCTTAAAAGACTGTAGGGGCAAGTGCTGTTAGCGAGCAGTTATGAAGGCCGGTACGGTACACGAAGGGGTGGTGTGGCCAGAACCCCACAGTACCGATGCTTAAACACCGCACCAGATACTGTACTCATTAATGGCCAAGTCAAACTGAGGACCAGGACCGGTTTAGAGATCTACCGCTGATGTTGGCCATGGCTGAGTATGTGGGAATTGAAATTGTGTCACAAGGTTGGTAGCGCTAATCGCTACGCATCTGGTCCCCACACGCACACAAAGTGTTGTTAGCGAGCACCTATCAAGGCTGGACAGCGCATGATGGGGTGGTGTCACCAGCACCACGCCCAGCTGCTTTTGTCTCCCCAAGACACCAGATTGTCATTTGAGGCTAAGTTGACCTAGGGGAGGCTCAGGACCACCCAATACTGAATCGAACTGATGTGGCCGGGTTCGCAGCGCAGCAAAGCCTGCGCTGCGTGCGCGAAAGTGCGCACACAATACGATCATAATTCACAATGCCAACAAATCACTCACAATGGAGGGGTGGGGTGGTATTCGTCAAACACGTGGGCACGCAAGCAGATTGCGGGTGCGTTCTCTTCGAGGGGCAAATGGGCGTAATCGCCACTCTGGCGACACCTCAATTAGAGGCTCGATGCTCACTCCCTTCCTCCCTCCCTCGCTCGCTCGCTCACTCGCGTACAGTAAACGTCTCCATCGCTCCTCAGCCTCCCCGAGCAAACACTCGGGTGTATTTATTTTCGTCGCCTAATTTAGAAATGAGCTTCCACCTCGGCTCCGCTCGGCGCTCCACAGGTAGAGTGACGTCAGGCAGCACGGCTCTCGCCTGCGCCCATCGCTCCGGGTCTCCATACCAACCGCCCCGTAGGTTTTTTTCCCTTTCCTTCAGCGCGAGAGTCAACAACGCGGCCACACGATCAGCTCATGAGCTAGTGGTTTGGACAAGGCTGACAGCGTTGTACATGCAATGTGGGTGGTTGCGTGACATGCACGCAAGCCACGTGAATTGGGACTCATGCGTTGCCCTCCTGCTGTTTGTGAGCAACACACCATTTTGTGTATTTGTAAATTTACACACTCACCCACACACCCGCTCACTCACTCGCCCATCTACTCTATCATCTACACCTCTGCGTGTTGTTATTTACATTTGTTTCCAGCCTGCACGCGATCTCCTACTGTGATGGGCTTTCTCATCATAAAAAAAGTGTTGGAATTTAATTATTTGCGGAGTCTGCTAGGCAACATTCATCGTGAAACGGTCTTCGCCGGGATCGGGCGACACTACGACGTGTATGCAGCACGTCGCAGGATGCACAATAAAAGCATCGTCCGATTAGAAAAATATCGTTACGTCCCGATGACCGTTGCTCATTAAGATTACATTTCCTGACAAAATGTTTATGAAACTACAAAAATGTAATTTCACAATCGTGATCAAAATAAATCGAAACGGATGAAGCTCATTGAACGAGCGCTTTGTGACACGTTTTCTGGAATAATTTACGTCATGGCGATACGATGAGGCCATCGTTTTCTGACACCTTGCTCGGGACAAGGACCGCTGTTGAGCGAGTGGGAGTTGAATGAAAATGAAGCGCTCTTTTACCCGAACTTGAAGTGCATCAGGGCACAAAAACAAAGACGGATAAATGCGAAACACAGTTACAAAGTTATCGCGATAACCGTTAAATTTAAGTTCGCATCGCTAAACATGGCATCGCAGGGGCTGCGTGAACGTAGAGGTGGTTGGGTGGGTCAGAGGTCAGAGCGCTGAGCCGGCACCACCGAGATCCGGGATTTTAATCGAGGTTCGTGCCACCTGCCATTAAACCGGTTCTCAAGTGCAGCGAGTTGAGTGCAGTGAGTTTCAGCCCGGTCACCAATGACTGGATACCAAAAAAAACCATCACATTAAATTTGGTCCTACACTTAATCGACCGTCGTGCGACGAGCGGAGCGGGTGGGAAAGCGCTGACCCCTTTACCGTGTGTGACCAGAGGTCACTTCATGAAAGGGACCTCGGAGGTAGAGCTCTGCACGATACCCGCCTCCCAACACACTGGGTCACGGCACTGATCTGCCAGATTTGCGATGGGATCCTTCCGTTCTAGATTTGATGTTTTCGTGACTGCAATAATCCATACTCTTTGGTTTTATTCGGTAAAGTCGATCAGCGCGGCCGTGTTACGGGAGAGGGGACGGGTGGCCGTGACGCAGGGACGGCCACGGAGTGCCCTCTCGGTCCTCTCTCCGCGAGGTCGCGGTTTGACCCCGCGTCACCTGCCAGGCGTTTTCACGCCGCCGCGTGACGAATATTCGTGAAATTGTCGCGGGAGGCTGCCACGGTGGGTGGAACGGTGAGCGCACCGGATTCGATCTCCCGGCGCGGCTGAATTATTGGAGCGAGTTTCCTAAATCCCCTTCATCTTTGTCCACCCAGCAGGAGAAATGGGTTCCACCACAGTCGATCGGTAGATCGACTTGGTGGGGTAAAGTGTGGGTACACCCATCTCTTGGCAGACATCTGGCCAACGTCAGACTACAGTAGGCCAAAACATCCTCCACGAGTCTACGGGGTCTCTAGAGAGCTCCCTCTGGTTGTTTGGCCATCTGACAGCAGTGGCGTGAGCAAGAAATTGCGGGGCTACACCTCTATTTTTTTAATTAAGATTCCACAAACGTCCTCGACTCAAGATTTTACGAACGTGTTTTGAACACAACACGACGTCGCATCACTCCGGGAGTTGACGCTCGCACACAAAATAAAAACCTTAAAATCGCCGCGTTGCCCCGACGACTTCCCCACTCCAGGCCGGGTCCAGGCTCGAGGCCTTCACGCGTTCCCTCTGCCTATGACTTGCTTAATCCCTGGAATACATAAAAAACAATAACAATATATGTACACACACATCATGGAATAAAGTGTGTACGTTTTGCCATGCGGGGCGCATCTACACCCGACGTGACGTGTACCCAAGCGGCGTTGTGTCGTGATTCCACTCCGACCACGTGGCTCGCGTCTCAACAGAGGGCCGCGCTAAAGGCAAAACCCCCAAAAATCATCGCCGGCAAAACGAAAACAACTTCCCCCTCCTCCTCCTCCCGGTCTCACGCAACGACGACGATCTCCCCGGCACACCACGTCGAGCGCAGGGCTGTGTGGCCCCGCTCGTCGCGAGCTATTCCTGCGAGGCGACGGGTCCCATCAGGAGCGGCCGTGTCACATTGGGAGTGGCAGGCGACCCGGCCAGTGTTGTGCAACGCAAGGTCCAAGCACATACGACGGCAGGTAAACAGGTAACTAATTAGGCCTGGCACATGAGGGGGAGTCTCTCCAGACCGTCCCTCCTGTGCATCAACTCCTGTCTCGCCCCCCTCTCTTCGCATCGCACGCTCTCTTCCCGGCCCACCGTCCCTCGCTCTCTTACCTCCCCCACCCCCCTCTCCCGTGTTCTCCCTCTCAACCCACCTCTCTCTCTCTCTTCATCCCTCGCCAATCCTGTGATAATTAGAAGAACCGCCTGCACTCATGCTCTCCTCCCGCTCCCTAATCACTCTCAGAGGAGCGTCCCAGCCAGCGTAATTTGCGCTAGCTACAAGGAGTCTAATGTAATTTGGCCTGTCAGCGGGGCTTGATTGGGCCCCTCGTGGGCTGGCTGCGTGTGGAAGGTTGAAGGTCTGATCATCGCATGACACGCCACAGCCACTCGCTTGCCCGTCGCTTGCCGGGACGGCTTTATTTGTACCTTTTTTTTTTTAAACCAAACCCCCCCTAAAATAGAAACGCTTTAATATTAGACACGGGGCTCCTCGGCGATTCCAAACCGCGAAGGCGCGAGGTCCACGATTCCCAAACCCGTGCCCTCTGCCCCGACGAGGGAGCTTTAAAGAACACACACACACACAATTCCACTTTTATAGTTGGACAGCAATGTCCTTGCGTCTTCCTGCATCTGTATTGCGACTGTCTGGACACTTGCCCTGATGGTGATTGTCCCTGACGATGGTGTTTGACGTAGTTTTAAATTACGCGTGGGATACACATTTGACAGATTTGTTTTTTGGAGAATTTGTTCAACTTACCGCTGGTGGCCGAGGCTGTCACGAAACATTTTTGGGCCAGACTATTAACAAGTGGCCCAACCCAAAATAGTAATCGAGTCGGCAATATCCATGTGGAATATAAAAGTATGGTCAATTACATGGCACACCAAAGACCTTTGTCAGTTTAACCCAAAATTTGCCCCAAGTTGTCCCAGGGTTCTGTGAAGTTGGACCGTCACAGCGCCACCGTCTTGAAATAAATGCCGGTGACGGGTTCTGTCTGTACGGGACGCGCGCAAGTATCAATTTCTCACCGCACAATTGTTGGTGCCAGCTCGCTGTTGTAGACTGGAGTAGAACACGTGACGAGTATCCACAGCCACAGCGAGAAGAGGTATTTAGAGAGGACTGTCTGCGCTGCGGTGCCGGATAAGGGAATGGTCTCCGTGTCGCTGGCCCAGACAACCGCGGCAATGCTCGCCGCTCGTGTCGTCCACGCCGCGCCGGAGAAGCGGAGCGGGAGGTCCCCTGTCACCTCCCGGTAGGAGGGCGAAGTTGGTGGACCAGAGAGGAACTCTTGTTTGAGCCGGCTCGGCCCTAGTCGACGGACCGATAAATGTATGCACCGCCTGGCACCCACCCACCCACCTACGGCACACGTGTGGCTACGTGCCCACCTACTTGGGCGCACCATCGACCCAGGGATATTGTTCCTGTGCCTGGCACACACTCCACACCCAGTATAGAGGGCTGCCCAGAGGAGAGGCGAGGAGGAGGAGGACAACATGGGCAATTTGCCCCGGGGCCTCGCACAAAAGGGGACCCCACAGCGGGCCTGTGAATGGTGGAATATGGGGGGTGGGGGGCCCATGTGGCATTGCTGCCCGTGGCTTCCAGGAACACTGCCAGTGCTACCTCTCGTTACCACTGCGACTGCCACCAATTCGAGTCCTGTGGTGACCCACAGACGTGCACAGTCCTTGTACTGACCGTACAGTATAGTATTCTGGGAGTCTGGGTGCAACCCCTGGCCCTCACCCAAGGGTGCAGTGCAGCGGGGGGCAGTCCGGAGATCCCGTGAGACACGTGCGCGCGGAGTCACGTGGCAGGAGGTGCGAAGCATCAGCTGTTAACCCCAATCGTCGCGTCCGTCACGATCTTTCCTTGGCCTCCCTGACAGTCAATTACGGAGCGCCGATCTATGTTCGGGATATGATGCAAACGCCGATGCTTTGGCGCTTGCATAATGGTGATGAATGCGTTCCGTTCCACGCGCACTTGCGTGGATGTTGCGTAAGGCGAGGAGGCTGACTTGACGACCAAACGTTACGCAGAGACATTTGTTTAATGAAATTAGCGTGCGTTTATGACGAAATGGGGGGGGGGGATAAATACACACACACGTATGTAGCAGAATGCACTCTTAAATGTATGTTAATTAGAGTAACGTAATTTAATGGGCACGAAATTTGCGGCAACGGAGACACCCGTACGGAGTGTTTTGATTTGTTTTAAACCAACCTGTTACGCGTGCGGTTTGTCTCACGCTAACGGTATCTCTCTCTGTCTCTACCCATACCAATGTCCTTTCTATAAGACGTCAGTTATCATCGTATCGTGAAATTATAATAATAATAGCATGGCCACGTTTATGTGTGCAGTTTGTCGTCCTTACCCCGCACCTCCGATTAGCACGGTTGGCTACGTACGGTGCGAAAGAAGTTCAACTTACATACGAAAAAATATATTTAAAAAAATCTATTTCAGCATCATGGTTTACTGCTAAGTTGTCGGAAGGGACGATGATTGTGATGAATCGTAATTTTGCGGCCCTTTATTAATTCACTGCTGGATGAAGGCCTCCCCATGCCGTGTCAGTCATTTGACCATACTTCACCATGTTCGGGATGAGTTGGTGAACGGTTATAATCATAATTATAATAAAAAAATTATATTGTAATGCGTATTCCATCCTAGGATATCAATGCGCAACGCGTGGAAAGCAGGAAACAAAAACAGAGCCAGGGGCAACCGACCAAACTAAATGGGCAAGGCCGCTTTAAAGAGATGGGTTTTCAAGCCAGACTTCAATCTATCTACCGACTCTGATTTCCTGATTTCAAGCGGCAAATCGTTCCAATGCTTGGGTGCCACGCTAAGAAAAGCCTGATCGCCAAAAGCGCGCAACCTAGACCTGGCAGTGCTGAGCAGTTGTAGATCAGAAGATGTTAAGGACCTTGATGGAATATATACACGTATTAGTTCCTGCAAAAATAAATTAATGCGGAGTGGGCCTTTTAAAGCATTATGACCGGAATCGAACTCGGATCTCCGGTGTTCGTAGTGCAGCCCGCTAACCACACCACCGCCGCTCCCACCGCCGTCACGTTGCCCACCAGGTTTCCACTCGCAATAATTCGACAATAATAACGAGCGGAAATTACTATTACGACTATTATTAATTACTCGCCGTCAATGTGCGCAGGCGATGTATCCACACCTCACGGTGCTCACTCATTAAACGCATCGACCTAACAGATCCCCACGCACACGCACACACACACGCACACACACACGCACACGCACGCACACACGCACACACACACACGCGCGCACAATGAGAAATACAAAGCTCCCCCGTATAGCCTTGAATAGGTGCTGTTGGCGAGCACCTGATGAAGGCCGACACGGCACACGAGGGAGTGGGAGGTCAGAACCACGCCCAGCCGCATTTGTCCACCGCACCAGGGTACTTATTTGCGGCCGAGCCAACCCAAGGGGATGCCCAGGACCGGTTCAGATCATTCGCCACTGTTGTGAGTGGGAATAAATCTCGGGGTCGCCGATTCCGTCGCGCCGTGCACGCTAACCGCTGCGCCACCGCTCCCCACGTACACGCGCACGCACAACACTCACGCGCGGAGGCGAAACCCCCAGCGCGCTTCATTCGCGCTCCTCTCCCCGCGTCACCCCCCCCAGCCTCCGCTGTGCACCCCCCCCCCCTCCAGTCATCAGCAGCGTCCATTGTTCCGCCGTTATGAGACTGACAAATGCTCGTTGGTGCCCCCTGGCCATGTCTTGTCCTCCACTCTCTCGCGTTCTCTCTCCCGCCCGCTCGCTCGCCTCCTCCCTCTGCCTCTCTCACTCTCCCTTTCCGTAGGGTCATCGCCCAGTCACGCGGCCTCTCGGTGAGATTCGTTATCCTTCGTTAGTGTTGTCTATCTTGTTAACTTGCCCTGACTCGCTCGCCATTCGTGGTGCCGGCGAGACGACGCCGTTTGCATCCTCGCACACACGCGCCGCTCTCTCCCACCCACTCGCAAAGGCAAAGCTGTCCCGGGTAGGCCGCACGGACAATTTGGGACAAGCGCCGTTAGCCAGTGGCGTCTACCAAGGACGGCACGACGTACGAGGAGGTTGGTGAGGCCAGGACCACGCACGGATGCCTTTGTCTCGCCATGGCATCAGACACTTATTTAAGGTTGAGTTGACCTAAGGGAGGTCCAGGAATGGTCCAGGATTGGTGCAGATATTCTGAATGTATGTATGTTGAATTTATTTCGCATCGTACGTAGCCGACCGTGCTTGTCGGAGGTGCGGGGGAAGGACAACACTGATTTATATTCGCCCTGAGCTGGGTATGAACGCGGCTCGCCGGGTTTGGAGCGCAGAGCGCTAACCTATACGCAACAACAAAGACAAAGATCCCCCGTATAGCCTCAACAGGCGTTTGGGGCAAGTTCTGTTAGCGACTACCTATAAAGGCTGGGACGGCACACGAGGGGTTGGGTGGCCAGGACTACACCCGGGCGCTTTTGTCTCCCCAGGGGAAATGTTTACATACCGGACCAGATACTCATTTGAGGCTGAGTAGACCTAGGGAAGGCCCAAGACCCGTTCAGATAATCGTCACCGGTGTTTGTGACCTTGAGCGGGAATCGACCTCGGCGAGCGTGGTTCATCGCGCAGCGCACAAACCACTACGACCCCCCCCCCCCACACACTCTCACCACCCCCGCTGCCATCTCCAAGCTGCACCCATCCCTCGTCTGCAGTGACGCGCGGCTCAAGCGAGGAAGGGCAGCGGCGCGGGCGAGAAGAAGGTGGCGCATGCCGGGTCGCGGCGCTCCTCCGCGAGCGCGCGAACGTCGTACCGGACGTCGCTGCGACGTTGAGACGGACCCCCGCCGTACACGCGCGAGGGCTGCGAGGAGTTTCAAGCGTCGGCGAGTTAGCGGCAGCGCACGCCGAGCAGGGCAGGCGCGTGGACATTGAATACATTTGTACAACTACAACAACAATGCACATTTACAGCCACCGCTGTTAATCCTCTGCTGAGGGATTGTTTGACGGTACTTCACCAGTGCGGGCTGGGTGACGACCAAGCACCGGTTCGGCTCAGCCCGGCCGGCATTGTGCTTTTGTCTCACGATAGCAGATTAAGAAGCCCTGGAATAAGTGACGAGGGCCCATCACCACCACCGCCACCACCACGACACCACGACACCACGACACCTAATCCTCGACCAAGCGGGGGCCATCTGTGCTGACTGCAGCGAGGAGGCTGAGCTCATCGTCGTCCACTGATGGACGATGCCCTCTTCCACGCCGTGTCGGTCGTGGCAGTTGTATGGCCATACTCCACCTGGCGCATTGGTGTAGGGGGGTGGGGGGTGGGGGGGCGATGTTCGTCGTGGCCAGGAATGCGATTCAAGTTGCTGGCTCCCGAGCGCAGTGCAGGAATCGTCGTGGTTCAGCCACTTCCCCCCCCCTCTCCCCCCCGTACTCGTCTCATGAAACGTTTCGGCAATGATGAGCGAGGTGCGGTGAGTGAATTCGCATTTGAAATTCAGGTGGTGGCGGGAGGGGAGAGGGGTGGAGGATTAGAAGTGAGAAGGGTGTGGATGTGAGACGGGGATATGGATTGCGAGTCAGAGCGTCTGTTCTTGGGCGTATGTATGTATATGTGTGTGTATGTATGTATGCACATAGTGTATGTATTGTACGTGCGTGTGTGTGTAGGATCACTGAGACATCCTAGTGTCAATGCCCCTCTACCTAAAGAAGAATTACCCTGCATCTCCACCACCAAACATCTGAGCATCAGAGGCTAATGCGCTTGGCAAATTGTTGCTCAGGAGGCGGTTGCAGTGGGATGGAGAGCAGTGGGTAGCGTAACGATATCTGAACCGGTCCTGGGTGCCCCGACTACACCAACCAGTATGGTGAAGTATGGTCATACAATTCTCATGACCGACAAAGCGTGGGGGGGCTTTCGCGCAGAAGCAGACTGACAACGAGTTGATGATGATGAGTATTGTTATTATTATCTACAGAGGAGTGAATGGAATGTAGGAGATGAGATTGTTTGCCGAAATGTAAACATGACCGTCCGTTTACCACGTAGGCTTTCGTAACCAATATCATCCATAATACAGATTTTTTTTGGGTTAGATCGCATAAATATATAAATGTGTCGTTAAACCCGCCACCACAGGACACAGCCGATTAGGAAGGTTTGTCACGTAAACAGAGCATTCCAATTCCTTACTAGTACAGCACACAATTCGTTACTAGTACAGCACAAATCTGGCTGTCGCCTGATGAAGCTAGTTGTAATTACTGGCGAAACGTCGTACTTAGATTGTAAATGTTGTGGCTTTGGCTCTCCAACACACCGGTGTGCTGTACTCGGAACGAATTGGCCACGTTCTGTTTACGGGACAAACCTTACAAAATGGCTGTGTTGGGTGGTGGCGGGTTTAACGACACATTTATATATTTACGCGATCTAACCCCCAATAAACAAACCTGTATTATGGATGACCATCCGGTTCGCTACGCACTCGCCCCTGCCTGCTTCGGGCTTCCAGTGTGGCAGCGCAGTGGCGCCACTGGTGCCCACAGCACCAGTGGTGCCACTGGTGCCACGCAGCACCAGAAGAGCCTGGGTTCCATTCCCGATTCGGGCTCCTTTCTGTGTGGAGTTTGTGTGTTCTCCCCCTGTTCTGCGTGGGGTTTCACCAGGTCCTCCTGTTTCCTACCAAAGCAAAAAAAAGTCCCCCCACACGGTACAACATCCAAATGCTGGAATTTGACCCGCAAATAACTCCATTGGGATTACGCAGCCTACATTGCCCCCTACTGGAAAAAACAACTTGGCAACACCATTTAAAAAGAGTAATTCCCTAGTAATTAAGCTTCATAGCAATAATAACATACACCATGTCACGTATTTCACGTGTACAGCCATTGGTGACAGGATTGAGACCATCAACTCGTCACTCTCGAGGAGCCAGCTTAATCGGAGACGTTTTCCCGAGTACTTAACTTCATTATAAAGGCTATACATTTACCGAAAACTAATTTTCCTCTATACACGCCACTTTATTTTAATTTAAATAATTCATTAACAAGTGTCCGCTTCGCAGGAGGAATTGCTGTTTAATGAAAGTAAAACGACGTTCTGTTTTCTAGGTCCGTGTGTGATCATCACACAACTGCAACGTGTTTTATTACTTTCTGTTGCACATATTTTGGTCGTGAAAATGCCACTAATTATTGCTTTCCAATATCCATCTCCCTATCTATATATACACACACACATGCGCGCGGGCGTGCGCCTTTTACACCAGAAACGAGTCGTCAAATTGCGTTAAGAGTCCCAATTATTCCTCCGCCAATTACTGTGATCACAGTACGCGGGGCTTGGCAACGTGTGCCCGAGCCGCGTCTCCGATCGCAATTCCGTAATCAGATCCCCGATGGCGCGGGCTGCTGGGGTGGGGGCTGGGGAGTGAGGGCTGGGGGAGGAGGGGGGCATTGAGAGGCCGGCGTGGAAAGCTGTCAGGAAGGTAAAAGCCAAAGACGCAGCCCTCCAAGTGCTCACTCACACTCGACTGCTGGGGCAGCTCGAGAGAGCTGAAAAAGGGGCATTGTCCGAAACGTCGCCGATTATGTCTCCTCTCACAAGACCACGGTGTTATTGACGGATGCAATGAGTTCGTTGTCGAGAGCCGCGGTTCACGGCCGTGGGAAGCGCCCCGTGGAACTGGCTGTAGACACTGAGATTCTTCTCATAGAGATTCTTCTTATCCAGATTCTTATTATCCAGATTCTTCTCGCTGAGATTCTTCTCGCTGAGATTCTTCTCGCTGAGATTATCTTCACTGAGTTTCTTCTCACGAATATTCTTCTCAGTGAGATTATCTTCACTGAGATTCTTCTCACTGAGATTCTTCTCGCTGAGATTATCTTCACTGAGTTTCTTCTCTCGAAGATTCTTCTCAGTGAGATTATCTTCACTGAGATTCTTCTCACGGAGATTATCTTCACTGAGATTATCTTCACTGAGTTTCTTCTCACGAATATTCTTCTCAGTGAGATTATCTTCACTGAGATTTTTCTCACGGAGATTATCTTCACTGAGATTATCTTCACTGAGTTTCTTCTCACGAATATTCTTCTCAGTGAGATTATCTTCACTGAGATTCTTCTCACGGAGATTATCTTCACTGAGATTATCTTCACTGAGTTTCTTCTCACGAAGATTCTTCTCAGTGACATTATCTTCACTGAGATTCTTCTCGCTGAGATTCTTCTCGCTGAGATTATCTTCACTGAGTTTCTTCTCAGGAAGATTCTTCACACTGAGATTTTATTCACTGAGATTCTTCTCACTGAGATTCTTCTCGCTGAGATTATCTTCACTGAGTTTCTTCTCAGGAAGATTCTTCTCAGTGAGATTATCTTAACTGAGATTCTTCTCGCTGAGATTCTTCTCGCTGAGATTATCTTCACTGAGTTTCTTCTCAGGAAGATTCTTCACACTGAGATTTTATTCACTGAGATTATTCTCACTGAGATTCTTCTCGCTGAGATTATCTTCACTGAGTTTCTTCTCAGGAAGATTCTTCTCAGTGAGATTATCTTCACTGAGATTCTTCTCACGGAGATTATCTTCACTGAGATTATCTTCACTGAGTTTCTTCTCACGAAGATTCTTCTCAGTGACATTATCTTCACTGAGATTCTTCTCACTGAGATTCTTCTCGCTGAGATTATCTTCACTGAGTTTCTTCTCTCGAAGATTCTTCTCAGTGAGATTATCTTCACTGAGATTCTTCTCACTGAGATTCTTCTCGCTGAGATTATCTTCACTGAGTTTCTTCTCTCGAAGATTCTTCTCAGTGAGATTATCTTCACTGAGATTCTTCTCACTGAGATTCTTCTCGCTGAGATTATCTTCACTGAGTTTCTTCTCTCGAAGATTCTTCTCAGTGAGATTATCTTCACTGAGATTCTTCTCACTGAGATTCTTCTCGCTGAGATTATCTTCACTGAGTTTCTTCTCAGGAAGATTCTTCACACTGAGATTTTATTCACTGAGATTATTCTCACTGGACTCGGTATATTTTTGATTGGCCATCGCACGACGATCCGCAGGAGTCACTACAAAGCGAGTTAAGCGCTTTCGTGGATTTGTAAAGACAGTTTTAGCGCTTTTGGAGTACACAGTGAAACGTTCGAAGACGCGTGTTGTTGTTGTTGATGTTGTTGTTGTTGTTGCGTGGTGATTGCGGGTTTTTATTGCTCCGCGGGTCCAGAAAGGTTGGGGACCACGACTCTGGAGGATGGTTGACCTTCTCGAGATGCCGCAGGCCATATGTCACGGAAGAGATGGGAGTACCCACACTTTCGCCCACCACACACGAACTGCTGCCGATCGACTGCGGTGTACATACCCATTGGCAATGCTGGGTGGACAGAGAGGATGCGAGCGGGGGGGGGGGGTAAGAACTCTGTGCCATTGATTCAACTGCAGACGGCAACCTCTGTATCGCAAGTCGAGTTTGCTGATCATTACACCACAGTGATGGTGCTGGCACACGGGGAGCCGCCCCTCCCTCTACTTCTAATTGAGATAATCTGAGCGAGATAACAGAAGAGAAACATGCAGTGAGACAAGAGAAGAGAGATGTAAACAAGAGAGACACGAGAGAGAATTTAACTTGCGTACGTTAATTCGCTTGTTCTGTTTGTCACGATTTGTACGGACGTGTGTTGAACCTTTTTCTCACCGTGCGTAGCCAACCGTGCTAATAGGAGGTGCGGGCGAAGGGCGACAATTGCATTTGAGCCGCAGATAGATATTCGATGCGCTCCTCGCTTTGCCCACGAATGCGGTGCCCCCTTTGAGGCTGCATGGGGATCCACGCTGTTGTCAGCGCTCTGAACTGTGACCCGCGCCAGCGATCTCGGCACCAAGCGCTGGATGGCCGGCGCAGAGGGAGCCCTGGGGAAGGGAGCCTGCGGCGGCAGTGGGGGGGGGGGGGGCTGGCAGGGCACCGTGGTCCAGGGAGGCCGGGCAGGCGTCTCTCGAGAAGGGTCAACCGCTGGCTCTGACCTTATTATGGACAAAGATGCACCCGGGGCCCTCCCCAAGGCAAAGGGGCATTGTGCACCATGGCCAATGCCACACGGGCAATTACTTCGGCCTTTTGTCATTATGGCATTACGTTTAAATGTTGTTAGAAAAATCGTGGGGGGGGGGGTTGTTGTCGTGTGTACATGCGCATTGGGCAAGTTTCTTAAATTACACCCCCCAGCCCCGCCCCCCAGCCTCTGTCGACCCAGAAGTACACTGGGGGGGGGGGGGGGGGGGGGGGGGGGGGGGCACCGTGCGGTGGGGTAAAGTGTGAGTGCGCCCACCTCTCCCGAGGCGTCTGAGCAGTGTGGAAGAGGAGGGCGGGAAATGCCCTCTTCAGCAGATCCCTGCATGGAGCTTCCTCGAGCCGAGGCCCACCTACTCGCTAGCGGTGGTGTAAGCAAGCAGCTGCAGGGCTGCACCTCTACCTTTCACGTTGTTCCGTTTGGTTTGTGCGTTGCGCACGGACGGCCCTGCGCTGCGCGAGATCAGACGTCACGACTCACCCTCAACTGCCTTGTTTTAACTGTTAAATTAAAGTATTTGCTTATATATATGTATTTTTTACAAATATTTTGCAGATCGTGAGGTTTGTGTGACCATACTTCACCACACTGGTCAGTACGGTCCGGTGAATTGAAGTCGGGCAGTATACAAGTGGGACCACAGAAGTGCAGTGCAACAATGGATGTTGCTGCTGCCCACCACTCAGCCCCGGGATGGTGGCCACCCATCCAAACACTATCCAGGCTCGACACCTGCTGAGCTTCCGATGTGTGACGAGATCGGGCGGATTCATGATTATCTGGTCATCGGCGTGTATGCATGGACATCTGTGAAAAAGAGCTTCATAGCTCATCGGATTCTTCCAGTCTAAATAAAGAATATGATTCTGATAAGGATTCTGATCATGCACGCGTATATCATGTATAGTTTATACGGCATGGAACAATTAATACAGCAGTGGATGAGACCATGGCTTCTGCTGCTGATGATGACGATGTTAAAATGTAAGAGACCTAAGCGATAAGAATCATGGACACGACTCAAAATGTATATATTTGTTTAATTTGTTGTTCTGACCTTGGATGCCTACAGTTCAATTGGTTAACATCAGCGTTCACCCAGGCGAGCGCGCATCACTTAGTCAGCCACCCAGTGGCACCACGTGTCTATCCGATCCATCAGGGGACGTCGTGGTTTTTTTTTCATCAGATTGTGACGCGTGGGAAATTTACACGTGTAATTGCCACCACGCTTCATAATTGTATTACTATATGCAGAAGCGTCCCTATGGTACGGCGAATCGGGGCGACTGCCCAGGGCCCCGTGCTTTGGGGGGGGGGGGGGGGCCCGCGCTTCGAGGTCACGGTATCAGCTGTGATACTTCCGGTTTAGTTTGAAGGCGTCGCGGGATTTGTCTCGGCCCCCCCACACCATGCCACCATGGACGGCCCTGACTAGTGCTGCCTGGGCAGGGATGAGCAGTGGCGCAGTTGTGAGCGCACTGCGTTCTAAATCCGGCCACCCGAGTTCAGTTCCCAGCCACTGCTAACATCAGTGTCAAGTTATGGTAACCGATCCTGGTTCCCCCCTGATGCCTTGCGTCACCAAGCCGTACTGACAAGCGTGGTGAAGTATGGTCAAACATCCCACAGGAGTGACGTGGCGTAGCAGGCCTTCATCCAGCAGTGGACTGAGCAAGAGGGCAGTAAATGTAGATGCGTGTGACCCCGCAGTAATTGTCACGTATCCCTGCCAAGCGTAGAAGACCGCACTTTTCATCCTTAAATCTACGTCCTCCTGTTCGCTCTTCTATCGCGACTGCCATGGTCACTGTTCCCGTAAGCTTCACTCACTGATTTATCCTCCCGTGCTGAGGACTAGGTCGACCAGACACTGCCCGTTTCATCTCATTCGTACTGTGTTCAACGATCACACTCCAGGTCACTCTCCCCACATGACCCACTAACTCACCAACCAGCCCACCCACCCACCCATCACACTGCAGGTCACAACAACACACTCCCCACATGCCCACTAACTCACCAACCAGCCCACCCACCCACAGATCACACTGCAGGTCACAACAACACACTCCCCACATGCCCACTAACTCACCAACCAGCCCACCCACCCACCCATCACACTGCAGGTCACAACAACACACTCCCCACATGCCCACTAACTCACCAACCAGCCCACCCACCCACAGATCACACTGCAGGTCACAACAACACACTCCCCACATGCCCACTAACTCACCAACCAGCCCACCCACCCACCCATCACACTGCAGGTCACAACAACACACTCCCCACATGCCCACTAACTCACCAACCAGCCCACCCACCCACCCATCACACTGCAGGTCACCGCAGTTCTCTTTCTGCTTCTTCCTTTCCACAGCTCCGCTATTGAATTTCTTCCACCCGTCGTAATCATCATTATCGTCTCTTTTCCCAAGTTTTTACAGCAACCTTGCTCATTTTAACAAACGTGTTCCACTCATTATCGACCGCGCCGCCGTCGTAAATAGCGCTGTTTGTTTCTGGCCGCTGAGCGTTTTGGGGGAAAACGACCTTGCTTATTTCTGGTTTTTAATCCTCGTCGAACCTCTGGCGTTAAGTTCATAAACCTCTCAGATCCACGTGAGCCACGCGGTCAGCGTGAACCGCATCCCCGCTAATCAACGGCGCCGACGAGGATGAGGACGCGGATAGCATCTCCCCATCCTCGTCGTCGCCGTCGTCTCCACCAGACATTCGCTACAGTTTGTTTTTGTGGTTTCAAAAAAACGGAAGGGTTGTCAAGAGCCCGCAGGACGATCACGCTGATAAACAGGTCCCAAACTCCGCGCAGGGTGATAATTGCAGGCGCAGGCCGAGTGCAGCTGCCACCACCATCCCAGTGGTCATCGCCGCTCCACGTCCCCGCAGCTGCACGAGCCCCCCCCCCAACTCTCTCTCCCTGTCCCCTAACGAGGAGCCGCCGCCGCCTGCCCGCACCCTCCCCCTACCCCATTCCCAGCAGCCCGCGACTCCGCCCCGGCGCACAGCTCTGAGCCAAGGCCACGCGGAGCAGTCTCTGTCAACACTTGTTACAGACCCCGGTGCGCGCTCTTAATCCCGGCACCACTGCCCCCACCGCCCCCCGCCGCAACTGCGCCGCGGGGGGCACGAAATCGACTCAGCAGTGGTGCGCGGCACGGCCCACTGGCTCGGGCACCGTGAGCGCGAGCGAGCCAGTGGGGGGTGAGCTGGTGAGCGAGCGGTGTGGGCGAGCGAGGGGTGAGCTGGTTGAGCGAGCGGTGCGGGCGAGCGAGGGGTGAGCTGGTGAGCGAGCGGTGTGGGTGAGCGAGGGGTGAGCTGGTGAGCGAGCGGTGTGGGCGAGCGAGGGGCGAGCGAGGGGTGAGCTGGTGAGCGAGCGGTGTGGGCGAGCAAGGGGTGAGCTGGTGAGCGAGCGGTGCGGGCGAGCGAGGGGTGAGCTGGTTGAGCGAGGGGTGAGCTGGTTGAGCGAGCGGTGTGAGCGAGCGGTGTGGGCGAGCGAGGGGTGAGCTGGTGAGCGAGCGGTGCGGGCGAGCGAGGGGTGAGCTGGTTGAGCGAGCGAGGGGTGAGCTGGTGAGCGAGCGGTGAGCTGGCGAGCGAGTGAGGCTGCCCCCAGAAGAGTGCGCGCGTTTGCGAGGAGCGCAAAGTGGTGGAGTTGTGAGCGCGCACGCCTGAGGGCGAGTGCGCGCGCGTGCGTTGGGTGAAGCGGGGTGTTGGCGGTGGTGGCGGCCGTGGTGGTGGTGAGGGATTAAGACACACGGGTCTCAGCCTGGGAGGACAGGGGAGGCCACGAGTGAGATGAGAGACAACTCAGACAACCGTCCCCTGGGGACTGGGTCGAGGGTAAGGGAAGGGAGGGGGCTGGGTGGGAACAAGTGGGGGGGGGGGGGGCAGCCCCTCGGCACGGCCTCCTCACGCAGGAATCGGGAATTAAAGGGGTAATTAATAGTGACGCAGATACGCTCCCAACGCGGTGGCGCGCCTGTTCGTTCTCAAAGACCCTCGCCCCCCCCCCTCCGATACCCTTTATACCCCTTCCCCCGCAATGAGCACCGCGAGATAGAGACACGAGGCGGGGGGGGGGTGATAGAGATGGGGGGGGGTAGACAAGATGGGGAGAGAGGGCAAGGAGTAGGGGAAGGAAGGCGTGCGGGAGGGAGCGGGAATGATCGCTCGTTGCTGTGCGCCAGTGCACAATGACAAAGCCATCAGATTATTGCTGCGGGCAAATCTTTTTCACGTCTTAATGAGGAGCACAATCCGGCTTGGCCCGCGCTCCGCTCCCATGCTGTTTGCTGCTGAGGCCAATTAAAGAGCGCTGCTGCTGCCGCCTCGCCAGATGAGACTGCGCCCCCACGGTGCCCGGCACGACGCTCCGTTGTCCCAGACAACACAGCCGTGCCCCACAACACTTGTTTTCACTCGGCCCGAGTCAGCCCCGCCGAGCCGGCTACGACGCACAGTCAGCCGCGCGTGATGGTCCATCATTGGGGAGACAAAGGCGGCCCTGGCGTGGTGTTGGTCACCCGCCCCCTCGTGTGCTGTGTTGGCCTTCAGAGGTGTTCGCCAGCGGTTTCCTTGCCTCGACAGTATGCTGAGGCTATGCGGGGGAGGGGGGAATCTTTGTATTTGTGATGGTCCATTGTCATCATTGAGCGGGCAGCGGTAGCGCAGTGGTTAGCGCACTGCGCTACAAACAAGGCGCCAAATAAAAGTGGCGGACATTTGAAGCGGTCCCGGGCGCTCCGTTAGGCCCACTCAGCTTTTGAATGATTACCTGGTGCGTCAACATCGCCACTAGGTGAGACAAAGGCGGCTGGGAGTTTTGTTGTCACACCCACCTATTCGTGTGCAGTGCCGACCTTAATATGATCTCGCCAACAGCGCTTGCCCTCCCAACAAGTCTTCTGTTATATATAAAAATAGGCTAAGCATGGCATCCTTGCCTTTGATGGTCCATTGCCTTCAGTGCCAAAAGAAGCCAACACCGACGCTACCATCATCGCCGTCAACACCATGACGACTAACAACGGTTGCCACCTGTCCTGGTTTTCCTACGATTGACCTCTCGTTGAAGAGGAAGCTGAGATCCTAGGACATCAGTCCGTCTACCTGGGACATTAACAAATCCTAGCCTCTATCGGTTGTGGAGTAACAATAATAATGTTATTTGCGGTCATATAGCTTCTGAAAAAGAGCTTTGGAGCTCAGTGGGCCATACCTGGTAAAATAAAAATAAAAATTACGAATAATTATAAATAGGTTCTTCTCTCTCTTCCGGTGTTGTGAGATATTCCACTACTGTACTGCCCAGTGTTGTCTACGTCACGGGTGGTGACGCTAAATCAGCCTCGACCACCACCGTCAACGCCTGCACTGCCACATCCACCACCATGAACTCAGTGGCAGATGTCCACTGGCACAAAGAGGCTCTCCTATTGGAAGTCGCAGGCTCAAAGTCCAATCTGCAAATAGATTGTATCATGTTCATCTGCCATGATCTATCCACTGCTGGACGAAGGCATCCACGCGCCGTCGCCATCGCTCACGGTCTCGCGACACAACGATCCATCCAGAATCCGCGCTCGTATGTATGTTGAACTTCTTTCGCACCGTACATAGCCAACGGCGCTAATCGGAGGTGCGGAAAAAATGGGGGAGCGTGGTCAACGAGCGGTGGCGCAGTGGTTAGCGCAATACGCTGCGAACCGCACTTGCTGTTTTAGTTTGAATCCTGACCAACGAGCTAATTTGATCGCTCAACTCGGGCGTGTTGCCTCCTTCGCCTGCCACTCCACTGTTAGTCTCGATCACCGGCGACGTCTCCTGGCCCAGGGCACTTATTTGTTTTTTCGAAACGGCCAATGTGACGTCTCTGGCTTGCGTAAGTTCTCGCCTCCACGTGTCCCTCTGCCTGTCTCCCAAGAAAGTACCTCTCCGTGCTCCTTTGTGCGACTTTCATCACATTGGTTTCACATCTTTTGTCGAGCGGAACACAAGACGATCGTTGGTGCTCTATGGCGAGCAGTCACGCTCCTCGGGACGATCCGTTGTGTTGTTTGTGAGAAGCAGAAGAAGAAGAAGACACAAACCGGAGGAATTACTCGGATGGAATTTAAAATGATTGGGTGATGAGAATTTCACGTTGCGCTTGTGATTTTTTTAAAGTAACGTGTTTTTTTCCCCTTCAGATTTAAATTCTGAAACTTTTCTCCCCCTCCACCAACAAGGTCGTCTGTGGGTCATTCTTGCAAAACCGCTCGCGGCAGAATGTTTCTTTCCCAGCGTCAACAAATAGAAGATTTAAAAAACAAACGAAAATAAACAACAGGCCACGTCTGACAACGAGGCAGGACGGCACGAACAGGTACGAGTTGATGAACGGCGAAGTCGCATCGCGCCACGATTCCGTGTCTACTCGCGCACAAGGGAGAAGGCGACACGCAGCCACCTGTTACTGCCCGGGCCATCTGGTCCAAATGCCAGACCGGTGATGAACAATCGCATTGTGGGGAGTTTTTGTTGTTGTTGCTGTGTTTTTATTTGTATTTACTTGAGCTAACGTTCATGAAATACGCAGATTCTTCTGTTCGTTTTGTCGACGCTATTACAAAAAGTTGTATCCCAGCCATTCTTAATGGACGAGTCGATGAAGGCCCCTCCACAAACCGCGTCGGTCATGGAGGTTCTTCGACCATACTTCACCACGCCTGTCAGTGCAAGTTGCGGGTTGGTTAAAAAAGGAAGGGGGGGGGTGGGGAGCAGGACCGGTTCGAATATTTCCCACTGATTTTATCCGAATCGAACTCGGTTAATCTGGTTCATAACGATACTCACCGCTCTACCCCAGTAAATATTAAACACACAAAACAAAGATCCCCCCGTAAAGCCTTAACAAATTGTTTGGGCAAGTGCTGTTAGCGAGCACCTATGAAGGCCGCTACGGCACACGAGGGGGTGGGTGGCCAGCACCACGCCCGCCTGCCTTTGCCTCCCCAGTAGCGATGTTTACACACCCCACCAGGTATTCATTTGAGGCTGAGTCAACCTAAGGGAGGCTCAGGATCGGTTCAAATAATCGTCACTGGTGTTGGCCGTGAGCGGCAATCGAACCCGGGTCGCCAGGTTCGTAGTGCAGTGCCCTAACCGCTACACTCCCGCACACACACACGTACACACGCACACACAAATACAAAGACAGACAACACAGATAAACACTCATATTGTGTTGGGGCCCCGTTTCCCCCAAACAGTAATAGGGCTGATTTCCTTCTCAATATTAAAACAAACACTGGATGCCATCCCCTAACCGCGAATGATCCGATATGAAACAATAAAAAGCCGCAGATGCGCTCGCACGCGCTCTGCTACTTCCGTGTGATGGACATCATTTGATTCTGACAAATGCGTTATTGCATATTCGCTGGCTTCCACCAAAATTCATAACGTCTCAACTTTTCAGACTATTAGCCCCGTACACAAGCGACGCCGAACGGGGGCGCGGGCAATAAAAAAGGACAGCAACAAATAAATTCCAGTTCCAAAAAAACCCCCATGTAATATTATTATTATAACAAGAACAAAATAAGTACAAAGTGAAAGGACAGATAGAAGAAAAAAACACACGCGCACACACGTCCTAAGCTTCGGGATAGATTTGCCCCCGTTGATTTTGATTTAAGAAAGATTGAAGCGGCGCGGAGAGGAGTAGGAGGAGGGGGGGGGTGGCGGAGTGAGTCCCGCCGTCTCGGAGGAGAGCCGAGCGGCCCTGGGAGCGGGGAAGCCTTTCACGCGGACGCTCCTGGGGAGGGAGAAAGCGCGCGGTCCAGAAACCATATTCGACGTATCAATAATGAAGAGGGTCCCCGCGGCGCGCGGCACGGCCCGGTAAACACCGACGCTCTGCATAAATGCATGATATGAGGCGCCTGCTCAGGTCTCATCTTCGTAACTCGGCCTAACGCGGCCCAGCAGCTCGTGCCGGCCTTCGTGTCACTCCGCCCGCTCTCGGCGGTCGCGGACCCTGCCACAGCGGACGCTGACACAGCGGCGCCGTGGAGTGCGCCGTGGCGCGCCCAGACGCGCACGGCGCAGGAGGGCGCAACGTGCTCCAGCGTCACGGCAACAACAACAACAACAACAACAAAACTCTCACGCGTTCATCGTCGTGTGTGTGCGTGTGCGTATGTCCGTTGAACTTCTTTCGCGCCGTACGTAGCCGACCGCGCATATCGGGGGTGCGTCAAACGCAGGCGCCGCGGCTTCGCGGATCGGCAGGGACATCTTCCATGTCAACGTCGCAAAGAAATTGACGCAAATCTCTCCTCGAGGGCGAATGAGAAGTCGACGGACGTGCGCGGGAGTTGTGTTGGCTTTGTTCGCGCCTTGAGAAAGTCGCCCGGTTGTTGGGAAACAAACTATATTGCACCCACGTTGAATATTCATTGCGGAATATTCTACGTATGTATGTTGAACTTCTTTCGCATCGTACGTAGCCAACCGTGCTAATCGGACGTGCGAGTACAGACGGACAGATACTAAAAGCATCTCAAACGGAAACACATCAGGAGTCACCAAATATTCACTTTCAATGCTACACACAGCATCCAACTAAACGTATTGGGGGGCAGTATCCCCACTTGCACCCCCCCCCCACAACGGACATGCTTCTGCCAATACTCCACCGATGATCACGGTTCCAGCTCCCTGCATCGCCAGGACCGGCGCGACCTTCGCCGATCGCGATGCTGCTACGGGTCATTGCCCTCGCTCGGCCTCGCCACGAGTGACTCGCGTCTGGGAGTGGTGGCGCTGAGATTAACGCACTGCCGCTACGAACCCGGCGACCTGAGCTCGATTCCGGCCAAGGTGGTTACACGGCTTGCTCCAGAAGGCAAAATGTAGCCATCTCGTGACAGCCATGCCGATCGTACAAGCGGAATGAACGGCATTATATTGATTTTTTAAACGAGGGATGATCACGTAGAGCAAGTCTCTAGTCAATCCACTGCTGGATGAAGCCTGCCCCCCCCCCCACCCCCAAGTCATGTCCGTCACGGCGGTGATTGGACCATGCTTCACCGCGCCGGCCAGTCCCGGCAGGGTGGTTGGTTAAAAGTTCCGAAACCTCAATGTTGTTGCCAGCACACTACGACTTGTTGAACACTTTTAAAAATTCACATTCGGCAAAGACGTAAGAACCCTGCGGAGGTATTTGTGAGTAAAATACTTGTGCAGTATAGTGTGTACGCTTAAGAGATGCGGGCTTAATATTTAATGCGTCTAGACTATCTATACAGGCACAAACACCGCGCGCGCGCGTGCACAAACGTGTGCATAAATAGATACATAACTGTCCGGCGACACGCGGGGAAATATTCCGCGCGTGCGAATTGCGGCGCAATGAAAATCCTTGCGTCGGGTTTCGAGGTCAGCATCGTGAGAGCCGCTGACGCACACTCGCAACTGGAACAAGACGGGAGAACGTTACATTCGTGAGCCCTCTGAGCGGCACGCCCGATCACCGTGTCGACGCATCACGTCCATTCGCCCCGCGGTCAGCTGCTTCAGCGACGTTTGAGAATGTTGTCACTAAACTGTGTTACCGCCTTGACTGAAAGTTTTTGTGACTGCAGGAATTCATATTCCTTTGGGTCTTTCGGTAAAGTTTCGTGACTTCACCGACAGACCCAAGGAATATGTTACCGCCCTACTTTAAAGTATTTTCCCGAACGCATGAACGCCCGTCGAGTGACGTCCGTTCGGCATCTCTCGAGAGCGGGGCCTCGTTTCTCACCGAACGTCTTCCACGTCTCTCGTCGACGTGAGTGGATGGCCACGTGACGAGCGGCCATGGCTGCAGCGAGACAGAGGCCGGGGTCGTGGTGCGCCAGGCCACACGAGACTTGGCTGAAAATGAGCGCTGCTCGTAAGCGCAGCGAACCAACAAGGTTGACGATGCTCGCTCCGAGTGACTCGGTGCACGCGGAGAAAGCGAGGACTCCGAGTTTCAGCATGGCCGCAAAAAAGAGAGTCGTGATTTTGGAGTCTCCGTGACCGTAGCGAGCGGGCGGTCGGATGAACGATAGGACTGGAAGACGAAGCGTCCTCATCACCCCACGTTGCATACCCCCCCCCGAACCCCTCCACCCCCCACCCCGTCACCCCCGCTCCCTCCGCCCTCCAAATTGCCCCCCCCCCCGCCCCCCCCCCCCCGACTGCAGCCCACCTCCCACAGTCGTCGAGTAATGCAGGGGACGTGGCTTGTGATGAAAAATTCAAAAAATAAAAAATTTAGCTCGGGGCTTTCAAAACATCACAAAGTATAAGCAAAGACAAGTTGAAACATCGCACAATGAGTGAACATGACACACGGAGAGGCGCATCCCGCCGCTGTTTACCAATCGCGGTTTTCGGTGCCGAGTTGTCGCAGGAGCCGAGAGGGCGCAGAGCCATTCCGGCGCTCAACTTCAATTACGGCCGCGAGATCCGCTCGCTTCCCCCCTTGATCTCTGCTCACCGCACTCACCGCTACGGCTCACCGCGCCGGCGACGACGAGAGCACGGGAGATCAATCGCAGCGCTCGGCGGAGAAGTTCCGTCGGCGCACGTGACCAAAGCACTGACCGCACTTGGACTCTGACACGGAAGTTGATTTTGTTTCATCGGGTGAGCAACTCGCGAGAGAGAAGCCAGGGTGAGAGCGACGTGGGTCGTTAGGTCTGTCGCCAGAGGCGATGGATGATTGGGCCTCTGTGAAAAAGAGCTTTATAGCTCGACTAAGATGAGAGATTCCTCCAGTCTAAGATGAGAGATTCCTCCAGACTAAGATGAGAGATTCCTCCAGTCTAAGATGAGAGATTCCTCCAGAGTAAGATGAGAGATTCCTCCAGTCTAAGATGAGAGATTCCTCCAGACTAAGATGAGATATTCCTCCAGTCTAAGATGAGAGATTCCTCCAGTCTAAGATGAGAGATTCCTCCAGAGTAAGATGAGAGATTCCTCCAGTCTAAAATGAGAGATTCCTCCAGTCTAAGATGAGAGATTCCTCCAGTCTAAGATGAGAGATTCCTCCAGACTAAGATGAGAGATTCCTCCAGACTAAGATGAGAGATTCCTCCAGTCTAAGATGAGAGATTCCTCCAGTCTAAGATGAGAGATTCCTCCAGAGTAAGATGAGAGATTCCTCCAGTCTAAGATGAGAGATTCCTCCAGTCTAAGATGAGAGATTCCTCCAGACTAAGATGAGAGATTCCTCCAGTCTAAGATGAGAGATTCCTCCAGACTAAGATGAGAGATTCCTCCAGTCTAAGATGAGAGATTCCTCCAGACTAAGATGAGAGATTTCTCCAGTCTAAGATGAGAGATTCCTCCAGTCTAAGATGAGATATTCCTCCAGACTAAGATGAGAGATTCCTCCAGACTAAGATGAGAGATTCCTCCAGACTAAGATGAGAGATTCCTCCAGACTAAGATGAGACATTCCTCCAGTCTAAGATGAGAGATTCCTCCAGACTAAGAAGAGAGATTCCTCCAGTCTAAGATGAGAGATTCCTCCAGACTAAGATGAGAGATTCCTCCAGACTAAGATGAGATATTCCTCCAGTCTAAGATGAGAGATTCCTCCAGACTAAGATGAGAGATTCCTCCAGACTAAGATGAGAGATTCCTCCAGTCTAAGATGAAAGATTCCTCCAGACTAAGAAGAGAGATTCCTCCAGTCTAAGATGAGAGATTCCTCCAGACTAAGATGAGAGATTCCTCCAGACTAAGATGAGAGATTCCTCCAGTCTAAGATGAAAAATTCCTCCAGACTAAGAAGAGAGATTCCTCCAGTCTAAGATGAGAGATTCCTCCAGACTAAGATGAGAGATTCCTCCAGACTAAGATGAGAGATTCCTCCAGTCTAAGATGAGAGATTCCTCCAGACTAAGATGAGAGATTCCTCCAGACTAAGATGAGAGATTCCTCCAGTCTAGGATGAGAGATTCCTCCAGTCTAAGATGAGAGATTCCTCCAGACTAAGATGAGAGATTCCTCCAGTCCAGGATGAGAGATTCCTCCAGACTAAGATGAGAGATTCCTCCAGACTAAGATGAGAGATTCCTCCAGACTAAGATGAGAGATTCCTCCAGTCTAAGATGAGAGATTCCTCCAGACTAAGATGAGAGATTCCTCCAGTCTAAGATGAGAGATTCCTCCAGACTAAGATGAGAGATTCCTCCAGACTAAGATGAGAGATTCCTCCAGTCTAAGATGAGAGATTCCTCCAGACTAAGATGAGAGATTCCTCCAGACTAAGATGAGAGATTCCTCCAGACTAAGATGAGAGATTCCTCCAGTCTAAGATGAGAGATTCCTCCAGACTAAGATGAGAGATTCCTCCAGACTAAGATGAGAGATTCCTCCAGTCCAGGATGAGAGATTCCTCCAGACTAAGATGAGAGATTCCTCCAGACTAAGATGAGAGATTCCTCCAGACTAAGATGAGAGATTCCTCCAGTCTAAGATGAGAGATTCCTCCACAGACTAAGATGAGAGATTCCTCCAGACTAAGATGAGAGATTCCTCCACAGACTAAGATGAGAGATTCCTCCAGACTAAGATGAGAGATTCCTCCAGACTAAGATGAGAGATTCCTCCAGACTAAGATGAGAGATTCCTCCAGACTAAGATGAGAGATTCCTCCAGTCTAAGATGAGAGATTCCTCCAGTCTAAGATGAGAGATTCCTCCACAGACTAAGATGAGAGATTCCTCCAGACTAAGATGAGAGATTCCTCCAGACTAAGATGAGAGATTCCTCCAGTCTAAGATGAGAGATTCCTCCACAGACTAAGATGAGAGATTCTTCCAGACTAAGATGAGAGATTCCTCCACAGACTAAGATGAGAGATTATTCCAGACTAAGATGAGAGATTCCTCCAGACTAAGATGAGAGATTCCTCCACAGACTAAGATGAGAGATTCCTCCAGACTAAGATGAGAGATTCCTCCACAGACTAAGATGAGAGATTCCTCCAGTCTAAGATGAGAGATTCCTCCACAGACTAAGATGAGAGATTCCTCCAGACTAAGATGAGAGATTCCTCCAGTCTAAGATGAGAGATTCCTCCACAGACTAAGATGAGAGATTCTTCCAGACTAAGATGAGAGATTCCTCCAGACTAAGATGAGAGATTCCTCCACAGACTAAGATGAGAGATTCCTCCACAGACTAAGATGAGAGATTCCTCCAGTCTAAGATGAGAGATTCCTCCAGACTAAGATGAGAGATTCCTCCAGACTAAGATGAGAGATTCCTCCAGTCTAAGATGAGAGATTCCTCCACAGACTAAGATGAGAGATTCTTCCAGACTAAGATGAGAGATTCCTCCACAGACTAAGATGAGAGATTATTCCAGACTAAGATGAGAGATTCCTCCAGACTAAGATGAGAGATTCCTCCACAGACTAAGATGAGAGATTCCTCCAGACTAAGATGAGAGATTCCTCCACAGACTAAGATGAGAGATTCCTCCAGTCTAAGATGAGAGATTCCTCCACAGACTAAGATGAGAGATTCCTCCAGACTAAGATGAGAGATTCCTCCAGACTAAAATGAGAGATTCCTCCAGTCTAAGATGAGAGATTCCTCCACAGACTAAGATGAGAGATTCTTCCAGACTAAGATGAGAGATTCCTCCAGACTAAGATGAGAGATTCCTCCACAGACTAAGATGAGAGATTCCTCCACAGACTAAGATGAGAGATTCCTCCAGTCTAAGATGAGAGATTCCTCCAGTCTAAGATGAGAGATTCCTCCAGACTAAGATGAGAGAATCCTCCAGTCTAAGATGAGAGATTCCTCCAGACTAAGATGAGAGATTCCTCCAGTCTAAGATGAGAGATTCCTCCAGTCTAAGATGAGATATTCCTCCAGACTAAGATGAGAGAATCCTCCAGTCTAAGATGAGAGATTCCTCCAGACTAAGATGAGAGATTCCTCCAGACTAAGATGAGAGATTCCTCCAGACTAAGATGAGAGATTCCTCCAGACTAAGATGAGAGATTCCTCCAGACTAAGATGAGAGATTCCTCCAGACTAAGATGAGAGATTCCTCCAGTCTAAGATGAGAGAATCCTCCACAGACTAAGATGAGAGATTCCTCCACAGACTAAGATGAGAGATTCCTCCAGTCTAAGATGAGAGAATCCTCCACAGACTAAGATGAGAGATTCCTCCAGACTAAGATGAGAGATTCCTCCAGACTAAGATGAGAGATTCCTCCAGTCTAAGATGAGAGAATCCTCCACAGACTAAGATGAGAGATTCCTCCACAGACTAAGATGAGAGATTCCTCCAGTCTAAGATGAGAGATTCCTCCATACTAAGATGAGAGATTCCTCCAGTCTAAGATGAGAGATTCCTCCAGTCTAAGATGAGAGATTCCTCCAGACTAAGATGAGAGAATCCTCCAGTCTAAGATGAGAGATTCCTCCAGACTAAGATGAGAGATTCCTCCAGTCTAAGATGAGAGATTCCTCCAGTCTAAGATGAGAGATTCCTCCAGTCTAAGATGAGAGATTCCTCCAGTCTAAGATGAGAGATTCCTCCAGACTAAGATGAGAGAATCCTCCAGTCTAAGATGAGAGATTCCTCCAGACTAAGATGAGAGATTCCTCCAGACTAAGATGAGAGATTCCTCCAGACTAAGATGAGAGATTCCTCCAGACTAAGATGAGAGATTCCTCCAGACTAAGATGAGAGATTCCTCCAGTCTAAGATGAGAGAATCCTCCACAGACTAAGATGAGAGATTCCTCCAGACTAAGATGAGAGATTCCTCCAGTCTAAGATGAGAGATCCCTGTGTGCATAATCCCAATTGGGACTCACGGAGTAATTTGAGAACTTGGCAAATGTAGACTGTCACGAGGGCACTGCTCTCTTGTCACTGACGTCAGGGGGGGGGGGGGGGGGGAGCGTGTCTTTAACGTCCACTGGGAAGCGAATGGCAGTAGCGGCCGCGTGTGATGTCGTGTGAAACCGAGATGTCGTGTGGTTCCGAGATGTCGTGTGGAACCGAGATCGGAGGCCTGGAAGGAGAGGCCAAAGATAAATACAGAGACGACACAGAGACGATTGTACGAGTGTATGTGTGTATGTTGAACTTCTTTCGCGTCGTACGTCGCCAGCTGCTTCAATCGGAGGTGCGGAGGGGAAAGACAACAAACTAAACACGAAACCACTTCTAAGAGCACGAGTTGTCAGCTCCCAGCTGTCGCTGTGAGAGTGCAAAGGGGGGCAGCTCTGCAGTGGTCGGCTCGCTCACGCCACGACCGGCAGAGAGGCCTCCACCAGAGAGAGCTCTAGAGGGTTTTTGGCCTACTCTTCCACGCTGACCAGACGTGCTAAGAAGAGGTGAGCATACCCACACTTCATCCCACCACACACGACCCGTGACCTCTGGAATGCACTGCGAACCTGGCAGCCGGAGTTCAATTCCCTGCCCCTGTGATGAATATTGGAACACATTCTGGCTGCCCCATCCCCTCTGTCCACACCTTCACGATCCGACACTGACCAGCGTGGTGAAGTATGCTCAAACACCCCCCCCGCCACCCTCGCGACCCCCACGCCGTGGGGAGACCCTCATCCAGCAGTGGATTGACACAAAATATCCGTAAGTGTACATTAGGACTGGCGCGCTTGGCCTCATACGGTGCGAAATAAGTTCAACACACACATACATACATAGAGGAGGAGGAGTCCGAACACAAGTACACACATCTTTACTCGGGTCTGCCCTCAGGGGGAAGCTCCGACGCCCAGAGGGGCTCTCACCTGGCTATAAATAATCGCCGTCTCTCCTCGCATCAAGACCCCCCCTCCCCCCTGTGTCCGCCTATCCCGGGGCACAATGCCCAGCCAGGCCCGGGGTCGTTATCACGCAAAGCAGTCGTGGGTAGAGCGCAGCGAGTCGATCGGTATGCCACGTGTGGTGGGGTCAAGTGTGGCTACTCCCACCCTCTCGCTCGACGGCTGGAACCAGCGTGGAAGAAGATGAGGCCAGCATCGTCGATTGAGGGCCTAACTTGAGCGGTGGTTCTCAAAACTAGTTTTGGCTGCTGTACCCCCTCTCAGCTGAAGACGACTGCTTGTGTTGCGATCGAAACGACGTGATGTTTTATTATTATTATTATTATTTTTCTTCTATCTACGTGGCTTTACCGAAAGACCCATAGAATATTTACTCCTCTTGTGGAATTTTGTTTGACCCAGCATGGCTCTGAGAAATAAATACAATTCATTATGAACGTCGATGTGTTTGCCAAATTTCCATTTTGTGAGTTAAACCATAACCAGCAAAGTGACTTACAAGCGAATTAAAGAAACTGCAACGGACGCTCTACACGCGTTACGTAACGTGTTCACGCGCGTGACGTAACGTGTTCACGGGCGTGACGTAACGTGTTCACGCGCGTGACGTGACGTGTTCACACGCGTGACGTAACGTGTTCACGCGCGTGACGTAACCTGTTCACACGCGTGACGTAACGTGTTCACGGGCGTGATGTAACGTGTTCACGCGCGTGACGTGACGCGTTCACGCGCGTGACGTAACGCGTTCACGCTCGCTGGTTTCTCGAGGAAACCCGCGCATTGTTTACCGTCGACGAGTGGAGAAAGGTCTTCACGTCGTCCTAGGTTACCATATGGATTAATTTTTTTTTATCGAAGTTATTTAATATTGGCAGATGCATACGTGATTATTCACCAATAACTCACAGATTATATCATTTCACGCATTTATAAGTTGCCCCACGTTCACCCTGGGACATTGCTACGTAACCCCAAGGGTCCGCGTACCCCTTTGTAGAGAACCACCGCAGTCGTCAATAGCTGCATTGTGCGGGCAGCCTGGGGTCTCTCTCTCTGTGACCCCACGTGGGTGACTGTGACGAAGGCGAGTGGAGGGCACGTGACGCCATAACGCCCCCCCCACCACCACGTGCACGCGATGCGAAGCAGCGTAGCTCACACAGACAACCGATAGGCGATTGCAAATTCAATCTCGGGGTTGTGTTTGTTAAGAATCTTTGTCAATATTGTGGCAATGCTAAAACAACCGCTTATACTTGCGGGTAAATTATCATCGCTGTCATTGTAATAATTAGAGAGTGGGAACATCGTGGTGATTATTGGTAGAAATTTGGGCCTGAAAATAATTGACGCGAGATTTGCACCATTGCGATCACTCGACAATCATCCCTTTCAGGGATTTCTCCCCCTCGTGTATTCCTGTCCCGAGCCATCATCTCACCTCCACTCCACAATCCTTCACATCCTGGTTCACCTCTCTGCACCACCTCTTTCAAGGCCTGCCCCTCCGTCTCCACCGTGGTGGTCTTCATCTCTGCTCTTCTTACGACACTTTCCTGCCATCAGAGTCAATGTCCTAGCCACATACACAAAGCGATCACTGATTTCTATTGAGGACCCAGACTCACGTAGAGACCCACAGACTCACATAGAGACCCACAGACTCACATGGAAACCCACAGGCTCACCTGGAGACACACGGGCTCACACAGATACCCATATACTCACAGAGAGACCCACAGACTCATACAGAGACCCACACACTCACAGAGAGACCTATAGACTCACAAAGAGACCCACAAACTCACAGAGCGACCCACAAATACCCACAGACTCACAGAGAGACTCACAAAGAGACTCACAGACTCATACAAAGACCCACAGACTCACAGAGAGACCCACACACTCACAGAGAGACCCACAGTCACAGAGACCTTTGTCTGAATTCATGTAAACTCCTTCGTCCAGTGCGCATTCCCTCGCCGCCAAGTAAACCCGCGTTGCAACTTGTACGGCGGTAGGCTGCGGCTGAGTCGAGCTGACAATGCAAGCTGTAAATATTAAATTTCACCTAAATGGTTAAAATTTGATTTTAAAAGCCTAACAACAACGATTGGCCAGAGGGCACATCAGCGGCTGGGCCGCCCCGGGCCACTCTGGGTTATCACATGCTCCCAGCGCTCCAATCACGCGGCACTAACCGCGCCTGCCAACACCGGGCGAGAGGAGGCTCGCTCGCCACAGCGCACACCTGGGGACGGGGGGGGGGGGGTCGGGGGGAGGGAGCAGACTGGGGGGGGGGGGCTCGGGGGGAGGGAGAAGATGGGGGGGGGGGGAGACGGAGGCACCGCCCCCCCCCCCAAAAACGACTCGCGACCGGAGCGCAGGAGATGCCAGCCCCATCGGCAGTGACCGCACGAGGCATCCCGCCACGCCCGGCCGCCTTTGTCTCCCTCGTGGCAATGTTTAAACATCTCACCGGGTATGTATGTGTGTTGAACTTCCTTGACACCGTATGTATACAACCGCGCTAATCGCAGGTGCCGGGGAAGAACAACAAACTAATACAAAGAGCAGTCCTAAAGGAATGAGTTTGTCAATCTGGATGGTCATTTAAAAGTGCACAGCTCCAGTGGCTTCCTCACATTGGAGGGAAGAGCGTTCCAGACGGCCGCCGAAGCGCATCTGGAAGCGCCCCGCGATGGGGTGACCACCGCCGTCTTTGTTCGACGGCGAGCAGCCAAAAGCCGCCGCTCATGCTGCGAATACGAGCGGAGTTGGTTGATGGTTTACTCTCCTCGACGAAAGTGCGCACGTTCTCGATGGGATTGTTGCCGTCGCAAGGTCACGGGAGATGGGCACGCGGCCTGGGGAGGCCTTCCTCCAGCAGTGGATAGATCACGTGTGATGATCATGATGATGATGATCATGATGACGAGTTATTGATTTGCGTGTCGTCATTGCCGACATGTTGAGAAGGTGACCACCGCCACGCTGCACGGCAGTTGACTTTCGACTTCAGCAAGTGGGAGGAGGAGGAGGGCTGCTGCTGCTGCTGCGTGCACAGGCGGACGGACGGATGCTGCCAGAAGCGGCGTCGCGGTGACCAGACACCGGACTTGCAAGCCAGAGGGAAACTTTCTTAAACCTCCCTCGCTGCCTGCCTCTGTCCACCCAGCCGGTGCAAGTGGGTCGTGTGTGGTGGCCTAACACTTTCAGGGCAGCGTAGAAAGAGCAGGCCAAATATTTCCTATAGAGTGGAGGGGGGGGGGCGTTCTCCAACCTCCTCCACCTCTAGCGGGGAGGCCTTTTGCCGCGAGCAGCGGCGCGAGCGACGTTCGGCAAGGGACGCGACCCAAACGCGGCTTGGGTTTGAAAGTTTCCTCTTCCCCGCCCGCGGTGTCACCGCGTGCGTCGTGTTGGCTCGACGCTTTCTGAGCGCTGCTCGGGGCTCGACGACATATATCGTGACGAGGAGGAGGACGAGGAGGACGAGGAGGAGGAGTGAGGCGAAATGAAGAATGCACGCGGAGGGAGGCAGCTTTAGATCGTTGCGTGCGCGTTTTGTCGCGAGCGCCGTTTGCTTGTTTACCACGAAGCGCACGCGCTTATATTTATTTCATTACTTAAATTACAGACTGTCAGTTTGGATTGAGACTAATGGAAGCCCGAAGGCGGGGAGATGTGCTGGCATTTGCGATGAGTGATGGCGCAGAGGATGGGTGTGAAGTTTAGGTGGCAAATATCCGGCTTGTTTTTTGTGTGTGTGTGTGTGCCATTTTAGCACACATCGCCGCTCGCTTACGGACGTGTGAACGCCTTAATTGTGATGTGCATCTGATCTGACTCCACAAACCTGCGCAGCTAGCGATACCAGAACGGCCGTCCGTATCGTCATTAAACATTCACGTTGACGCTCGCTCGCTCGCTCGCTGGCTCGCGCGCACGTGGAGCCAGCGCGTGTTAGTTTCCATTAACAAAACAATAGTTTGAATGTGTGTTGGTGGTGGGGTAAAACGTAGGTACGCCCACCTCTTTCAACACGTGTGGTCAAGGTACCCTTGAGTGTTCGCTCTCGTGCTGTCCTTCCCCCGCACCTTCGATTAGCGCGGTCGGCTGCGTACGGCGCGAAAGAAGTTCAACGTACATACGTACATAGCGGAGACCCTTCCGTCAGCAGTGGCGCGAGCAAGCAGTTGCAGGGCTGCGCCTTTATCTTTTACCTTTGTGTATTTTTTTTACAGCAAATGGAGCACAAATAACTTGGAAGCGACACTTCCAAGTGGCCGGCGTGAAACGAGCACAGTCGGTGCGGTCGCCAGCTGTGACGTGAGGAGCGAGAGAAAATGTGTGTACGTGTGTATGTATGTGTGTGTACGTGTGAACGTATGTGTGTGTAAATTGGCACGGTATGGGGCACAGGTGATGCATCGGCCAGGCATCTCAGTCAGTCGACACGTGGCACCTGCTGGGTCTACCCCGCGATCTCCTGCACCTAGCCTGGCACAGTAGGGGGCACAGGTAGTGCATCGGCCGGTCATCTCAGTCAGTCGACCTATGGCACCTGGGTCTGCCCCGTGACCTCCTGCCAGCGCACAAGCGCCGTGGTGACTTCACCGCCACTTAGTGGCGAATGGCGATTGTTGTTGAGTGTGTGTGTGTGTGTTGAACTACTTTCGCATCGTACGTGGTCAACCGCGCTCGTCGGAGGTGCGGGTGGGGTAGATGATCGTAGGAGGAGACGCGTCCAGCCCGCTGTGGGCGCGTGGCTCGGACACACCGTGGGCGTTCACGAAACAAGAAAGACCGATAATTGACGAGCGCGCAAAGGTGCGTGCTAGGAACGAACAGAGACGTGGAGGCGAACATGTGGCTTAGAGAACGTGTGTGGGGTTAATGATACAATGAGGAAAACGTTAGTGGCCTTCGGCAGGAGTCATCTATGTAATGTGTGCATGCTGAACTTCTTTCGCACCGTACGTAGGCACCGGTGCTCATCGGAGTTGCTGGGGGAAGGACAACAAACTAAACAACACAAAGCAGTTCTAAATAAATGAGTTTTCAATCGAGGTAATTTAAAAGTGCATCGCTCCCAGTGGCTTCTTAACATCGGAAGGAAGAGCATTCCAGACGGCCGCAGAAGCGCATCTGAGAGCGACACGCGATGCGGTGACCACCGCCGTCTTTGTTGAATGGCAGCAGCCAGAAGCCGCTGCTGCTGCTGCGAGGATGACGGGGTATGCGCGATGGTTGATGATGATGTATGAATGCTGAACTTCTTTCGCACCGTACGTAGCCAACCGTGCCAATCGGAGATGGACAATGGTCACGAATAATAACTGAGTGGATTGTCACATCGCGGCATCGCGAGAGGTGGTGGCTTCCTGATGGGAGGCCTTAATCCAGCAGTGGATTGAACATCGCTGAGGGTGGTGATGCGGGGAGGAGAACATGACAGGGAAAGGCAGGCGTGATGGGCGAATAGAGAACACGGTGGTGGCGTGAACGTCAGGGTGGTCGGAGGCGAATCGGACAAAGACAAGTGGAGCGAGTTCAAGATCAAGAAGTGGTCTCAGCGAAAGCCGCGAACGCCACCAGACTGGCCACCGCTTCCTAACCTCGTCCCGCGGCAGACACGCAGCAACCTCCAACATCTGCACTCGCGGTACCCCACCGGCTACTCCGCGGTCTTCTCTTCCCCGTAGTCGCCGGCCGCGTGGAGACCACCCCAATGCCGGTGTGGGTAAAGCGGCCCTCCCTGCACCCTGCCCACGTGCGCCACTCAACTCGCGTCCAGCTCCCTGACCCAAACACGAGCATCGCTGCCGCGCTGTTGGTATCTCTTGCGCGCGGGGTTTAAAGCCGGAGTTTGGAGGTGCGCCAATGCTCACGGGGTCTTCCACCCGATAGAGATGAACGAAGGATTGGCAAAAAAAAATCCGTTCTGGAATTTCCGTGCGACTTTAGTTTTCCCCTTTTGTAAACTCCACGCAAATGTATTTACACCGAGGCGCTTACCGCTCACCGTGTGGCGTCCAAATGTGGGGTCGCGCTCCGCCTTCATTAGCAACAAAACCCCTTCACGTGTACAGGAGATCGCGACCCGCGCTTGCGCCCTACCGGGCGATTCCACGCACGACCGAAGAGATTCGTCGCCACGCGACAACCTGCCTCTCGAACACGACGCTTCGCGTCACGCGAATTCTCTCGGCTCCGGCGGCGACCGCTTGCGTACAGGCCTCGGTCCCGCGAACCGTTCGGAGGCTGAAGAAGCTCGCGGCACGTGGAGAGAAACGTCGGACACCGGTGCCGAATCGCTCCCGGTTCGTCCCGCTGGCACGCGGGAGAGCTGTGCACGTTGGGAAGAGCAGCCCTGCGATAAACATGCACGTGAACGATGAACGATGATCAATGATACAGTAGAGTACGTTCACTCTGTGTCCCATTGCTGTAGCGCAGGGCGATCGCCACGTGTGGAAGGCGGCGCTGGCTGCCGCTGAGTTTCACGGCCACGACCTGCGGTAGTTTCAGCGTAGGGGGCGATGCTGATGCTGCTGATGCTGCTGATGCTGCTGATGCTGCTGATGCTGCTGATGCTGCTGATGCTGCTGATGCTGATGATGCTGATGATGCTGATGCTGATGATGCTGATGATGCTGCTGATGCTGCTGATGCTGATGCTGCTGATGCTGCTGATGCTGATGATGCTGCTGATGCTGCTGATGCTGATGATGCTGATGCTACTGATGCTGATGATGCTGCTGATGCTGCTGATGCTGATGCTACTGATGCTGCTGATGCTGCTGATGCTGATGATGCTGATGCTGCTGATGCTGCTGATGATGCTGATGCTGATGATGCTGATGATGCTGATGCTGCTGATGCTGATGATGCTGCTGATGCTGATGATGCTGCTGATGATGCTGATGCTGCTGATGCTGCTGATGCTGCTGATGCTGATGCTGCTGATGCTGCTGATGCTGCTGATGCTGATGCTGATGATGCTGATGATGCTGATGCTACTGATGCTGCTGATGCTGCTGCTGATGCTGATGCGTGTAATCCTAATGGAGTAATTTGCAGGTAAGTTTCATTGTTTGTCGTTTCAACGTTTATAAATCACCGACGCTGCTTTCTGATACCAAAATAAATCAAAACACAATTTTGTAAATGTTTGAATTACGTTGACAAAGAATGCAGGAAATGTCCCAGCATTCTTTGGTCCAGAGTTTGCTCGCTTAAACAAATGCTGCTTGATAATATTGGTGCGGAAAGCCAACAGGTTAATGGACTAAAACAAGAAGTATATTATTATCATTACTTACGTGCGGAAACAGAATTGAACTAGCTCTGATTATAAATGAATCGGAATCAGAATCTGCATTTATCCTGGAGGAATCCGATGAGCTATGAAGCTCTTTTTCACAGATGTCCAGTGGGGTCGGGTCAGACAGCTATAACAACCAACACTATAACAGCACGATATGAGTGCAAAGTGTAAGAAAGGTAAGAAAATAATTACAAATAAATACAACATAAAGCTAAACTTTTTCTTTTTGATCGAGTAAGGCCCACTGAGCAATGAGCTTTTTCAAAAGTTACATGGCCACAAATGACAGCTCACCGAAGTGGCTTATTACGTGGAAATGTATAGCAACCAAATACTCTATTTTCAATCAATCCGAGAGGAGCAGAGATCGGGCCTCGTTCCAGCACCACGAACCATGCCTCATTACCCGCTCTGGCACGTGGCTCACAAACACGGCCATCGACGAGGAACACGCAACAAAGGCGTAAATTAGCGCAATTCCAAACACGCACTTGCCCGCCGGCCCTGAGACGTAAAAAGAGGAATACGTGGATTAAAGAACGCACGCACGCACGCACGCGAGACGGAGATGACCCATTCAATGGAATCTTCCCAATTGTTGTTTGTCTATCTCGACATCACCGCGGGTAGCTCGACTCGTCCCGTCCCACCGCCCAACTCGTGAACGCTCGTCCAGTTGCTGTGCACACGCACGCACACACACACGCGTGCGAGTGTGTGTGTGTGTGCGTGCGTGTGTGTGCGTGCGTGCGTGTGTGTGCGTGTGTTCACTCAGCACAGCACCCATTTGGAGCGACGGTCTCCGTAAAAGTGGCCGCAAATCACCAACCCCCCCTCCACCTACCCCATACCAAATATCGCGCATAATTCATGCGCAGAATCAAAGCCACTTCGTGCGAGTTTCCAGTCCGTCTCTCTCTTTCTCTCTCCCCCCGCCCGCTGCCCACCCACCCACCCCCTGCTCGCTCTCACTCTGTCTGCGTCTCTCTGTCTCTCTCTCTCTCTGCACTTTGGCACGCAACGAGAGAGCGCCGTGCCTGGAGCGGTCTGTCCGCCGGGGGTGAACATCGCTCCTCGCCGCTCGTCTGTGGCTGTGGGTGACCACGAGTCCACGGCAGGGGTCACGTTACCCCCCCCCCCCCCCCCGTCACGTCTTCCTAATGGCTGTGTCGAAGACACAAACTCCCTCCCCTCCATCCTGTCCCACGTCGAGCTATCGTCTTCATCTCACTATTTCTTCAAGTCGTCAAATGGACATTTATTTTAATTCAATTACGATGGGGGTGTGGGGTGTGTTGTGGGGGGGGGATAGCGTGTTGCACCCTCGCGCAAGGCGTGGGTTTTCGCCAAGTGCCATGGTTTCCTCCAACTTGTATAATAAACACAACGTATCGTTACTTGCGCTGAAAATATCTTCAAATGAATACCCAAATGTAGCAGCAGCAGCATGTCCCTCCTGAAAAAAAGGAGTCATACGACTCAGCGCGGCTCTCCTGGATAAATAAGTAAGTTATTTTCAGTATTATTATATTATAATTGTATTATTATCGTTATCGTGATTACATTCTGCCTCTCGGACTCTTTCCCAACGTCCCAACCCCTTCCTTCGCCGCCAAGCGCTCGCACACCGAGTCTGTGACGATCAACAGCTTCTGCCTTTCCTGGGTCGTTCCGGTTTCGTCCTCGGGAGAAATCCCCTCCTCCTGCCGCCCTTGCATCGTCCTCGTCATTCCCCTTTCCCTCCACCAACCCCACGAAGCCGCAATCCCCGCACCGAGACCTCCACGGTCTTCTCTCGTCCCTCCTCTCTCAGAGCCAACGTTTCTGCCGGGTGCTCAACTCGGCGGGTTTGAATCTTACACAAAAGCTCACGGTCCACCCTAAATCGCAAACCGCACAAACCATGGCAGCAGCAGATGCGGATACCTTGATGATGCACACGTGGAAAATAAATCAATACTCCAGTAGTAGTGGAACAGACCGTATATACGACGTTTTAACGACGCGATGCCCCGATCCACAAATACGACGGAGACATCGAAGCGATTCACTCCGCACCTGCTGACGCGGTTAGTTTGACTCGACCGCCTGAAAAGTGACATCGTAGTCGATGCTCTGCATCTACACCAGCAGCCGTACGGGGCAAGAAGAATGGTAAAGGAGCAGCCCCCGTGATTCCTCGCTCACGCCACTGCTGACGGAAGGGCCCCCGCTGGAGGAGAATCTCCAGAGCTCCTCTCTGGAGTGTATTTGGCCTACTCTTCCACGCTGGACAGACATCGCGGACTGGGTGCGAGCACCCACACGTTACCCCACCCGACACCCAACCCGACTCTCTACTAACTGGTGGTCTACCTATTTTACACTCTTTCATTTAACTCACTCTGTCTGTTGTTGTTGTCGTTGTCGTTGTTGTTGTCGTTGTTGTATCCTCAAATCTTATAACTCAATTTTAACCCACTGCCCAATGTGGTATCGACTGCAAATTTGCTATACTTATGTCATACTGATGACAATACTATATTCCAGAGGTGGGACAAAGTCATTGTTATGCAAGTCCAAGTCGAGTCGCAAGTCATCAAATTCATGACTCGAGTCTGACTCGAGTCCAAGTCACATGACTCGAGTCCACACCTCTGCTATATTCTATCATCAAATGTTTTGTAACAATCTTTTTGAAATGTTATGTTTCGGCTCGGGTCTAATTGTCCACGGTCAACTGACGTTGGCTGTAATTGTCCACGGTCCCTGACGTTGTGGCAAGCTTCGGGGCCACTTCATGGAGTCGTGGAGTTCTTCCACTATTACTGCATTTCATAAAAGCGTGTTTTTTAAAAACGTTTTTTTATATTACTTTTTTACTGCTGGTTTGACAGAGGCGGGGGGGGGGGGGGTAGAGGTGGGGGTGAAGGGGGCAGGAGGGGGGGTGAAGAAACTTCCACCAACCCCGCACAACTCCCCGCGCGGCTGAACCCGCCGCACTGCACCTCGAGCCCATGAGCAGCCCCTCGCCCCCCTCACACACGAACATTGATGGGGACGGGGGAGGGAGGAAGGGGGGGGGGGGAGCAGGCGGGGTGGGTGTGTAGGGGGCTTCGCTATTAACAACAAAGCGGGGGGTGTCTTTGGAGGGCGTAGCGACGTGGTTGGGGGGGGGGCTCTTCCATAGCGAGACGTCCGACTCCGAGCGGATTTGCGACTCAATGGAGTGAAACTAAAAATCTTCTTGGTTCTTTCGGCAAAGTCACGTAGAAGGGAAATAATAAAATAATAAAAATAAAACATAATAAAATACAATTCTCACGACGCTTCGGCCACAAAGCAAGCAGCCGTCCTCAGGTGAAGAACAGGGCTGTCGAGAAGACAGCTTCTGAAAAATGAAACTAAAACGTGGAGATACTACGTGGGATTCCCACCTCCGTCGCGGACCGCGAGGTGCGTGCCACCTCGCAGTAATTGGCGGTCTGAGTCGCAGCTTCCAGCTCAAGCGCCTTCTTCGAGCCGCATGCCAGGACACGGAAACGGGACTGCATTAGCGGCACCAGCACGGCCTCACCTCCACACGCCAAGGTGTGCACGACAAGGAATCACGATCCATTCACCACCACCACCATCGTCATCACGACAGACAGATACACATTGTCCTGCGGAGGGAGCTGGTAGGAACGTTGGGTTGCTCGGTCAATGGCCAGGGTCAACGGCGGCGTGGTGTATTCCGCAAATATGCCCAACTGTGAGGGCGGGCACAAGCCGGCGTGAGTAGGTTAAACGTTGAGTTTTATAAGGGCACCACGGGGTGACCCGCCCTTCCCCACCTAGCCCCACCCCTCCCACCCCCCACCCAGCCCCACCCTCCCCACCCAGCCCCTCCCCACCCTCCCCTCCCCACCCAGCCCCACCCTCCCCACCCAGCCCCACCCTCCCCTCCCCACCCAGCCTCACCCTCCCCACCCAGCCCCTCCCCACCCAGCCCCTCCCCACCCTCCCCTCCCCACCCAGCCCCACCCCCACCCAGCCCCACCCAGCCCCTCCCCACCCAGCCCCTCCCTGCACGACGGACACAATAATCCCCTGTGGGCTGGTGTAACCAGGAGGTTCCTACCAGTATCATAATGAGAATCATGCAGGTCTGCAAGTCGTACGTTTCTAGCAGCACTCAAGTAAGGTGCACGCGAAGCACCGAGCCTTGGTGCATTGTGCAAAAGGAGAAAATCAATCGTGGGCAGCAGTCCCTGCAGCACTCCTGCACCGCGGTCCTCTTACCCCACCTCCCCACCCCCTTCTCGCCACCGCCCGTACCTATCGGAGCGCCCTATCGGAGCGCCCTATCGGAGCGCCCGTAGCGTTGACGTAGGTGGTGGACCCCGCTGGGACGGGGGGGGGGGGATGACGTCACAATGGAGGGGGTGGGAGTGCGGGGGGGGGGGTGACCCACCTGTTTGCAGGTGCAGTGAATACAGAAGCGGTGCATTTGTGGTGAAGTATGGCCAGACGATACCCGTGACCGCTACGGCATGGCGAGGGAGGCCTTCATCCAGCAGTGGATTGACGAAGAGGCTGTGAATTTTAATGATCCTGATTATATAATAATTGCAACAATTATATAATTATACAATAGTTACAATTATTATACTGTGATGTCATTCTGACGAGGGCTGGAATCGAGGAAATGAACGTCCCATACATTGCGTTGTATAATGTTTTAATTTGGTGATTGTTTTGTATGAGACATCGTACTTCCACATACCCTCGTGTAACGTGCTGAGCCGTCCCCTACTGGACGTCTGTGAAAAGAGCTTCATGGCTCATCGGATTCCTCCGCCTGCAGTCCAAATCAAGATTCTGATTCTGATATAGTTTGGCTTTTAAAATATAGGCCACGAAATCTTTGCCTGTGCGTGAGCCACCCTGCGCACACCACCTCTCTGCTTGCCTAAAGCAACAACAGATTTCCGTGACGATGACACAAGCTGCTGCGTTGGCAGTGTTGCACACAATCACAACCAACAACAACAACAAGAAGCATAAACTCAACGCGTCAGGTGTCAAAACAACACCACGTGTGGCCGTAAGATAATACAAACTAAACATGTTCGTTGCGTTTACTGAAGAGGTTTGGCAAGAATCAACTCGGAAATTCTCGCAGAGCAGTGGACAGAAATTATCCACGTGTTGTGATACAGATGGACCCAGTGGATATGCCGCCACTCACTCACTCACTCTCGCGTGTTGGAGCGGAGTGCAGAGCAGTGCTTCGGTTTGGCAGTAGAGGGCAGACGAGTCATTGCCCTGTTGAAGGCGCGGGTTGTGTTTGACTTGAGGGGGGGGGGGTTCCCAAACAAACCCAGTTCCTCACCACCACGCGACGCTTTGCCACGTGCACCAATATTACCACTCTTGTCATTCACCTGAACTCGTTCGACGCTGCACGCGCCCGATGACTGTTAAACGTGTGCCACGTGACGCAATTAACGCAATTAACGCTGACCACATTGTTTCATCGGCTGACGGTTCCTGTGCGGGCAGTCACGGCGATCACCAACAGAACCAAGGGGCCGTCCATAAATGACGTCACGCGATTTTGGACGATTTTTGACCCCCCCCCTCGTCACACGGCGTCACAAAAAGTCAAATCCCCCCTCAAATATGACGACGTCACAAAGCTCTGCCCCCCCCCCCCCCCCAAAACCATATTTCCATTTTGAAAATGAAACATGCTTCAAATCGCTTTAAACTATTGTCATTGTAGTGCGTATTTAATGTGGCGCTGCACTCTGATGTTGTAGGAGAAAAGACGTATTAAAAAGGAGGCGTTGGATATCTTAAATTTAGCATAAAATTCACTTGAAAATATTCAACGTCTAACTAAAACTGCAGATGTTCAGAATATTATATTGAAATTATCTTATAATTATAAAATGTTAAAAGTAATTATAACTATAAAAAATACTTGAAACTTTGTAGTAGAACGAAGAAAAATGGAGAATACAATTATAACAATCACATATTCATTCCGCAGAATGAAAAGCCCTGGTAGAATCATTAGAATCAAAATGTTTAATAACAATCATTCATAAAAATGTTCAAAATGTATGCTTCTCCATTCTGCCATGGAGAAGCAAAATGCTCCTTCGTGGTATAAATAAAAAGTGACCTTAGTAAATTAAAATAATCAAATAGTTAATAATGAAAATTAATCAAAATTTGTGTTGTTATAACAATTCTATATGTGTTTAAGGTTGCACATTTTGGTGTGACGTCACATTTCTCACCCCCCTCCCCTCGTCACACATCGTCACAAATGTCTGACCCCACCCCTAGGTGCGTGACGTCATTTATGGACGGCCCCCAAGCTACAGAACTTGGTTTCATCACACGTGGCTAATACCCGAATTTCCAGTTTAATTTCTTTAAGATTCATTTGTTTAACCAGGTGAGAACTGGAGAGACCGGGATCGAGTCTCATTTGCAAGCGAGCAGCGTGACCCGGGTGTGAACCCAGGATCCCACCACGGCTGGGTCAGAGGGCGATGACATCAATGAAAAGGAGATGGTGATGATGATGATGTAGGTTAAACAAATTAAACATTGTTCTTGCAAAAGATGGTGTGCTGTCTCCCCATAACGTCCGCATAAGTTCACGAGCTCTCGGATGCGTCTTCGGTATGTGTTGCTCGGAGTGATGTCCGATGTTTCGGTCCGCGTGTTTAAGGGGCTTCTTCAGGAAATGGATTGAAATTTGATTGCTGGAGAAATTCCCAGCACGTGTAGCACCCAGATGGCCGTCAACTTTCTTTCTGCGGCGTCGATCATCTGAGATCTCTCTCTCTCCGTCTCTCCTCCACGTCACTCACCCCGGCGTGGCTGTCAACTCTCCAGTGACGCCCCCCGAGGCACGAGACGTGGGTCGTGACATCACAACGATGGTTTATTCGTCGATTGCGATTGATTCTTGGGGCATGCGTCGAATCGCGTCCTTAAGAATAGATCGTTTGGAAATGTATGCGACCAAGATGTGGTCAAGTTCCTATTGCTCTGAAAGGAAATGCGGGTCAGAAGACAAAGGTAGATCCAACTCGAGCGAAAATAAATCGACTATTGGACGCTGACCTTAAATCGTGGCGATTGGTTGAATCCGTGGTGACGGTGACGCGTCAAACGACAGTGACGGCTGCTGCCCAGTGAAGATCATTTCCCCCGGACCCAGAGCAGCTGTAAGAGTTGAGTGCAGTTCTTTGTCGAACGCACTGCTGGATGAAGGGCCTCCCCACGCCCTGTCGATCATGCGGGTTGTTTGACCATACTTCACCACGCTGGTCAGTGTGGGCTTGTGAAGGCGTGTGCCCAGGACCTATGCGGATACCACTGGCCACTAATGTGAGCCTTGGCCAGGATTCAAACATGATTCATGTTGATTGAGGATGATTGCCCTTGTTTATGGAAACTGCCTTTATTTAGACTAATTAACAAGGTGGTGTCTACGGAAGACACTGCAACATTATCAGCGGTGAGCGCACTGCTGTAAACGCGTCGTACCGGAGTTCGATTCCTGGCCAAGCTAACATCAGTGAGGAGTGATATCTGAACTCGTCATGGTTGTCCCAATTTTTACCAACCCCCACGAACCACCCTGGTGAAGTATGGTCAAACAACCCTTAGGTTAACCCAATAAGGACGACTTCATCCAGCAGTGGATTGACAAACGAGCTGTGAAGTATTATTCCTGTTTCGTACTGTTACAATTAGTATTTTTTGTTTCAATGTTCATGATTTTCACGGATATATTGCCACAAATTATTCACAATACCTCGCTGATGTCGTCAAGGAGCATGAACCATCACGCGACACTCCGGTGGTCATCCTCGAAGCAGCAGGAGCGGCGGCTTTTGGTTAACCATCGAACAAAGGCGGTGGTCACCGCTTTCAGATGCGCTTCTGGGGCCGTCTGGAACGCTCTTCCTTCCGATGTTAGGAAGCCACTGGAGCTGTGCACTTTCAAATCTAGATTTAAAACTATTTTCTTAAGAGCTGATTTTATGCGTTTGGGTTATTGTCCTCCCCCCGCGCCTCCGATTAACACGGTTGGCTACGTACGGTGCAAAAGAAGTTCAACGCACGTGACATCTGCAGACTTAACGTCGCGCGCCCATGCACCGCGCTAGCTGGGGCCTACGGCAGGCGGGATTGCTCGAAGTGTCACGAGCATTCGTCAATTTGTTGTTGGTGAGCTTTATTTCAATGATCAATTAAGCCACTGGGAACAAGGTTTGGTCATCACAGAAATAGGCGAGGAAGGTGGTGCGGGGGGGGGTGGACATAAATTCCAAAACGAGATGATCTGGTCAAATTGCTAAATTACTCCGGCAGGTGTGGCGGATGACTGTGGCCCTGAATATTCCGCCGCGTTCAATGCGACAAGCGCCAAGCGCGGCGCACCCACAGCCTGTGGGAAAGCGCAAAGCCCGGGGGAGTCGGGTGGGGGTTGCTGGTTCGACTCACGCCCACGCCCGGAGACATCATTCGCTTTTGGCGCAACACGCAAACTATGCGTCCCTTCAAAATGGGGAACTGTACCGCCCGCCCGCCCGCACGCACGCACGCACGCCAGCTCACCAGCTCACCAGCTCACTCGCTCGTTTCATCGTTTTGTATTTTTAGCCCGAGATGTGCCGCGGAGATATTGTGTCATTCAATTGCGCAACCCTGGCGACGAGTGGGGGCTATGTCTGTGTGCGTGTGTGTCTGTGTGTGCCTGTGTGTCTGTGTGCGTGTGTGTGTGTGTATCTGTGTGTGTGTGCTTGCGTGTGTGTGTGTCTGTGTGCTCGTGTGCGTGTGTGTGTCTGTGTGTGTGTGTGCTTGTGTGCGTGTCTGTGTGTGTGTGTGCCTGTGTGCCTGTGTGCGTGTGTGTGCGTGAGTCACGAACGAACGACGGCGCAGGTGCGCGACGCGCCAGCTGTTCCGTGCGGTTTCTTCCCCCCTGCCTACTTTTGGGCCACCTCCAACCCACGCTTTGGTGTGGCTCTGTACCCTCCCAAGGCATCGCGGCCACACCTGACGGCCTTTGTAATTGGCACGAATGAACACAGAAAACAATGCCACTTGCAGGACAGACGTGGGCGGTGGGGCCACCGCGCGTGCCCGTGAGTGGCGGGCGTCTTGCGTCGCTGAGAGGAATTCTCGCCACGGTCGCACTCGCTGCCCTGAGCTGCGATGTGGTTCGGGATTATTGCGTGGCGTGTGTCTGCGCCTCGCCATCGCCTCTGTGGAGGAGGCTCGTGAAGGACGCTACTGGTCAGTCGGAGGCAGTCGCCCTCACAACCACGAGCAGAGCGCCGGGTGGCTAAAACACAGCAAGTTGGCACAATAGGGGGCACAGCTGGTGCATCTGCCAGTCTTCTCAGTCGGTCAACCCATGGCACCTGGGTCGGTCCCGTGACCTCCTGTCAGCGAGCCTTCGACACTTCACGTGGCCTCAAAGTGCACCTGGCCTGGCACAGGTGCTGTGGTGACTTCACCGCCACTTAGTGGCGAATGACGCGTGTTGTTGATGGGGAGCGGTAGTGTCGTGGTTAGCGCGCTGCGCTACGAATCAAGCGACCCTAATTCTCTTCCCGCTCACGGCCAACATCAGTGACGATTATCTGAACCGGTCCTGGGCCTCCCTCAGGTCGACTCAGCCTCAAATGAGTACACGGTGTGGTGTGTAAACATCGCCACTAGGGAGACAAAGGCGGCCGGGCGTGGTGCTAGCCACCGACACCCTCGTGTGCCGTGCCGGCCTTAATAGGTGCTCACAAACAGCACTTGCCCCAACAGTTTGTTGAGGATATACGAGGGAGGGTCTTTGTCTTTGTAATGTAAACACAATTTTCTCTATACTACAGAGATCGCATCTAGCGTGTCCTTTGTGGAATTCACATTCTTGGTTCAGGGCTGCTCATGGATGACAATGATGACGATGGTGCTGGTGATGGATTACCTCTACGATCTATGACTAATAAATCGTTCGTTTGTTTAAAATTCGTTATTAAACTCTGTATCATTGTTTCATCATACCTCCGCGCCAGCGGTGATGTGGTCGAGATATCTATATATATTTGATGTAAATGTCAGCACGGGCTCTGCTATACGATTGCCATCACAGGGTTGCATGTTCTTTGTGGCATCGTCGCGGAGTGACGTCACAAAAGGTGTCACGAGGGGTCACGAGGGGTCACTTCCGTAACATCGCGTGCGTTGTTGGTAACAGCGCACGCGAGCGACGTCTGCTCCCCCTCCCATCGCAGACCTCTGCTGTCTTTAGACGCGAGTTATACGCATTCACAATGATGATCCGTTACCAAAAAAAAACAACGCGCGTGGTGGGGGTTTTTGTTTTTCCACGCATTCAAATAAAGTTTGGCGTCAGGGGCGGAGGTGCTGTCCATCTTCTCGCCCATGTGCAGTTTTCGGGCAGCGTCATACCGCACAGCACAAGCAGGGCGACCCGAAACACACGGGAGAGAGAGTTTATGCACTCGCAAACTCGGATCAATCGTCCCGTGCCATCTTCAAATATGTCAAGAAGTGTCCTATCCATATGGTGACCTTTCTTGACAGTATCAAAATATAAGAATAGGTTTTACCCTTTCTGGCAATAAAACAGTTGCGTTAAGATGTTAAAACACCAAACAGAATACATTTTCAAGGAATCCTGCCTGCATTAACCACAATAACGTGCGGTGAACATGCAAACAAAACACATGCCCTGATAATATACGACGACTTTCTTTATTGTCAGAGCACGTTTCATGTTTGCATGTTCACCACAAGTACGTGTGGGTAATGCTGACAGGATTCCTTGAAAGGGGATTCTGTTAGGTGTTTTTAAATCTTTACACTTGTTGTATTGCCACAAAGGCTAGAAAACCTATTGTTATAAGTCCTAGCCAGCGACACAACGCAACGATTCCAACTTCGCTGGCGACTTTCAACTTTAGCGACTTTCAACTTTCGGGGCCATTGCGTCGGTGTGTGTCGGTGGCCATCCGTTGCTGCGAGGTTGCACTTTCAACGATCTCGTTCTTCGTCGTCACGTTCGTTGCCCTCCGCACATGAATCTGGGCCCTGCCACTCGTCTATCAGAGCGGTCGCCGGCTCGCTCGCTCCACGCAACAGCAGCGGGCGGCGTCCGGAGCTTTGCCAAGGGCCCAAACAACCCACGCCACCGCCTAAAATTAACCCGCACGCCACATCCGCCCACAATGCGGATGCACGCGATGGTTCCCCTGAGGGGTGCGGCGGAGGGGGTCAGAGGTGGGGGGGGGTACAGTGAGAGGAGGAAGAGGCTTAGGGGAGAGGGGAGGGAGCGAGTCATCCCTGACTTGCCGAGACGCGATGTTTTTCTCCGTTCTCGCACGCTCGCTCTCCTGGCGGACCACCCAGCAGACCCCCCCACCCACCCCACCCCACCCACCACGGCCCTTAACGGGAGGGGAGCTGGACGGAAGGGGGAGGGATTCACAACCACCCTCCCTCGCCCACTGCTGAAAGGTCAGGAATTAAACACAAAATTAAGGGACCACTTGAGCAACAGACCGTTCTGCGTCACAGACATTTGTGGGTTTTTTTGTAAGTGCATCAGCTTCTAACATTTTGGATCGGGGCTTCTAAAATTCGTAAAGTCGCAAGTATTTTTTGGGTTCAGATATTTAGATCGATGGTGAAGGCGTGGGTAGAATGCACGGAATGCCATCGGCGAGTGACGGAACACGCGCGCGGAACCTGGAGAGGCTCGCGGAGGACGCGGAGAAAGCGACCCGAGGAGGGGGGCGGGGAGACGCCCGTCCTCGCCGCCTCCTCCCGGCCACACCTCGGGGCCCACAAGCTGCCACAAGCTGCCACAAGCTGCCACGTCCCTCGCGCTCGCCCATCCGAGCACTCGCGCCAGGCGCAACGCTCGCGTAGATCCAGACGAGATCGGACGCGTCCTGGGTGATTTCGTCACAGAGGCAAAACAAAAAACCCGCTTTTGCCTGTACGTGTCAACAAAGAGCGCGGTACGGGCGTGCGTTTCAACAAACCCAGCGGGTGGGGTGGGGGGGCTTGTCGAGTTAAACCATTGCAGAGGTGGCTCCGTGACTCCGCATCAATACTCGAGCGCATTCCGACAGCGCTGATGCAGAACCAAGAACGCAATGCGAGCCCCCCAACCTCAGCCCCCCCCCCATCCTTAATTAGGCGACCCCCCGGTAGAGGTCAAACCCCCCTCCTCCACCCCCGCCGCCTAAAGAGGCGCTCACGTATTATTTGGTTATTTCGGTAAAGTCGCGTCGAGGCGCTAACGGTTCGGCAGGGGGCGGCGCGAAGCGGGGGGAGGTCTCTGATGCATGAGTGAGACTCCGTGTGCGGCAATGTCTGCTGCGTTACGCAACTCCGATCAGTGCAACGTCGACACACACGAGTCCTGCCGGAGAAGATGCGCACGAGGACAGGGGAGCTAAACGCCCAACATCGAGCGAGAGAAACGCGTGTGTGATTGTAAGTGGGTACACAGAGGCCATCAGCGCGCAAAGGTCAGCAGGCCAGCCAGATTGATCGAGGCTGCGATAGCAGCCCTTGCATGCCAGGTTCGATCTAGCAGAAGGAAGGAAGTGATTGTGAGGTGGGACTGCACGAACGGCATTGGCCGTGAGTGACGACCCCTTGTCCTTGATCAATGCGAGTCGTTCGAGAAAAGTGCGCAGCGAAAATTTTGCTCGCAAGGACTGTGACTATTGCTCACATATTTGGATCTTCAATCTGATAAGGGAACTGTCACCAGCCCCTCACACTCCCCCCCCATCAGCAACCCCTCACACCCCCCCCTCCCCACCGGAATGCGCCCGAACTCGTCAGACCACGGAAGCTAATCCGGCTGGAGCCTGGCCAGTGCTTGAGATCGTGACTGGAGACTGCTGTTGCTGCTGCTGCTGTTGCTGATGCTGCTGTTGCTGCTGCTGTTGCTGCTGCTGTTGCTGCTGCTGTTGCTGAGAGACTACTCCTAGGGCAACTGGTGGAGTAGTGTACATTGTTGTACTGTACCGTGGACACCCACGTCTATGCTCCCCCGCCTTAAGCAACCCGCACTGACCGGCGTGGCGTAACGTGCGGTCGAAATAACGCCCGCGACCCTGCACGGCGCGGGGAGGGCACTCATCCAGCAGTGGATAGATGCAAGGGCTGCGAGAGGAGACAATGTGGAACTTGTGACCGATGTCTTGTTTGAAAAAGAACGGAATGTCACTCGCCTTTTTAAAGAGATATCAAAAGGCCAGCTGGTGGAAACACCGACTCCTTATTTTCTACCAAAATAAAAGCGTTACGATACTGCAGCGGTATTATATGAGACGTAGTGTGTGGCTGCGTATGCTAATTAATACTATTAGTGGTAAATCGCAGCCCTTTGTCAATTCGCTTGCTGGATGAAGGCCTCCACTCGCCGTGTCGGCTTGGAAGGTTGATTTAACCATACTTCACCACGCTGGTCAGTACACTCTCATTGGTTAAAAGCATTGAAGCCTCGATCCATTTTTTTTTTCTCTCCAAAGAATGACAACTTTATGAACGTTAAAAAAGACAGTGCCTTTCATATCCACACCATCACTCGCCACTGATGTTGGCCGGGGAAGGGACTCTAACTTAGGTTGCCGGGTCCAGTGCCAGACCCATCCCCTGGGGCGCGAGTGCGCCCACTGTACTGGCTTCTGAACATCCAGTGCCGCGGTTTAAAAATAGCCGATTGTGTGGCAACCGTGTGACCACGGCACGCGCTCGAGTTATGGCCACAATTCACCATCGGTGGCGAGCGATACCTCGACCGGTTTCTGGGTATCGTCCTCTCACCAACCGGCAATTGACCAGCGTGGTGAAGTATGTTCCGGCAACGGCCGTCAGGGCAGGGCACCGACAAGGGGCTGTTGACGATATCGATGGGGCCTCTTGTGTCGAAACACAATGCCGACATTGCCCCTCTTTCCACAATGTATATTGTTGGCTATTCCTTTTTCCCACCGGTGGTGTGCACTGGGTGTTGTGCAGCTCGGAGGTCCAATTGTTCCCCTCGCTCTGTTGGAACGGCAACTTTTACAAGTCTAAAGTGGAGGTGGTTTCATCCCCCGAGGTGGCTTCTGGTGGCAACGAAGTGAAGACATGAGTTTTTTTTTGGGTTAGATTGCGTAAATGTATAAATGTGTCGTTAAACCCACCACCACCACCGACACAGCCAACTAGTAAGGTTTGTCACGTAAACAGAACGTGCCAATTCGTCACCAGTACAGCACACCGGTGTGTTGGAGAGCGAATCCACATAATTTACAATCTGAGTACGACGTTTCGCCAGTCATTACAATTAGCATCATCAGGCGGACAGACAGATTTGTTGAGAAATCCTCTTGTTTCGTTCCTTAATTAGAGGAATTGATGTGACGACGTCACGTGTGAGCCCTTCATTCACCTCGCCGGTGGACATCCTTCCTGCTGACGACAGAAGGTCCACGTGCCATGAAGAAGCGCCATTGCCCGAAACATCGCCCAGTGTACGTTGTTGTTTCTCTTCTTCCTTTTAATGCCACGGTGTTATCGACGAACGTGTTGAGTTGGTTTTTTTTGTTGCTGCTGAGAATTTCCAGCGCTTCGATCGCTGTCGCTGCTTCGCGCTCGACATCAGCAGGGAGAGGCGGTGGCCTTCGCGCGCGAAACTCCCAAATCGGTCTGTCGCAGACGTCGTTCGTGGTGCCCACTCCGTGGACGGCAGGAATCCGAGCAAATGCACATATTGTTAATCTAAATTGTCTTATGGTTGTTGTTGTTGGCTTGCACCACATTGTGATTTTTGCACGCAGCGTTTTAATACTTTTTTTGGGGATACTTGCTGGTTTATTCCAGGATGTTTCTGTTGAGCGTCGTCGCTTTTGGATGTTCTGTGTTCAATATTTAGTTTGTTGCGGTTGCACCCGACATAAGAGCCGCATCGCTCACAGGACTATACCTAATAAATGAAACTTGAAACTTGAAACAAACATGCACGTCGGGCCTCGCCTCTGCCTGCGTGTGCGCGCAAGCGGTCGTGTAATGGCTAGCGCGCACAGTTGAGGCAAGTTCTGTTAGCGAGTAGCATCTCGTAGCACGAATATCTGAACCGGTCCTTGGGCCTCCTCTAGGTCGACTCAGTCTCAAATGAGTACCTGGTGAGGTGTGTAAACAACACCTCGGGAGACAAAGGCCGTTGGACGTGGCGCTGGCCACCCACACCCTCACGGGCCGTGCCGGTCTACATAGGTGCTACTCGCTAACAGCACTTGCCCCAACAGTCTGTTAAGGCTACACGGGGGATCTTTGTCTTGTGTGGCGCGTGTCCGTGTGGCAGGGGTAGCTCTGGCAGCTCAGCATGTATGATGAGTGTGTGTGTGTGTTGAACTTCTTTCGCGACGTACGTAACCAACCGTGCTCAGGCGCGGGACGCCCCTGCTGCGCTGCGTTGATGACGTTCATTAAAAAAACCGATGGCTGTGGGCGGATGCAAATCACCGTGCGTGGCCACGAGAGCTGAGCGACTGCCCATCCGAGGGCAAAGCACGCGGACCGTGTCATCCGGCGATTTGACGGAATTCACAAATCGGCCGGGCGGATCATTGTTTTCGTCACGAAATGTGCTCACAAAATTAACATTGGGTCCCGTGCGTGCGACGAGGCAGTTATACCGACAATAAAAATTAATACATGTTAGCATCAGTGACAACGCAAATACATACGAATAAACACGCAAACATCGCCCATTTCCGTGTCAGTATTCTCCTGGGGTGAGTGGTGGGGGGGGAATATATACGGTGGGATGAATTACGAGGGGGTGGGGGTAGCCATGGAAGATCCGAAATGAATGTCAACACGACCCGGCGCGCAACAGAACAACTTCCAAGTGAGACAATTGCCCCGAGACACATCTCATATATCGACGCGTGCGTCCGTGCGATCGTTAGCCCTGCGCGCCGACAATCCCCGCGATCGCCGCGGTCACTACGGTCACTGTGGGTGCCTCACATGGGGCGACCCGGGCTCTTCCCCCCGAACGAGCCAGCGGCTTCGTGACCGTGGCTCCGAGTAAGCCGCAACGCCTGATGAAGACCGCTTGTGTCGCGATGGAAACGTCGTGGTTTTTTTTTGCTTTTATTTTATTTTACTATTTCTATTTTTTATTGTAGTTTTTTTGCTTTTATTATTTTAGATTTATTATTTTTCTTTTGAATTTTAAAATGTTAATTGTATTATTTGTATTTTCTATCTACGTGACTTAAACCGAAAGAACCAAGAATACGCACGATGGCACTCCGGCCTGACAATCCGGCCTGGCACGGCGGCCTGGCACGGTGCCACCACCACCGGCAGTTCGCCGCGCCCCGAGGTGGGACGGGCGACGTGGAGCGAGAGCCTTTATCTGTCGAGCCCTCGGGGGCGCGAGCAACGCGCGACACCGAGCATCGATTCACTACCGGTGCCAGGCTGCGTGCACGGGGGGGGGGAGGGGGGGAAACGTCACAGCAGCTCCGGACGACAGCTGTACCATCACTAAATTGTCCTTCTCAATAAATAATTAAAATGTATAATTTACAACCGCTTTGTCGATCCACTGCTGGATTAAAGTCAGAGGGGCTGTCGGTGATTTGGGATTGTTTGACGATACTGGAACGTGCGGTCAGCGCGCGTTGGCCTGGGGGGAGCCCCTAAGACTGCTTCAGACGTTACTGGCCACTGGCGTTAGCCGTGAACGGGGCATGGAGTTCAGGTGGCTGTGAATATCGCCAATGTCGCCTTCATCACACAGCAACGTCGTGTATTAGTCAAGGACGGTCGCAATCGGTCCGAATACTTTTTTCAGGAGGCCCCTGAGTTGTGATGTTTGGCCAATTCTACGCCATGAGTGTTTGTTAGCTTGTGGTACGAAACCAGAATAGCAACATGAACCCCGTCGTCATACAAGCGAGCACTCCGAGGCTCTGCCGCCTGATGATGCCGGTCGTAATTACTGGCAAAACGTCGTACTCAGATTGTAAATGTTGTGGATTTTCTCTCCAACACACCTGTGTTGCTGTACTAGTAATGAATGCACATGTTTTGTTTCCGTGACAAACCTTACAAATTGGCTGTGTCGGGTGGTGGCAAGTTTAACGACACATTTATATTCACCCGCTATAATAAAAACAAGCTGTATTATGGAAGCGGAACACACCGGAAAGTCCGCACAAATTCGGCAAAAAATATTGTTTTGCTGCACTGACATCTTACAGCCACCGGAATAGCCCAGCGGGCTTGGAGTCTGCCGCGCTGTGGTGATCCACCAACCCTCCCCTGTCAACCGGACCACCGACACGTGCTCCTCGACAGGGCACGCTCCATGTTCACGGGGGGGGGGGAGGAGGGGGGAGGGGGGTGGTAGCGGCAAAAAAACCGCGGTCTATTCAAAGTCTCCGCAGAAGTTTTAATCAGATCGCGATTGAGTTTTGCGGGTAACTGATATAAATGGATCTGCCCGTGACCTTGACCTCGCGGTAATGATTCACAGGTGCGTTGGGGGTGTGGGAGTGTTGGTTGGCGGGGAGTGAGGGGGTGGTGTTGGTGGTGGGAGGGGGGGATCGTTTCATCACCCCCCTCCCCTCCGCCCACCACCGTGTCGCTTGAAACCTCGAAAGCAAAGCAGCGCTGGCGGGCGGCGCGTCGCTCGGAATTCCACGCGACGTGGAATGTCCTGACAAGTTGCGACAACAACAACAGCAGCAGCAGCCCCGCACTCTCGCGTGGAGGCGGGAGGCAGACTTTGCTGCTTGGGGAGAGGGTGGTGGGGGTGGTGGGGGTGGAGGAATGCTTGCGAGTTTTTTCGAGCTCAGCTCCCAGGTGTCCGCTACGGTTGTACCTGCCACGTGTCGGTCGTAGGCACGGTGTCCGACGTTTCGCTCGGAACTGACTTTTTCGGTTCAATTTTAGTTCCCGAAGCAGATCCCTGAAATGTGTTCATTCAGTTCGTTCTCAATTTAGCTTCCGGTGATGTCCGACGTTTCGCTCCACGCGCACCTGCAGGAATGTAATTCATTTAAACCCAAACAACACAACTTATAGGTGTACAGCACAAACGTGGAAACCTTCGCAGTCGAGTTTCAAGCTGGGAGTTTGTAAATAATAATTATTAGAATTACTACTATTGCCGTGCCAAGTCATGATTGTGTTTGCTTAAACGAGTGGCGTCTTTCTGGCACAAAACTACCACCATAAGCGCCATCATCATTTATACTCTCATCAAATATATATGTACGTTGAACTTCTTTCGCATCGTACGTAGCCAACCGCGTTAATAGTATACGTCTACAGGATGAGAATATATACCATCTGTAGTTATTTAAAATATAAAATATAAAATCAAGCCGTGGCTGTGAGTTATTTGTGCGTCTGTGTGCAGCTCGAGTTGAGCTCTCCGTGACCAAGAGGAATCTCGCGTGGGAGGAGGAGGAGGACGAAGACGAGGGGGGGAGGCGATTTGTACGGAGTTTGCCGAATTGGACGAGGAGGAGGAGGGGGGTGGAGCAGTAGGGGCTCAGGGAGGCAGTGGGAACATGAAGTGGTGGTTGGGGGGGGGAAGGGGGGCGAGTGGAGGTTCAGCAGGGCGTGGGTATCACTGCACCACTGTGCCGCTGCTTGTTTACCAAGAGAAACGTGGCGTCCATTGGCACCATACGGCTCCAGCTGCCGTGCACACAGACAAAGCCCCCCCAATCCCCGTGTAGCCAGCAAACGAATGCAGCGGCGAGTTGCTGTTTGCGAGCACATGATGGGAGTGGGCACGGCGCACGCGGGGTGTGGTGTGGCCAGCACCACGGACTACGGCCCGGCTGTCGTTGTCTCCGCATTGGCGATGTAGCACAGACTGCACCGGTTGCTCACTCATCTAAGGCGACCTAGGGGTGGTCCCAATGCTGTTTCATCATTTATAAATGTGTGCCACTGACGTTAACCTCGGGTGAGACTCAACCCCAAGTAGCTGGCTTCGTAGCGCAGTGCGCTCACCGCTACACTACTGCTGCTCACGATGAAGCAAAGACAAAGATCCCCCTATAGCCTTCATAGACTGTTGGGGCAAGTGCTGTTAGGGAGCACCTATGCAGGCCGGAACGGTACACGAGGGGGTGGGTGGCCATCACCACACCCAACCGCCTTTATCTCCCTAGTGGCGAAGTTTACACACCGCACCAGATACTCATGTGAGGCCGAGTCGACTTAGGGTAGACCCAAGACCGGTTAAAATAATTGTTGTTGGCCGCGAGCGGGAATCGAACCCGTGTCGCCAGGTTCGTAGCGCGGCGTAGCGCTAACCGCTGCACCACCGCTCCCCAGCCACACAAGCGGCACGCGCGGGGGCTCTGCGCTCGTGCGCTGGAGGGGGCCCTGCAAGCAACCGCGGCTGGGCGGTCGCTCCCTCGGGCCCCACTGTATGCGCGCTCGGCGCCAAGCCCCTCGACCCGGGCCCCCCCATTCGGAGACGCTGGAGGCTGCCTGCTGCCTGCTGCTGCTGCTGGCTGCTGCTGCTGCCTGCTGCCTGCTGGCTGCGGCTGCTGCTGCTGTTGCTGCTGCTACTGGCTGCTGGCTGCGGCTGCGGCTGCTGCTGCTGGTGGCTGCTGCTGCTGGCTGCTGCTGCTGCTGGTGGCTGTTGCTGCTGCTGCTGGCTGCTGGCTGTTGGCTGCGGCTGCTGCTGCTGGCTGCTGCTGCTGACTGCTGCTGATGCTGCTGCTGCCTGCTGCTGCTGAAGCTGCTGCTGCCTGCTGCCTGCTGGCTGCTGCGGCTGCTGCTGCTGGCGAAAGAGCGGAGTGCGGGAGGTGGCGGGATGGAATTTTCGGCTGTCAAGAAAAGCCACCCACTACACAGCCCATGGTTGTGCTCGAGTTGGCGTTATCGTGTGTGCGACTTTTGTCGTGTTTCCTTTCCGCGGCCGCTTTGTAAACCCCACTCGATACGTACTCATCACACTCGAGAAGTGAGTACATTGTTTTGGTGTTGGTGCTCTCGTTCCCATAGAGCAGGGCTGTTAGTCATCACGTGTGTGTATGTATGTTGAACTTCTTTCGCGCCGTATGTAGCCAACCGCGCTGAAACGGAGGTGTGGCGGAAGGACACCAAACTAAACACAAAAAGCAGTCCTAAAGAAATGAGTTTTCAATCGAGGTTTAAAAGTGTCATCGCTCCGGTGGCTTCCTACTTTTCACGAAGGAAAGCGCCGCGGGAGTGTCTCGGTAGAGGGCGATGTGGCTGCCATGTGGAATCCCGATCGAGCAGTTTGCGGTGTAGTTTTTAAAAAAATAAATGAATAAACATGGAAAGTGTGGACAATGACGCCGGCACACAATGGCCTCCTCGGTTTGGAAAGACGTCGCGGCATAGTGAACGTCCGGCTCTGGATGAGAAGGTGCGTGGCCAGTTAACTCAAAATGCGCCCGCCGTAATAATCAGGGCGGCCTGTCGGATTCGAACCGCGAAACCTCTGCAACGAGCGGCGAACGCGCTCCCTGCTGGGCGGGCCGCGTGACCGCTGAAGGCCTCCCCTAGTCGCTGACGGTCGTGGTGGGGGTTGCTTGACCATACTTCACCACGCTGCTCCGTGCAGGTTGGTGATGGAAGTTCCCAGGAGCGGTTCAAACATCACTCGGCACTGACGTCGACCGTGGCTGGGATCGAACTCTGCGGTTCGGAGTGCAGTGCGCTAACCACTGCGCAGTTGCTTGTGACAGCTGACTGGACAGGGTAACAACATTGCCTAGGCCACGAGCTATGTGACTGGACAGGGTAACAGCATTACCTAGGCCACGAGATATGTGACAGGAATCTGCGGGTGCCAGGAGGTCGGGGGTGTTTTTGTGTGTTTGTTATACATTATATCCTGCTGAACCTGCCCGCGACTATGTGGGCCAGCGGTGACTGGCAGGGCTCTCTATCAGTGGTAGCTCTGTGATATCCGCTTCCGTGGGCTGTTCTCTGATCAACGTTGGTGGGGGAGGGAGGGGAGGGGATTGTGCTGCTCTGCACGTTTAATTCGTCCCGTGACACGACGCCCCATAGCAAAACCGAGATAACAAAACATTTTTGGGGGGAAAATGTCAACATTTCACGATTAAACGATATCTCGCTTTCATGGCTGTCGGAGAGCGGGAGAAAGGGTGGGAGGAGGAGGAAGAGGAGGCGTGGGTGGGTGCCGCCCGCCACTCCTCGTGCACATCGCAGCGACAATGGGCGAGCGAAGCGCGCGAGGAATGAGGCCCCACGAAGAGCGAGGAGTGGCGGCGTTGCTCGCCATGGCGTTCTGGTCGAGGGCAAGAACGGCAACAAACATCGCGAACGGTCGCGCCTCGCCGCTAAAGGAAGCGCCCGAGACGCGAGACGGCGTTGCGGAGACTCCACAACGCCGTGCACTGTCGCTCTGTAGAGCGTTGCATGCGGGGAGAAACTGTGTGCCGTTCTACCGATGATGAGCAGATGGGTTTTCGGCGTGGTGCCGAGTACGTGTGAACTCTGTGTTGAACAGTTGTGCGTTTATAGGAAGAAAAAAGAAACAACCCAAAGGGTTAAAGGCGCAGCCCTGCAATTGCTCGCTCACTCTACTACCGGCGGAAGCGGCCTCCGCTAGAGGGGGCTCCAGCGAGCCCCTCCCTCTCTGGGGGGTAGTTCGGCCTTGTCTTGCACATGTTGGGAGAGGTGGGGAAGACCCACACTTTACCCCACCACGCGCGTGACCTGCCCATCGACTAATGTCCGCGAACCCATTTACACTGCCGGGTGGATAGAGGCGGCGGGAGGGGGGAGGTGGGATTTAAGAAACTTGGGAAATGTATGTATGTTGAACTTCTTTTGCAACCTCTATAGCCGACCGTGCTCAACGCAGGTGCGACCGTGTGGTTTGTGTCTGACGTTTTGCGCCAAGTGCCGGGAACTGTTTGAGGAATGGCATCTTCAAATTATTATTCTTATTATTGTTGTTGTCACGATTGTTTACCCAGGGGAGGCTCACGGAGTCTCGTGACTTTCTTTCCAGGAGGGTCCTGCCAAGGTTACGCAGAAGGGGGTGGGGCAGGGGGGGGGAAGGATGGTTTCTGTGTAAATTCCGATTGAGAGTAATTCGCAGAGTAATTTTGAAAAAAAAATCGGAGACGTTTCGCAGCACATAGAGCGAAGACGACGTCGGTCGTCGCAGCGAGCGACACGCGGCACCAGACGCGCAAAACGACATGGGGGAAGCTGCAGCGCGCAACTGACAATCCTACGCAGCAACCGGAAAGTCGCGTCGCGCGATTCGGCGTGCGTGTTTGTCATCCGTGAAAGAAAGAAACAAAACACAAAGTCAGCCACAGTCATTTGGAACCAACCCAGAGAGTTGAGCTGCCGGGTGGGAGTCACGAATTATTCTTGGAGAAGCAGAGAGGATCTCGCCGATTGCGACTTTACGAGCCCCGAGAGCCCGCCCCCTGACCTCTGGACGTGAAACGCAATCCCTGGCCAAAGGCGGCGTTCGCGACCCTGGCTCAGAGGGCCCATTGAAGGGCGGTAGCCGCTTGGCTTGCCACCTCTGCGTTACACAGCAAAGCGGGACATGCCGTGGCACGAATACGAATATTGTCCCTCGATACCAGACGAAGGGAGAGAAACACGTGAACGCGTTGTTTTTAGCGGTAGATTGAAATTGTTGTTATCATCATGCAATTGACAAAAAAAAACCTGGACTTTTAATGTCGTGGGAAGACATACAGATTTCCACGCATGGCTCCCACAATAGAATTACGTCCCAGCAACAAAAAAAAACAGGACAGGTGGCAACCCCAGCCGCGGTGTCAAAACTATCCGCGGTGCGTGCCTGAACATCGTGCTGTGAGCTCGTTTAGCGGCGTTGACATTTAGCCCTTTAACCTAAAAATAAATTAATTCCACTGGCCTGGATAAATCACGGGCCAAATCGTTGTCAGGGTTTGTTCATTGCGAACACGGATTTATGACTGCAGTTGTTGACATTCCTGCCTCGTTCGTTTACCCAGGAAGGCCTCGATCGAGCATCAAAACCCCCGTTGGGGAGTCTCCCGGGGGGTCACGTCGGGATGTTTGGTGAATTCCTGCTCAAGGGGAGTTTAGAATGTGGCAGGACACTGGAAAACTCGGGGCGAGGAGAGATCCCACAGGCTTGAGGGGGCGGCGACATTTCAGCTTCAGTGGTCATCGCGAAATGCATTGTTGTACAGTACTGTGATCTCACGTCTTTGCTGCCCGCCTTCACCAACCCGCACCGAGCGGCGTGGCGAAGTGCGGTCCAATAATCAACCCCCCCTCCCCCCACGACCCGCACGGCGTGGGGACAGGGCCCCCTCATACAGCAGGGAAGTGACACAATAGGGACTGCACGTGCACTACTGACCGTGAGCCAACGTTGGGAATTATCCGTGGGTCGTGACACGGTGTGTCGTAGTCAGCGCACTGGATATGAATGCAAAGGTCGACGGTTCATTCTCCCGGCGCGGCAGTTTAAACAATTCTCCCCGCACCTTTCATTAGCATGGTTGGCTACGTAGGTTGCAAAATAAGTTTAACATGCATACGTACAATTCCCAAGTTTCTTAAATCCCACCCTCCCCCCTCCCGCCGCCTCTATCCACCCGGCAGTGTAAATGGGTTCGCGGAAGATAGTCGATGGACAGATCACGTGCGTGGTGGGGTAAAGTGTGGGTCTTCCCCACCTCCCCAACATGTGTAAGACAAGGCCGAACTACCCTCTAGAGAGGGAGGGGCTCGCTGGAGCTCCCTCTAGCAGAGGCCGCTTCCGTCGATAGTGGAGTGAGCGAGCAATTGCAGGGCTGCGCCTGTAACCCCTTTTTTGTAAACGCACAACTGCACGAGCGAACTCGCGGGGAAATCCATAAACAGTCGTTAAACAACGACCACGACCCCAGATAACCTCGACGAAAAAAATAAATATAGAAAACATTTTCCCCGGTCAGTAACGAGAACCAAATGCTAGCGTTTGAAGGAAGGAAAACAACGCTTGTGTGGGGTATATTTCCACTTTTCGTGGGGTATATTTCCACTTTTCGTGGGGTATATTTCCACTTTTCATGGGGTATATTTCCACTTTTCACGGGGAATATGTCCACTTTTCATGGGGAATATTTCCACTTTTCACGGGGTATATTTCCACTTTTCATGGGGAATATTTCCACTTTTCACGTGGTATATTTCCACATTTCATGGGGTATATTTCCACTTTTCATGGGGTATATTTCCACTTTTCATGGGGAATATTTCCACTTTTTTGTGGGTTATATTTCCATTTTCATTGGGAATATTTCCACTTTTCTGTGGGGAATGTTTCCACTTTTCATGGGGTATATTTCCACTTTTCTGTGGGGAATGTTTCCACTTTTCATGGGGTATATTTCCACTTTTCAAGGGGAATATTTCCACTTTTCATGGGGAATATTTCCACTTTTCACGGGGTATATTTCCACTTTTCGTGGGGTATATTTCCACTTTTCATGGGGAATATTTCCACTTTTCTGGGGTATTTTTCCACTTTTCTGTAGGGTATATTTCCACTTTTCTGGGGTATATTTCACTTTTCATGGGGTATATTTCCACTTTTCATGGGGAATATTTCCACTTTTCATGGGGAATATTTCTACTTTTTTGTGGGGTATATTTCCACTTTTCATGGGGAATATTTTCACTTTTCTGGGGTATATTTCACTTTTCATGGGGTATTTCTCCACTTTTCATGGGGAATATTTCTACTTTTTTGTGGGGAATATTTCCACTTTTCATGGGGAATATTTCCACTTTTCATGGGGTATATTTCCACTTTTCATGGGGAATATTTTCACTTTTCTGGGGTATATTTCACTTTTCATGGGGTATATTTCCACTTTTCATGGGGTATATTTCCACTTTTCATGGGGAATATTTTCACTTTTCTGGGGTATATTTCACTTTTCATGGGGTATATTTCCACTTTTCATGGGGAATATTTCTACTTTTTTGTGGGGAATATTTCCACTTTTCATGGGGAATATTTCCACTTTTCATGGGGAATATTTCTACTTTTTTGTGGGGTATATTTCCACTTTTCATGGGGTATATTTCCACTTTTCATGGGGAATATTTCCACTTTTCATCAGGAATATTTCTACTTTTTTGTGGGGTAAATTTCCACTTTTCATGGGGTATATTTCCACTTTTCATGGGGAATATTTTCACTTTTCTGGGGTATATTTCACTTTTCATGGGGTATATCTCCAGTTTTCATGGGGAATATTTCCACTTTTCTGGGGTATATTTCCACTTTTCATGGGGTATATTTCCAATTTTCATGGGGAATATTTCCACTTTTCTGGGGTATATTTCCACTTTTCATGGGGAATATTTCTACTTTTTTTGTGGGGAATATTTCCACTTTTTGTGGGGTATATTTCCACTTTTTCTGCAGCTTTTTGCTGCTCCTAAACACGTGGGGCCCCATTTTCATCTGGCGGACAATGATTAACGGGGAGGTCGTGGCAATCCTCTCAGCGGATTGGATTGCACGGAATTGAAGAGAACAACAACAATGTACCTCTTCCCGTTACCGCGACACTTCGTCGAACTCTCGCGATAACGGTGGTCAATTGAGGAACGAAAATTAGAAAAAAGAAAAACCCGATGGTAAGTTTGCGTGAGTGGGTGGTCGAATTCATGAACAAACACTCGGAGGTGAACTGCGACTACATCAATCGAGCTTCATTTTACGTGCAAATATTTCCCTATCAATTAAAGGGGGCATCAGTGCACATTGCAGCAACGGGAAGGAGAAAAGAAACCCGTAACGACCTCAGCGGCTCGCACCCACTGAGCAATGTAAATTGGTGATGTTGGTGGCATAGGCGCAGCCCTGCAATGGCTCGCTCACGATACTGCCAGTGGAAGCGGCCTCCTCCACTAGACGGAGGCCGAGAAAGTCCGGCCAGAGGATAGTTCAGCCCGCTCTTACACGCAGGCCACACGAGTATTGAAGTACCCACATTTTACCCCACCACACGCGAACTACCAATCAGCGAACTGCCAATCAACGCACTATGGCGTACCCAACTTTATCGTTCTGCGGATGGAGGCGAGGGGAGGGGTCACGTGCACGTGTAGTTAATGTTGCTGCGTCAGCAGGAATTGCCGATACGTGGTCCATTATTGTGAGACGAATGTTTTAACAACTTTTTTTTTAAATGTTCAGCCCTTCGAAGGATTTCACACGCAGTCTCGATCTTTAGGGTGTATCGACCATACTTCACCACACTGGTCAATGCGGGTTGGTGAAGCGGATGCGGCGCGCAGGACCGGTCCAGACGGCCTCTCGCCACTCACGTTCGGCGGGCGACGAGGAATCGAACTCAGGTCAAAGAGTTCACAACCCCTGCGCCGATGCATATCACATCTATTAATACGGCTCATCGCAAACAGTTATCGTGGTTTGTGTGTTAATACTTTGATGGGAATAATAGGGGAAACTGTAAGAGGAAGAGTTTGTAGAGAATGTCTGGATGACATAAGAGATTGGTGCCAGAGAGATGTGGCATAGCCTCAGCGTGTTGGCACAGTATAGAGGGAAGTGGAAACACCTACGGGCTTTCTGCCCGTGGAGTTTGATGATGATGACTTTTAAACATCTGTGTGGGGTTTTCTCATCGTAACATCGCGGACAGATGGCGGCGGCTTGAGGAGGCCTTCATCCAGCGGTGAATTGATCATGGCTGACGATGATGTTGAAAATGAGAATAACGCTTTTTCCGACAGACCTGTTCTTCACCTGAGGACGGCTGCTTGCGTTGTGGCCGAAACGTCGTGAGAATTGTATTTTATTATGTTTTATTCTTATTATTTTATTATTATTTCCCTTCTACGTCTGAATCCCTGCAGTCACGAAAGCTTTAAATCGAAATTTAACTGCTCCATAATAGACGTTTTTTGGGTTAGATCGCGTAAATATATAAATGTGTCGTTAAAACCCGCCACCACCCGACACAGCCAACTAGTAAGGGTTGTCACGTAAACAGAACGTGCCAATTCGTCACTAGTGCAGCACACCGGTGTGTTGGAGAGCCAAGCAACACCATTTACAATCTGAGTACGACGTTTCGCCAGTAATTACAACTAGCTTCATCAGGCGACAGCCAGATTTGTGGAGAATTCTAACTGTTTCGTTCCTTATTTAGAGGCGTAGATGTGGTGACCACGCTTCTGCGCTCCTGTGCGAAGTGGGGGGGGGTTACCGAGGCAACGCACATTATGCATTTGCATTATAGGAGCCCTTTGAAGTTGTCCTTCCTGACTATTCTGTGTGTTAAAATAGCCCCACCAACGGTCATCCCAATTTAAATATGCTGCCCTTTGTAGGCATGCATTTAAATAATGTATTATTTGATGATTCGTTTCCACGCAGCACTAAGGCGGTAGCTATCCGAACGGTTAAAGTTATTTTTTATTCCTTTCAATTTCGATAGATTATCTAATTAGACTTGGCCAGTAGTAGCTAGTTTGCACATAACTTCAACATTATAAAAATCAATTGAGTGTCCTTGTTGGCACGCGTGTTCTGCTACTACTGACAGTTGTATTTGGGAGAATTTAATATTTCTCTGATGTTCTTTTAGTCTTGTGCTGATCATTCGTCCTGTTTGCCCAACATAACATTTACCACACGTGCAGTTAATCCTGTACACACTTTCTGTTGATAGCTTCGGTAATACATATTTTGTACCAGATATTAATTTCTGTGTTTTATGTACGGTGCCAAATCTGATACTGATGTTTAGTTTTTCCAAACATCTGGCTAGTTTATCAGTTACTCTCGCATTGTGCGGTATTTCGATCGTTTAAGTTCTTGGCAAGTTCAATGCTCGTGTTATTTGATTTGGTTTTGGAATTCAATGCCCTGTTGATTTGTGCATCATTGTAACCGTTCATTTGCAGTGCTTCTTTAACATGCTGAATTTCACTTCTCAGACTGTCAGCATTTGACACTTTCTTAGCTCGATGAATGAACGTCTTGATAAGAGCAGATTTTTGTGTGGGGTGATGGTGTGACTCTGCATTCAGATAGGCGTCAGTATGCGCTTTCTTTCGGTAAACACTTTGTGTTATTTTACCATTTCGACCCCGTCCGAGCAGAATATCCAGAAATGGTTGAGTTCTGTCGGCTTCCACTTCCATGGTGAACTGGATGTATGGGTTTTTAGAGTTGAGATGATTTAGAAATGCGTTCAGTGTATCTTTGCCGTGTGGCCAAACCACCAATGTGTCATCCACATATCTAAACCAAGCAGATGGTTTTAGTGTGCTTGAAGCTATTGCTTTTGTTTCAAAATCCTCCATGTACAAATTCGCTATCACTGGAGACAAAGGAGAGCCCATTGCTGCTCCTTCCTTTTGTTTGTAGAAGTCACCTTGCCACAAGAAGTCATTGTTCTTTAGACAGAGTTCAGCTAGCCTCGGGATATTTTTGGCTAAACCTTTGTTCGTTACCAGAGTATCGAGTAATTTAATTGACTCGTTGACCGGAACTCTTGTGGACAGAGAAGTTGCATCAAAACTTACGAGAATATCATTAGGGTTAAGCTTAATATATTAAATTATATTTACGAGATGTTCAGAGTTTTTGATGAGCGAAGAGGTCCTACCGATGTCGGGCTGTGTTTGTTTCGTTACCTATTGTACGGGAACTTCCCGTCGTCTTCTCGAATGTTAGAATTTGCATCGTGACCGGGCGCCGAGGTGGTGAGTCGCTCGCGCGCACCGTCTCCCCACGTCAAATCTACGCCGCGCGTTTATTCATCGGCTCGCTCCAGTTTCATTTCCTGAATTCCTGCCGCACCGCAGGTCACGTGGACATTCGGGCTGATGCGGTGCCAGCACCGGAAGAAACGAAACAAAAAAACTTGGCCCACGAGTGGCAGCTCCGGCGTTATCCGGCCGAGGATAACCACCGCTGGTAGTGCGACCACAGATAGCCAACGTGACCACAACCCCCTGGCACCACGGTCAATATCTACTCGTACATAGCCGCCTTTGGTATCGCTTTGATGATCCACTGCTGGATGAAGGTGCCCCGACGTGGTGTTCACCATGGGAGATGTTAAATCATACCGTGGGTTTCGGGGGTTTTCGTGAAGGCGATGGCAGCGGTGCACCCAGAGTGTCGTTTCGGGAGGGCGGGGGGGAGGATCGGAATTGTTATTCTACAAAAACGAGTAAACGATAAGAGGGCACAGCGCTACAATCACTCTTCAGTTTCTGTTCCATTTGCTGCGTTAATTGTCTGCGTTTCTGATCCATTACATCACCATAGCTGGCAATATCCATTCATGAAAAAACATAGACTGTAAACTAAATACATCCCCAGGCAAACGCATGTAGTAAAGCAACGCAGAATCCATTTATATGCATGAATTGTCTGCCTCGCGTCACATGAACGCCCTTACGATGGCGTTCAAAAGACGAAGAAAAAAACCCCGCAGGAATGTTCCGTGACATACACCTGCCATCTAAACATTAGTGGCCTTTATCCGTTCAGCAGTGAATTGATCGTGCCCCGCCACTTTTCCTCCCCCCCCGCCCCCGCTCCCTCGGCTCCCTCGGCTCCAAACTCCTCGTCCCGCCTACCGCGAGCGAGCAGGGCGGTCTCCGGGCTCCGCGTGGCGTCACGGGAACGGCCACGCAGATCCGCTACTGCCTCCATCGACACGGAGGCGGCAGTGGCGGTGACAACGATTCCCTCCCCCCAACCCCACCCGGGCCGTCTATTTACCTATTTCCCGATTGTCACTTTACCAGGTAAGTCCCACCGGGCGATATGTGGCTTTCTTTCAGAAGCGACGTGGCCACAAATGATCGCTCAACGCGAAGTGGCTCATCACCACGTGGCAGCCAAATATTCTAAACGGGTCATGTTGACTCGAAATGTGGAGGGGAAAAACAGCCGGACAACCCGGAAAAAAAATATCTACGCGATCAAATATGCAGGCGTCAGAGTCGAGACCGAGCCCGCGACCTCGTGTACACGAGGACAGACCGTGAACTCCTCCACGTCACCACGGCGCCTCCTCCCACCTCCTCTCCGGTGGAGCCATAAACACAGCTGGGGCGCAGGTGATGTTTTTGCGAGCGCCTATTATTAAGTACGGAATGGCACGCAGCGAGAGGTGGTAACAGATGAATGAAGAAGCGATGCAATTCGTGTAAACGCTGAGGTGCTGTAGGTCATTTGGAGGGGGCGGTGGCTTGGGGTGGCATTCATCCAGCGGTGGATTGACCGTGGCCGATGATGTTGAGGATGAATGTAAGGTAACGTGACCAGCACCACGCCCACACCACTCCAGTGCCGATGTTCACAAACAGCACCTGGGTATTCGTTTAAGGCTGAATTTACCTAAAGGAGGGCCAAGCTAGGTGCGGATAGCCACTTGCAGCTGGTGTTATACAAGGGTTGGGAATCAAACCTAGGTCACCAGGTACATAGCGTATTGTATTAACACATACACAGGCACAATGTCGTCTACACGTGCAACTAATTATCCTTGATTTATCACGGTCCTTGGCAGGACCCTCCTGAAGAGGAGTCGTGAGATTCCTCTCTGCGTCAACAAAGCGTTCATCAAGAGGCAGAGACACCGCCGAGAATTGAACTTTCGTTTGACCCCCTCCCCCTCCACCCCCCTCCATGTGCTCGCTAAAGCGCCCCGATTGAGACACAATCAGGGAGGTCGCACGACACGCGGACACGCGGACGGACGGACTGGCGAGATTCTTGGAATTCCCGACCGCCCAGTGAGTGGACACACCTCCAGAGCCTCGTCGAGCCAAACGGAGGTTCTTTAATGAGACGACAGAAATGTGGTGGGTGGGTGGATGATGAGAGGTTGGGTGTGGCTGGAAATTGCAGGAGGACTGGATCGTATTACCGCCCTACGCACGACAAAAGAATGATCCAGACTCGCGCGTTTGTATGGATAGAGAGGCTAGGGGTGGGGGGGGGAGTGGTGGGGCAGTGGTTAGCGCGCCGCACTGTGGCCTCTGCGACTCGAGTTGGAATCCCGGATAACATCAGTGGCGAGACACATCTGAACCGGTCCTGGGCGTTGCCTCTCATTCGCCAACACGCACTGACCGGCGTGGTGAAGTATGGCCAAACAACCCCCTCGACTGCGACGGCGTGGGGAAGCCTTCATCCAGCAGTGGATTGGCAACGGAAATTTTACTTTCAATGCCCTGACCAATATGACACGAGACGCGGCACTCCTGCAGACTCACAACGCTGCCGTGTTTCGCGAACGGATCGAGTTGTTCCGGTAGGGAGCGATGTTGCTCGCCCGTGCGTCATCCCGAACGAGGAATGCGCGGGCAAATGTCCGTTACAAAAAAAACAAGGGTGGTTATTTGTTTTACAAAAATATATAAAAGGGTCACAACAACGCCACCACTGTGGGCAAGTGGGTGCCGGGACTCGGCATCTTCGGGGTAAATGACGCGGCCTCGCCACGAGACGCGGTTCTGAGCGCGCTTCACCCCCAACCCGCACACCGCGGGGTCGACTGTGCCAATTTCCCGTGGCAGGCGGTCCCCCGCCACAGGGCAGCGAGCGTGGCTCGCGGGGCTCCGTCGGCTTTGAACTCGGACGGGCGCGCGAGAGATGCCGCCGTGAAGCGACGCGCAGACACCGGAACCCCGGCAGCGCCGTTTGACGCGCCGGCCGCGAGAGGACGACACCCGCAGTCACCGTTGATCGATTCTCTTGTTGTTGTTGTTGTTCGCAGTCGCTGTTGTTGTTGTTGCTGCTGTTGTCAGACGGTGACTTCCCACTACTGGACAAATGCTTGCCCCCCCCCCGCCACTCCCTCCACTTTCTGCAGCTCCCTCCGACCCCCCCTCCCCAGCTGCTGCTGACGCCAAGCAGCAGGCTCCGAACTCTGTGGTGACGTCTCGCTGCTGCCATCTCCACCGCACTCTTCTCTGCGCCAACTTTGCCTTCTCACGCTCGCCACTCGTTTAACCTTGAGCATGGCAAATCGTTGGCTGATGGTGGGGGGGGGGGCGAATATTTAGGGGCGGAATAGGGGGGTGGTCCATGTATCCAGCCGCTCCTGAATATGTTGAACTTCTTTCGCACCGTACGTAGCCAACCGTGCGAAGTGTAAGTACTCGGTGAGTGGGATGAGACTGTAACACCTAGCCCCCCCCCCCCCCAGTAAGAGGACCCCCCCATAAAACTTCATCTGGCTCTGGGTACACACACGGGGCCGTGATGGGACAGCAGCATAGATGGCGGTGGGAAGAACGGTCGCAGCAACAGCTGCTGCAAGTGCAACAGCGGTAGTAGCTGCAGCAACTGCAGCTGCAGCAGCGGCATCAACTGCAGCTGCAGCAGCAGCGGTAGTAGCTGCAGCAACTGCAGCTGCAGCAGCGGCATCAACAGTTGCAGCTTCAGCAGCAACAACTGCAGCAGGACCTTACCGGCGCTGGAACCCCGCCCGCCACCACCGGGCGTGAGGCGCGTGGCCCAGCGTGGCCCAGCATTCACATTCCTGGCCACGGCTCTCGGGCGAGGCCTGCATCTCGTCAGAGGACCCCGCCGTTGTTTTGGGAAAGGAGTTCGAATGTGTAAAACTATATAAGCGGCGGAGCTCGGAGCACGGCGGAAGGGCGTGCGAGGGAGGAGGAGGAGGGTGGAGTGGTGGTGGTGGGGACACGGGGAGGTAACCGGAGACAGGGGGGGGAGGCGCAGCGTGCATGCGGCTAAATGGATTGCAGCTGTAGGGGCCGAGTGGAGTTGTGCCGCCATGGCGCGGCAATGCGGGAAGGGTTGATGATGGAGACGACGGAGACGACGACGATGATGGCATTGATGACGTTGGTAATGACGATGATGATGTTGATAATGATGATGACGTTGGTGATGAGAATGTTAATTATGATGATGACGTTGGTCATGATGATGATGAGGATGTTGATAATGATGACGTTGGTGGTGATGATGATGAGGACGATGATGACAAGTCAAAGTGATTCCGTGCGTGAATGGGAAAAAGCGCGCACCTTAGTTGCTAGCCCTGTTACAATGTTGGAATTTCCACGATTCTATGTCCAGGGCCAGTCTCTCCACGGTTGACTTCCCAAAAAGTGGTAATTACTTTACAAAATAAGAATACAATACCCCCCTCCCCGCTCACCATTATATTCCAGTTCTGCCATCGGCATCGTCATATAAGGAGAGGAAGACATTTACATTGGAAACTCTGCAGCTCGCTCCGGAAGAGCACATCAGTGGGCTACGTCTACGGCCACTTCATTTGCGTGTCTGTACCCACACGAGAGGGCACGCGTGGTATGAGCCATGCACAAGGTGTTCGGCGCATGTCAATCAAACCGACACGTGTTAGTCTCATAGCTGGAATGTTTAACGCGTAACCCCCAAAAAACCACCTCAATTACTCATAGCTGGAATGTTATCAAGTTCAGTGAAAGAGCACATTTTACGTGACTTTTTTTGCTCAGCCACCGGTGACCTGGTCCAGCACGTGGACTCGCCCCACGTGAGAAGCCGGTGCCCCATTTCGCAGCCAGAGGTCTCAGCGCTGCCGGTTCAGTGGTCTCGCCTCTGAGCCACCTTGGCATCGCAGGCGGTGCTCGCTTTATCGACCCTGCAGGGGTTGCCGATTGGCGTAATCGGCCCCCAACGGAGATGTCAACTGATGACCTCCTGATTGCGAGCCACGTGCCCTCAGTGCAGTGCCACCGGGCTGGATGACCCCTGGGCGGAGTGAGGTGGTGATAGGGGAGAAGGGTGAGAAGGGGCGGAGTGGCTCATGTCGCTAATTATTGGTTCAATCGTCCGCCAATTCGTGTCCCCCCAGGGGGAACGGATATCTGTTCCCACCAGTGAACGTGTTCCCCTGTAGTTATTTATACAGGGAGCTGCCACCGCGGGTATAATGTTCAGCTCACTGGACTTGCAACCCAGAGGTGGCCGATGCGACACGATCTCCAGGCGCGGCATTTGCAACGACGGTGCAAGGTTCTAAAAATCAGCTTCTATGCGTGGAGCACAGCGAGTCGATTGGCAGGTGGCGGTGTGGTGGGGTAAAGTTATTGTTGGTCCCTCGTCTTCCAAAGCGTCAAGTCAACGTGGAAGAGTAGGCCAAATACCACTCGAAACCCTCAGGACAAAAGAGTAATTGTACTCGGTGTGCTTTTCCGGAATAAACGAGTCGATGTTTTGCTTATTATCACCAAAGAGTTTGGGAAGTGTTCTTGACATGAAGGTTTTGTTACAAATATTGGTTCCTAGGCGGCATAAATATGTGTCGGTTGGGGAGACAAATGTATAATTTCTGATACCGGGGATAGCCAGAGATGTCATTTGAGACCGCCCACCACCAACGGGTGGCATGGAGGAGCGGAGATTGTGGAGATTACGCGAGCAGGTCGCCGTGCCCTGCTCGGGAGGGAGGGAAGGAGAGAGAGGGAGAGTACGGCAGAGCGAGACTGGGACGCCGCAGGCAGAGGCAACAATCTGCTTAATCTTTTCAAACATTCCATGGAGTAATTGCCGATGTACGTGACTTGAGTTGCGGCAGCGATGTCCCAGCCCAGGTGAAAATGGCGCAAGCGACAGAGGAGATGGGATCCATTGCCTTCTCTTAATCGGCTGCCCGCACGTGTCCCCGATCCCGTGTAAGACACTGCGACTCTGTTTAAATATGAAAGGTTACACGTGTTTCCCCTGGTTTACATGGGCTCTAAGATTCACACATGCATCTTTAAGGTCCCTTAGCGAACAGAATAAGATATTTGACTGTGGATGGCTTTGTTTGATTTCCCTTAGTCATGTCCACCAACGATATACTGATCGTGCGATCAGCGCCACATGACGTCAAGACCAACATGATGACGACGACCATGATGATGGTAACTCAGAACAATGTCTCGTGACATGTGTGCGATAAAAACAATAACGTATTGGTTGAACTAATTAATTGAAGTCTTTTTTTGTTGGGTTACTTTAGCCAATAGCCAATCACGGGTATCTGGTGGACCCCATCCACACCACACTCACGCACAATTCAATAGTCACGGCGATAACCACCTCGAATGATCACCGAGGCAGTGGTGCTCATCTCCTGTTTACTACCTTGACCCAGTGGTGGCCAATTCCACATTACTATGGCTGGGGCGAGTCTATCCAGAGGTCAACTTCGGTTGACTTCCCCTCCGAAGCGATACGCGGAGGAGGGATGATGTATCTGGGGGAACCCCGCCACAACCACGATGCCAACTCGCGATGCTTCCGAACGCGAGCCGCTCCGCTCTACCAAAGCGCCGAACGTGAAGCTCGGACAGAGGGCGCGTGACGGCCTGGAGACGTGGCCGTCCACGCGAAACACGCAACACGCAATAGGCGCAGCGGTTTCGCACTCCCGTGAAGAACATGTGGAGCGCCGCCCGCCCGCCCGCCCGCCTGCAGCCTGTCCGAGCGTGCTGGCACACGAAGCCGGCACGCCAACACCGAACCGTCCCGTTACCCCCCTCCGCCCCTCACCCACGTTTCCACACCCCCTCCCCCTCCCCCCTGTGTAATTATGAAGTGGCTTTTTTTTAACCTGGGCTTTTTCCTAAGAGCTGCCTCTGGCGTGGAGGGAGGCCCTTCTGCCGGCAGTGGCGTTCGTAAGAAATTGCAGGGCAGCTACCTGCATCTGAAGTTAATCGACAGGGGGTTGCAATCATGATGATCGGTGGGGCAGTGCTCGGAACGCGCCACGGTGTCGGACGAACTCGGCTGGACCGACATTTTCTATTCTTGACCCGCGCTGGGATGGCGATGGTGTATTCAGTTTCGGGTATGCGTCAAAGCATTGACTCATTCCATATGTAAAGGCGACTTGGACGCACTTGTCTTCAGGTGGTTTCTTTATTAGGGAGCCACGTGCTCACACTCGGACAGGCGGAGGCCCCACTTCAGCAGCCCCAAGTCTCCCGCCTATTCTCCTTATATAGGGTGCGTGGCCACGCCCCTGTCCCGTGACCACGCCCATATTCCCGAACCTCCTCGCTGGCCCGAGACCACTCGTTCTACCACCGTCCTCTTACGTCACCTGGCCACGCCCCTATCCTCGATCATTCCCATGGCCACCAGGACATTCGCACTGCAGGCTGACTCCCCTGTCATTATTTCCCGTGGCCACCAGTCCCGTCGCACTCACAGCTGACTCCCCTGTCATTACCTCCCGTGGCCACCAGTCCCTTCGCACTCAGCGGCGCACGTGTTCCCCGCCAGGGATCACTTGGCCATTGTGACGTCACGTGTGGTGACGTCACAGGGAAGGGGAGGAGCACGCCTTGGGTGGCGTGGCAAAAACGTTTAGCGCTGGTTTTGTCGTCAACTAGCAAGGGCTATTTTCGAGCAATCCCTTGGATCGACTTTGTCTCTTGACGTCATTATTTAATTGTTGTGACGTTTGTTTCACCCCGGCGAAGACTTAGCTGAGTCTCAAGACTCATTTTCAGGAGGGTCCTACCGAGTTGTACGAAGTAGAACGGCGATGTTGCTGCTGCGTGTGTGTGTGCTCCCATTTGAGTAATTTGCGGGTTAACCTGTCAGCGTTGCGATGTTAGGCAAATAACAATAACATTGTTTTCCAGTTGTTTTAGCTTATGGGGAGGAAATTTGAGAACCAGGAGTGAACTCACGCAAAACAGGGGGGGGGGAGGGGAAACAGAGAGACTCCCCACAAAAAGTAGACCAAGTCTGGAATCGAACCCAGGCCCGTCTCGCTGTGAGGCAGGAGTGTTCCGAATGCGTCACCCTACCCACCATGGGATCCGTCGTCACGAGGGTTATTTTGTGACCCCACGTCACAGGCGGACGGACGGACCGGACCGGACAGACGGAACGCAGCTCGTTGAACCCTCGCTGGAAAGCGGCGAAAGCCATCGCAGGTCGAGGCGCCAGGCGGTCCCACAGAGGCCGGGCCACAGCTTTGCCGCAGCTGCCGCGCCGCGCACTATGCGGGCATTGTTGCGGGCGCGGTGATGTCATGCGCCGAGGAACGGCCCTCGGACGCTTCTGCTAACGAGGCGAAAACGAGCCGCGATTTAGAAGTTTGAACAGCTGTGTTTTCACAGCCCCCCCCCCCTCCTCTTCCCCCGGCCGCCCCCCCCAGCGCCACCGTTTTTCTATCAAAATGTACGAATCTGGCCAACTCGACTGAGCGGCGTGGCGACGATGGCACGGCCCGGGTGTGTTGAGTACAGCAGGAAACACGAGGACGGTGGGAAACCGGCGTGACGTCATCTATATCCTCGCTTGAGTCCTCTACCCACAAGAGCAGCTCCATGGCGCACGCTCCCTCCGCCCCATCCAATCTCAACTCCCCCCCTCGCTCTCTGTCTGCACCTCACGGCTCCACACTCCGCCGCGTGCGGGATCTTGATCCTTGACTATGCAAGGCTGATCGAGGTGGCTTCCCCTCGCCTTCCTCGACAGTGTGACATCATCAGATGCGGTACCATCCCCTGGACTTAATTATTTTTGCAGAAACAAATAAATAATTGCCGCTTGCCACTGATGTCAGCCGTGGTTGCGACTCGAACTTGTGTCTCCGCGTTTGGCGCAGAGCAAGCTCTCCAGTCAACGCTCCACCACTCTCAATCCATTGCTCTAGTTCGAGCTTATTTTGATGTGTTACACGGATGACGATGTTCCCGCTGAGCCAGTAGCACGCCTATTTTACACGGGGTATCCGTGGTGCTGTGTGAGCCAGAGCAACAGCAACACAAAGACAACAACATCGATTCTGCAGAGAGCGAGTGGAGCAGGCTCCTCGAGGGGTATTGCGCCACGAACACACGAGGTGGTTAACGGTCGCAAACGGAACGCACGCGAAGCTGAAAAGACCGCGCACGCGTGTGGCAGCAAGGGCCACCAGAAAAGAGGCCAGATGCAGGTGCAGGTCAGTGCTGTGTTTTGGCCTCATGGGGAGGTGAAGAGGGGCAGTGAAGGGAGGGAACCAATTTGTAGATGAATGGCAGCATCGCGGAATTTTTTTTTTTAACCAAACAAGGTTTTAGGAAAATGTAATTGTTTGTTAATGGAAGCACTTCTGAGGCTATGGGGGAGTTAGAGGAACTAATTGGTCCTTTAGATAATTAATTGATGGATAGTTTGAAGAGAACCTTGATGATGAAGACAGCCCAGTGGTGGTCTCTCCGGCTATGCAGGGGGGGGGATATTTGAGTTTACGTGCAGCTTCATAAAATAAAATCCTTCCCATGCTGTGTCGGTCATAGGGGCGTTTTGACCATACTTCACCACGCTGGTCAGTGCGGGTTGGTAAAATGGTGGGGAGGGAACCCAGAACAGGTCCAGGTATAATTCGCCACTGATGTTATCCGTACAATGGGACTCTATTTCAGTCCGCTGGGGGTTGTAGAGCAGAGCGCGAACCACCACACGACCACTCCTCACCTGTGATAGCGACACGGTGCTGACATAGTTCACATGGGTGGAACTGCTGCAGCGTTTCTGCTTCAGTGATGACCTCTGAACTAAGCGGTGCTTCTTTGCAATTGGGACCGTTCGGAACTTTTTTCCGTGACACTAATCTGGCACAATTATTTTGGCACGTGTCAGAGCGGTAGCGCTCACCACCACCACCACCATCCCCCCCAACCACACCCATTCTGTTAGTCAATTACTGTCATCACGTGCGGCGGTGACAGGGTCTATTAGGGCAGTGACATGGCCCAGCGGCAGCGCGCTCGCCGCTCGGTTCTTACTGCGGGCGCGTCAACCGTGACGCACCCTCCGCTGTACAATGAACGTGACAAACAGTCGCCCCCTTCCCTGATGTGATTCGAAATGAGCAGGCCACCGCCTGTCGGCGTCACGGTCCAAATGTGAGCAAAATGCTCCACAATTTACTTACTTGGGATAACACAGAGCAACGTCGCTCCTCTACTGGCAGGCTATTTCCATCCGTCAAGCGAAGCACCTTCGTCGTAGCCTTGCGCTAAAAGAATGGCACGAATACCAAATGTTCTAAATTGTTATAAATCACCATCATCATCACCACGATTCGACCTCTTGACATGAGAACCGACCGCTGCGGCGATTGATTCACGAGCGTGGAGACGCCCCGTCACCTTCCCCCACCCTCCTCCTCCTCCCCCTCCACCTCCCCCTCCTCCCCCTCCACCTCCCCCTCCTCCTCAAGAGCGAAGGGCAGCGACGCCGGTCTGTAGCCCCGGGCTGGTCAGCGTAACCTTGGCAGCTGTAACTCCGCGGAGGCAGTGGCGTTCAAAGCCGATCCGGTTGGGCCAGCTCAGACTCGCTCGGATAAGTCACAGCCAGCTCCACGCTTCACGCCTATCCGCCGTAACGTCGCCGGGCAGATGTCAGGCAGCTGTGAAACCTCCGCAGCCCCAGCGAGGGCCTCTGTAACACGGGTTGCGGCGCTAGGGTGGTGCTGCTGCACGTGCTGGGCCCTGTACCAACAAACGAGCCCTAGCGCCAAACAAAGTTCGCTCTCCTTAGCGGTGAGTCACGGCCATGGTGCCCCCCCCCGGCCCCTGACAGCTCTACAGACTGCCCTCCCCTTGCCCACCCCCCCCTTCCCACCCCTCCTCCCCTTGCCCCCCTTGCCCCCCCCCCCCGCCATCCGAGAGAAGCTGAGCCAGGTTTGGTGTCGCACGACTCGGTGGCCATGCGGACCGTGCGGTCAAATTGTTTGGGAACTGAAATTCGTTTGGGAATCTTGATCGAGATGATTGATTATTGTGCTTGCACAGCATCATCATTATTATTATGAGGGTAATTACACGAGAACCCACCTGCACGTGTGTAACTATAATAATAATAGCTCCCATGACTTTGTCAATCCACTGCTGGATGAAGGCTTCCCCATTGCGCGCCTGCCTCTGACTTGTGTTTGCGACTCGCCGCGCGAATTTTGTGCACATTGTTATCGGGTTGTTTGGCCATACTTCACCACGCTGGTCAGTGTATAGGTTGGTTGGTTGCTCATTACCAGCTCGGATATTCATTAACTCGCGACTGATGTTAGTCGTGGCCGGGTTAACTTTTATTATGACGTTGTACGAACCACACTGCACCACCGCTCCACTACCAAATGTGTGGCTGTATGCGTAATGGTGTAACAAGAAAACAAAATATTCGAGAAAAAATCATTGTTGGGGACTTTTATACTATTCTTAAAACTAGAGTGTCCTGTACATGTGTAGTGACATAGAATCGGTCACTTAGCAGCATAGCGCTGGCTTCTGGCAGGGAATGGGGTCTGCAGCTACAGCAGCCCTGTCTGACAGCAGGCCACGTGATAGACCAGAGAGGGATGTAGGTGAAAGGTCACGGAAGGGGCACATCCAGAACCCACTAGTAGGTTCCAGAAGGGGGGCGTGGCCGGGTACGGAGGCGGAGCCAGGCCACGCTGGCAGTATAAGAGGGGCCCCGGGAGGGGAGCTCGGGGCTGTCGTGTGGAGTGGGGGGGGGGGTCCCGTCGTGCTGCTGCTGCAGTCTTCACCATTTCGGCGTCGCCAGTCAGGCAGTCTACCAGCTGCCCTGACTGGGAACCGTAGTTACCCAGTGTGAACTGTTAAGGCCGTGTTAATAAACAGAGTGGCTCGTACTCTTAGTGTCTCTGAGTCAGTCACCACACATGTAATAAGACACTACAATCGCATTCCCCAATGATGCGCACACAGTTTCCGTAACGTGCAAATTTTAATTGTTCTTCCTGGAAACATCTGGCTCCCCGTAAAACAAAACGAAAAAAACCGTACACACGCCGCTTCCCAGAAATTATTATTACCAAACCGCGTTGTCGCAACCAGGGCACACGCACTGCTCGCCAGAAGCGATTCGGGACAGCCGGAGCAGGACCAGCGCCAGACGACGCCAATGCTCGCACGACCCCGCACGCACCCCGCACGCACCCTGCACGCACCCTGCATAGACCCCGCATGCACCCCGCACGGACCCTGCACAGACCCCACACGCACCCCGCACGCCCCACGAGTCGCCCCTCGGGCGATCCGGACACGGAGCACTGGGGCAGGGCAACCACCGCCACCAAAGAGAAAGATCCCCCGTATAGGCTGCACAGACTGTTAGAGCATGAGCTGTCAGCGATCATCTATGAAGGCCGGAACGGTACACGAGGGGGTGGCTGGACAGCACCACGCCCGGCCGCAGTGACGATGTTTATATCACCGCACCAGGCACTCAATTGAGGCTGGGCCGATCTAGGGGAGGCCCAGGACCGGTTCAGATCAATCGTCACTGGTGTTGGCCGTGAGCGGGAATGGAACTCGGGTCGTAGGGTTCGTTGCGCAGCGTAGCGCTAACCGCTGCGCCACCGCCACCACCAGCACCTATTCTTTGGTTCTTTCGGTTAAGTCACGTCTAAAGATAAAATAATAAATTAAAATAATAGCGACGTTTCGATTGCAACACAAGCAATCATCATCAGGCATAAGAGAAATAGCAACAAAAATCGAACTAGAAAACTATAGACAGACATACAAGCAAACAGACATCACAAGGACACACAGAGAGAGGACACATATCGGCACAGAGAGAGGGGTCGTTTCTGTGACGGTCCCTTAAATATAGGGAGGGGGGGCGGGGACGGAGAGAGGGAGGGGGCAGAGAAAATTAGCATATCAATGAGTGGACGGCAACGTGTTGCTGTTGCCGTCACAGAAACGACCCCTCTCTCTGTGCCGATATGTGTCCTCTCTCTGTGTGTCCTTGTGATGTCTGTTTGCTTGTATGTCTGTCTATAGTTTTCTAGTTAGATTTTTGTTGCTATTTCTCTTATGCCTGATGATGATTGCTTGTGTTGCAATCGAAACGTCGCTATTATTTTAATTTATGATTTTATCTTTAGACGTGACTTAACCGAAAGAACCAAAGAATAATTCCTGCAGTCACGAAAGCTCCAAAAATTAAGATTACCACCAGCACCATCAACGACAAGAGTGAATTCCATTCTATCGTTGCGTATGGCGGCAATGTGTTCAGGAGCTAAACGCAGATTACGTCGAGGTCTGCTGCTCACCACAACGAGAGGGCTTCAGGAGAGAGAGAGAGTTGGGGTGTCGTTTTCTCCACCCCCCACTCCGTTGAAGGAGCGCAGACTCCAGCACTTGACTCTGCGGGGCCTGCCATGCGGCAGCGGCAGCAGCAGCCTTCTCACGACGGCACGCGCCGTTCCGCGTCACCTTGAACGCCACCAATTGCCGCGTCGTAGAAATGGGCGCCGTTCGTTCGAGCAGCAGAGCGAATTTGAAAGAAAAAAATAACAACCTCAGAGAACTCAAGTGTGTGGAGTTGTCACCTGTTCTGGTTTTTTGTTCTCCCCAGGATCGTCCTCTTGTAGCTGCTGTCCTGGGAATTGTGTCAGTCAGGACATGAAAAGTCCCGGCTTTTGCAAGTTGCGTATCAACAACAATAATGATCACCACGAACCACTCGCGACAATGCACTCACACGTGGCGCTCCCCTCTTCTGGTATTGCGAGATGCGTTTCTACCCGGCGCATGTCCCGGGTTTTTGGTAAACTCAGAGGTGGCGCACTCGAACGACCACCGCTTACATATTGAACGTCGTGTGGTTTTTGTTGTTTTTCCTTTCTCGTTCTGGAAACGATTAAAGTTGACGCTGCCCACCGCGCGGCACGCAAAGCTCTCACGAGCATCACTCGGCTATGGGAGCCGGGGGGATAATGGGGGTGGGGGGGCTCGGAGGGGGACTTCAAAGGGTCCCCCCCCTGCACCCCCAGTGTCCCTGCCCTTCGCTCTACGCCAGTGTTGTTCACTAGCTTGCAGTAGGCGTGGGCGTGGGGGGGGGCCCTTCCACCGATAAGACATCATGAACGCGGGGGCTCTCGCCACATCGCCTGCAGGGAGCGTTGTCCCGTGCCGGGTGTTGTCGGGGCCGCACTGCAGGCCACCCAGGGGCAGCCAGTGACCCGCGGAGAACGGCTCGAGAGCAGAGTGGCTCCGTTCTCGAGCCGAGCCGAGACGCCCACTCTGCGGTGAGAGGCCGCTCCATGCGGCTGAGCATCGAAGCGCGGTTGATTTCCTCCCCCTCCTCCTCCTCCCAAGCCTATGTCTCTCGTTCTGTTTTAGGAAAGATTTTTGTTTCGTGTTTTTAATAATTCCACGGGAGGGAGGGAGGGGTGGAGGGACAAGAAGGATGGAGGGAGGGAGGGAGGCGAGGAGGGAGGGAGATGGAGGAGGGAGGGGGGGGAGGTGGGGGAAGCAGAGAGATGGATGTAGGGAGGCTGATGGGAGAGCCAGGGATGAAGAGGAGGAGGGAGGAGATGAGGGAGGAAAGGAGAGAGAGAGGGAGGGGGGGAGGGAGGAAACGGAGACGTCGCAACACACCCACGGCCTCCCTGCACCCACAGCTCCTGTGGGCTTCTGGAATGAGAGCCTCGGTGCTGTTTTCCAGATGGGGTGGAGGCGGAGCTGGGATAACGCAGGACTAGCAAGCACAAACGAGAGACATAAGCACAGATTGTTTCAGTGCCCAGGTCTCCGAACCGTGCAGTCAACGTCGCCAATGTTGAATGCATTTGGAAAGTTACTTTAAAAAAGTGATGGCTTCATTTCAGACGGGTCTGTCCGGCTCGGTCACACGCGGCACACCACATCCAGTAAAACCTCATCCTGCTGTGGCTGCGGCTACCAGTCACGTAGCTACTCCAGTCTATTGCCAAAACTGGAAAACGTTCATTGGGAAATTCGTTTACAATCCAGTCGCAGGTCGATGGTACACTTACGAAGCGTACTAACTACTTTGCGACGATAATTTGCTGTCCATATATTTTTTAAGATGTGACGCGCATTGTTTAATTCATTAGCTTTCTAAAATAAATATTCGCGTTACATCGATGACGTGTCGGGGTCATTTCGGTGGCACAATCGAGGAAGCTGCCGTTTCGCAGAAAGCGACGACCTCCAGTGACAGCCAAGTCCACGCAACTCGGCAGCTGGACCCCGTCCCGCCTTGCTCGGTTTAACGTGGAAGACGGCGTTGTGTGCGCCGAGCTGACACCGTACAGCACCGCGCCAGCTGCAGGCCACCGCGTGTTTACGAGTGAAGCGACACCGCGGCCACCAACGAGACCTCCGTCACGCGAGCCCGGGCCGCGGCACCCCCAACACCACCCACACCACCCCCACCACCACCACCACCACCACCCCCACCACCACCCCCACCCCCACCACCACCCCCACCACCACCACCACCCCCACCACCCCCACCCCCACCACCACCACCACCCCCACCCCCACCACCACCACCCCCACCACCACCACCACCCCCACCACCACCACCCCCACCCCCACCACCCCCACCACCACCACCCCCACCACCACCACCCCCACCACCACCCCCACCCCCACCACCACCCCCCACCCCCACCACCACCACCCCCACCACCCCCACCACCACCACCACCCCCACCACCACCACCACCACCCCCACCACCCCCACCACCACCACCGACAGCCTCGACATCCGTCACCAAGCGGCGGCGACGTCACGACTGGCGCCTGTGCCAGGCCAGGTGCACTTTGAGGTTCCACGTGAAGTGTCGAAGGCTCGCTGACAGGGGTGCGCATGGGTTGACTGAGATGACTGGCTGATGCAACAACTGCGTTGTGAGCGTCGCTCCTCTGCCCTCCGTTGTTGTTGGAGGGCGACTGCCTCCAACTGCCCAGTAGCGTCCTTCACGAGCCTCCTCCACAGAGGCCGATCCTGACACCGCTGGTACCAAGTCCACTCAGCTCCACATCCTCCCGTACAGCATCAGACAATCTCCTCTCCAGCCCGCACCACCAACAACAACAGCAGCAACAGCAACGGGGGCCGGTCACCCCGCCTGCCCCGCGTCCCACAGCACTTGCACGCGATGCCGCTCCACTGCTGGATGAGTGAGGGCCTCCCCACGCCGAGCGCGGCGTCGCCTTTGTATCTCCCCAGCGCGGTGAGTGGACCGCACTGGGCTGCTGCTGCAGCACCCTGCTGGGCATTGGCGGTGACACGGCGAAGGTGGGGAGCATAGACGTGGGAGCAGAGTACAGGACAACAGTGGCGTTTGCTGTACCCCCCCCTCCCCGCCTGCTACCGCCATGGCTCAGCGATGGGCGACTGCGCATGTCCCACGCGTGGGTGCCCCCCCCCCCTACCAAGCGCTCTTGTCCAGGCTAAGCCCCGCTTAGCTTCGCAGATCGGACGAGGTTGTGGGTAAAGTGTTCATAGGACACAACGACAAAACACGACAACAAACGACCAACAACAACAAACAACGAGAACAGCAAAACAACAACAACAACAACACGCAACAACAATGCACCCCAAAGAGGCTCGCTTGCGATATTGCTAAAGCTGACGTCTCCGCGGCTCTGATGAATGCAGCACTTTCCTCGCTTAGAGCCCGCAGCAAAGTGAGTCGATACATTACACATAACCTACTCGGCGTTGGGTGGCGTCGACACTGAGCAATGGTTTATCAGAGACTCCCACCAGCCCTCCCTCCCCTCCTACCCTCCCTCCCTCCATCTCCTCCCTCCTTTTTTTTCAAGCAGTTATGTATATTAGGTAATGCCCACGCCACGTTTAATGGAAAACTTAAATGACAAAACTTAGCATAGATTTACTGAAAAAAATCCAAACGCAATTCACGTGCGCAGTACTTTTGGATAATAATGCACCAACAATAACACTGCAGCTCTGTTCGAAACACTGGTGTTCTGAACACAACCACAAATAACTCCTCTTATCCGTGGTCCTATTATCCACGACTCCTATTATCTGCAGGAGTCCACAAAAACCCCATCATCCGCAACCATTTCCTACAAATAATTCTGGATAACACTGCGACTAATAGGATCTCCCTCCCCTCCTTCCCTTCCTCCCTCCCTCCTCTCCCTCCCTCCCTCCCACGCTCCCGAACGCGACAACCGCTTGAGGTGGCCGGCCGATTCACGGGGTCAGAGCGCTGAGACGGCACCGCCAAATAAACGTGGAATTCTCATCCAGGTGTCAGCCACTCTCTCGATTAAGCCGCGTGCCTCGATCGCGGTGAGTTGATGGCCTCAGCCCGGTCATCAATGACTTCACAAACATCACGTGAAATGTAGTTCTGCCCTTAACGTTGGTTCTTTTCCAGACTAGCTTTACTACCTGGCTTCGCCCGGGACTTGGATTCTTGTCTTGGATTAATACACGGCCTACGTGGAGGGTGGGGGGGGGGATGCGTGACGTCAGCAGGCACACTGCGTGACGCTGCCGCGTGCGGGTGACATCACAGATGTGACGTCAACGCTCATTTGCCGTGCAAAATATATCCATTATTGCGCCCCCCCCCCCCCCCCAAATACAAAAGTCTACTTTTATACTTTTTGCATTGTGTACAGTCTGGAAGCTACCCACATGCCAAATTTCAAGTTTGTTGCATGTTGGGAAGCATGCTAAACATTTCGAACAGACACACATATTCACAAATTTCCTTTTTATATATATAGATGAGAATTACAAACAACTGTTTAACTGCCATGCGACGAGCATTACTCTCAGCGGCACAGCGGTTAGGGAAAGTGCCACCCCTTAACCGTGCGGACCAGAGGTCTCAGAGGTACTTCTGCAACATTCGCTTCCGCGGACCGTTCTTTAACGCGGGCATGCTTTGCACTGCTCCGCGAGAGTTCCAAACGGATTCCTTCATCCTGTGACGCGACTCCAACAGCGCACCCGGGATTCAATTTGGGGGGATATATACCACAACGAATGGAATTGAACTCTTCTCAAACTGACGAGGTAAACGAAGCGGGTCTTGGGCTGGGCACGTCTCCAGAAGAGGCGACGCCCGCTGGTCGACACCCACGCAGGAGTGGCAGCCAGGCGAGCGAAACGCGACCGAGATGACGCCCAACTCTGAGCCAACCGATCGGATCGGCTCGTGGGGCCAACGCCTTGGGGCGGGTGGGAGAGGGGAGGCCTTCATCCAGCAGTGGATTGACACTTACCTCTTCGTCAACAGAGCGCGCGGCTCAGACGAACGCACGCAAGCGCGTGTTTTGTGCATCCACGTTGAGATTTCGGAACGCGCCTGCCGGCTCGTGGCTGAGGCGCCGTGAGCGGCTCCGGCAGCACCGCGTGTGGTCACTACCGCGCAGTAGACGACAAAACCCTCCCCCCACACCCCCCACGACCCCCCCCCCTCTCTCAGGGCATTAATATTTCATCGAGAAATTTGCCCGGCACGCTCCCGCAGCTCCGAGCGAGCCCGCGATAAAGCAGATGCATCCTGCCGGCTGCCGTGAATAATTGACAAGGCGACGAGAAGGCGCGAGGTCGCGGGGTAAGACGCTTCCCTGCAACGCCCCCACCCCCCACCACCCCCCACCACCCCCCCCCCTCGTGTGGCCGGGAGAGGCGCGTGGCCGCCGTCGGACCGTGGAGGTTCATTTGTCGCGAAATATTCCCACGTGGCTGCGGAGAGTGGAGGAGGTAGCTCGCGATTCGTAGCCGCAGCTATAGAGGGGTATGATGATGACGACGATGGTGATGATGATGATGATGCTCGTTTGTGTGTTTTTTTTAGTGCTTTCTTTTACGAACTTCATGAGAATCATAATCTTGAGTTAGACAGCAGGAGGAGGAATCCGATGAGCAATAAAGCTATTTGTTCACAGATGTCCAGTAGTGAATAAAAAAACTAACAAAAACGTAACGATAGAAATGCAAAATAGAGCAAGGTTAAGCAAGTCACGAAAAATAAATACAAATCAAACAATATTTAAGTCCATAAATTCCTTCCGATTATTCTACACTAAATGCAAGCTTGGGCAAGGCAGCAAAACAACAACAACAACAACAGTCCCAGACCATATCAAGACAACGCACAGTCCCGCAATAAATTACATCAAAATCGAAGCAACGCTGCACTGCAAACTCAACAACGTGGTTCCGTGCCCAAGTCTCGAGTATCATCACAGCGATATTAAGACCCCCTCTAAGTCTACTCAGTTGTAAACGAGTACGTGGTGCAGCGTGTAAACATCGGCATTGGGGGAGACAAAGGCGGTCGGGCGCGGCGCTGGCCTCAAGAGGCGCTCGCTGACAGCTCGTGACCACTCGTGACCACTTGCCCGTAGCGTCCGCTAAAGGCTCCCGCGTGGGATGTCTGTCACCGAGCCTTCAGGTAATCACCTGCGATGCAGAGTCTCAAGACGGGCAGCCGACAAGCACCCTGTCACACGGTGCCTGGCGATGTCACTCTGGAGCAGCGTCTTCAGGTGCTTTTAAGACCCCTTTCATTGGGTCCGTTTCTAAACATCCACATCCCGGCTCCGACGAAGGCGTGCATTGAATGACGGGCGATTACCGTTTCTTTATCTTATCTTCATGAGATGTATATAGCGCCTTAACCGATGCGCTTTACGGCAATTGTTACAATTGTACACAGCGTGATTATAATTTGAAATAAAGAATTGGGTTATTCTAAGCGGTGTAGTTTTGATGCGGTAAATCAGGATGGATTGATAAGGAGGGGGTCGGGATAGGCCTCATAGTAGTGGGGGGAGGGGGCGACAGAAAGCTGGGGGGCTGCAAGGCAATCATCCAACATCGCCTTGGGAAGATAAAGGGGGCGGCGAGGGGCTGGAGCCAGGAGGGAGAAGGGATTTACCGGATTTCACGACGCACACGATTCCCCTGCATTCTAAAGCAAAACGTTGGGCGGTATTATAATCCGCGAAACACAAACGTTGTCTTTCGGACAACGTGCTTTGGTCTCGCTCTTCAGAATCACCGTGCACACGGTGATCCTCCGTCGAGATGCGTCGGCGATACGTGAGCACCCAGGGCTCCGAAGAGACCACCCAGCCACTCAGAAAAGTCGCCCACAAGACGCCGGCTCTGCCCATGTCGAAGCAGCGCGTTTCACGATCATCGACTTCTGTCACGTGGCCCTCCGTGGCGATGCCGCATTCTGCCCATCATGAAACGCACCTCATTTCAAAATGACGCCGAACTTTCGGGTGCGTCTCACTTTGCGAAATGTCGCGTAATCGCCGCGTGTGGCGACGTGTGAACTACCCACCGAGTCACGGAGCTCTTGTGTCAGAAGCGACGTGGCCACAAACGGCAGCTCAACGAAGCGGCTTATCACGTGGACATTTATAGCAGACAAATACTCGAAACGCGCGATGGTGATTCTCAAAGTGGAGGACCCGGGGAAAAATCCACGCGACCATAGGGAGAGAGACACGCGTACTCCAAATATACAGCAGGCGTCAGGCTCGGAATCAAAACCCACAACCCTCCTGCATACCGGGCGAGGTGGTTACAATCTCGCCACCGTGGCCACACACATATCTGGAGACGGATGATGTTTCACGATGGGGGGGGGGTAGACGCGACGGTGCCGCTGTAAAGCTGCTCGCGGCGCGCGGCAGACATCTGAATGGGGTCCACAGCGGAAGTCGCAGCTCACTGGCTAAATGACCGGTAACGTGAAACGCTTCGAGTGGCGTGGCAGCGCCTCCTGGCATGCCGCGCTTGTCGCGAGCGGCCACGTGGGGCTGGGCACCTCGTCACGCCGGGCACGGCTGCGGAGGCGCCAGGCAAAAGCAAAGTGAGGCAAAGCTTCGGGGTTCCCAAGCAGCTCAACGGGGCACCGAGGATCAGGACAGCAATATGGGCGTCACGAATATCGCCTCAAATTCAAACACTACTATATAATGAACGAGACAAGCTACTTTCGCATCTCCGATTCGCACGCTTGGCGACGTACGGTGCGAAAGAAGTTAAACCAACGTGCAGCATGTGAATATAATTAACCTCCCTCATAATCATCTCGTCCGCAGCTCTCTCTTCTCATCTCCCTACATCCGTCTGATCCGCAATTGTTTTCTCTCACATCACTGCATCTCAATCTCGTGCCTTCATCTCTCTCATCTCACCGTCTCATCGGTGTCTCTCTTCTTCCCATTTTTTTTCTTTCATCTCCCTAAGTCATCCCAGCCTCGTGCCCATATCTTCTCCTGGCGTCTCGCTCGCAGTTGTATAACTTAGACGTGGGAAGGAGAGGCGCCAACACAAATCCTGCCCAGGAACCTGGGCAGTCACGGCCAGCACCGTGGCTGGCCATGAAAGCTGCTAGCCCAGGCATCACGCGAGCGAGCGAGAGGACGCTTGCTCCGTGAGACGTTAAACACGCACGCCAGGAATTCCTCATTCCCATTGCATTGAGAGGTTATTTTTCTTGGGAGGCGGGGTCCGCGGGAGGGGGGAGGGCATTCTTTTTCAAAGGGCGCCCAAATAGCCCAGCGCAAACAGCCGGGTGACAATGCGTCGGGAGGCTTGCAGCGCATTAAACGCAACGTGTGCGCGCTTGCTTTATGATGTGTCGGCTACGCCTTGAGTTAGCCGCATCACGCACACACACACAGATACAGATTCCCCGTGCACTTCTTTTTCGGCCGGCACGGCACACGAGCGGGTGGTTGGGCCAGGTATTCGAATTGAGGCCCAGGACCGGTTCAGATAAAGATCCCCCGTTTAGCCTTAACACACTGCTGGGGCAAGTGCTGTTAGCGAGCACCAATGTGGATGACCAGCACCACTCCCGGTCGTTTTTGTCTACCCAGTGGCGATGTTTACACACCGCACCAGGTATTCATTTGAGGCTGAATCCACCTAGCGGAAGCCCAGGGCCCGCTACAGATAATGGTCACTGGTGTTGACCGTGAGCGGGATTCGAACTCGGGTGGCCGGGTTCGTAGGGCGGCGCGCTAACCGCTACACCACCGCTCCCTACACACACGCGCACAGAAACGCAGACACACGCGCCGAATCTCATTGTTCTGGCGATCAGCCCCGGCGGTGATGTAACGACAACGACACGTGGGGAAACTCAGAGGCGATGCAGGCTACGCCTCCGAAAGAAACATCGATGAGCGGATAAAGGATCTCCGTGAACTTTTCTCGAGAGATGCGGGGGGTTGGATGGGGGCGGGGGGGACGAACCCGGCCATGAAGCCGGCCTGATAGCGACTCGCGCCGAGACGCCGCCACTGGCGGATGGAGGGAGGGGGGGAGGAAGTGGGGGGGGTCTGAATGTTGGCGCGGGGCGTCCGACATCTGGGTTGAATCGCTGCGGGCATTCCGCGCGTAGGCGCATGAGAGGCTCAGAGAGTTCAGCAGCACGCGCGCGGGAAGAGTTGCAGGCGACCACGTGGTTTCATGAGCGCTCGACCCTCCCCCCCCCCACCGAGCCAGACTCAAACATCCCCCGGCCACTGTTCCCGGCCACGTGAAGACGCGGGAGCGGTGGCGCAACGGTTAGCGACGCTGCGCCATTCAACTCGGAAGTCGGCGGCCACTATTCGATTCCCGTCCACGGCTCACATCAGTGGCGAGTTTTGGTCTCGACCGATCCTGGGGCCTTGCACTTCCGCTGGCCAGCGTGGTGAAGTTTGCTCAAACAATCGTCGCGTTCGACGGGGAGTCGGGGAGGCATTCATCCAGCAGTGGATCGATATGGAGCTGTAGGATAATGGCCAGTGTTTTCATGTCGTGGCCAGCTCATTGACATTCCTCGGCGTTATCGCTCCCCACTCTGAGGACAATTGGTGATCATCGATTGCAATTAAAGGGTCCTGCCAAGTTTTCTCGCAGGAGGGGGGCGATGTAGCGGTGTGTGATCCCAATTGAGGAACTCCCAGCGTGATTTTTCAACGTCGGGAAGTTTGGCCCGTGCCGTGTTTTGTTTCGGCGATGGGAGGAAGCCGGAGGACCCGGAGGAAGGGAGAGAGAGAATAAACAAACGCCGCACAGAAAGGGGCCCGAGTTGGGACTGGAACCCAGGAACGTCTTCCTGTGATGCACACGTATTACCACCCTGCCACCTTGCCAGTTCATATCGTAATGCAATCGGTCTACAAGTGCATCCTAACGCTTCGTTGTTTGGGCATATATTCTAATCACCTTCCATTATTTGTTCAATTTTAGCGGCCTTAGGTTTGGCTGCGCAACTCCATCCGTGAACACAACCCTGAGTCCCCTCTGAGCACCTGAGCGGTGACGATGGTGACCTCTTCGCCGCATCAAAGGGAACGCGCGCCAGTTTGATGTACACGGGGTCCAATACGACTCTGTGTGTGTTAGAAGGCCTCGCCAAGCCATGCTGGTCATGAGGGTTCGTTGGACCACGCGTCGCCACGCTGGTGAGTGCCGGTTGGTGAATGGGGGGGGGGGGGGGGCGCTGCGCAGGTTCGGATGTCGCTCACAGGTCGCCGGGTTCCAAGAGCAGTGGTCGCATCAATGCAGTGCTGGCGACGATTCATCTCCAAGTATGTTATGCTACTTCTCTGTTTCTCTGTGTGTCTCTCTCTCCCCCCTTCTCACTTCTCTTTCTTTAGCTATTCTAGTTTGTCCTCCGAGATTACAAGCGGCGAGGAGTCACCTCGGGTTTCATGTTCGTCACGGTCGCCTTGATATTTGTTTGTGTTTATTTACGTGTTTATTTATTTTGGTAAGCGAGCTCCACTGAGCTAGGTCGCTCTTTTGAAGAAGCGACGTGGCCACAACGGATTGCTCAACGAAGTGGCTCATCGTGTTGAGATGTATAGCACATTAATTAAATGGCTGTGTCGGTTGGAGGAGGGTGTCCGACACAACGTTTAAGTTTCGTGATCTCACCCCCCAAAAAAAATCCATCATGAGTCATAACATCGGTCGCGAGAGCCTAAGTGTTATACATATATACACTATAAATAAAATAATAATAAAAACATCTTAAACGTATTTCGTAAAAGCCACTTCTGCACGTGTCACGCAGCACACGGGCGAGCGCGCCTCGATGTCACGTGACACTCAGGCGTCATCAGCGCTTGAACCCCACGCGTCCCGTACACGTCCCGTACAGGTCGTGCGCGTGCACAGCGTTTCGCCGAGACGCGGCCAAACATTTGGAGCCGTGGGAGTCGGCCCGCTCTGTGGAGCACCACGGGGCCCGCTCGAGCACCTGCCGCGCGCGCATGCCGCGGCGTCGGATGTCGGCGAGATCCGAGGCTGACCCGGGCTGGTGAACATCGCGCACGCCAAGCGATCAGATCCGCCTCCCTGACGTTCACTGACACCGTTCCGAATCGAGCGTGGAACTCGGGGTGTATGGACAGTCAGTGCCGAATTAAGCTAGCGTGGGGCCTGTAGCAGATGTTATAAAGGGGCCCTAAATATAAAAAGCACTTAAATATATATAATGTTACTTGCATAGTAAAGTAATTGTATTTTTTTCATTTCCTTTGCAGCCAGATAATACGACAAATCGCTAACCTTAAACACCCAGTCGTTAATACAAGTTGAAGGCGGTATAGTACTATAGTAATAGAGCAAGTGCAGAATCACTGAACCGGAATTGATAGCGTGAAAGCATTTAGCGCGAGGCCCTTGAAAGTGCGGGGCCCGTAGCACGTGTAGCTACTTGTGCTCCTAGGATAATCCGGCACTGTGTACATTATGTTTGTCTGTTGAACTTCTTTCGCATCGTACGTCGCCAAGCGTGCTAATCGGAGGTGCCGGGGAGGGGAGATCAACGAGCTAAACACGTGAAAATCACTTCCAGCGTAAGGTGAAAAAAAAAAAAATTATTTATATTTTTTTCACCTACGTGACTTTACCGAAAGAACCAAAGAGTATGGATCCTTGCAGTCACGAAAACTTAAAATCTAGATACAGGCTGAAAACCCCTGCTTGGCTTCCGAGATGTGAATAGCTCAGGCGCATTTAAAAATGCGATTCTACCTCGACAGCTCGTGGCTCCTGCTTGCTTCACCGTTCGCTTCCACGGCGGACATCACCACCGATGTCCGCCGTGACCGCGAATCCAACTCGGGGCCGGCGGGTGCGCTGACCGCGGCGCCACCGCTCCTCTCGCGCACTCGCTCATTCAAACGCCGTCGTTTTAAAGGTCCCGGCGGCATCGGTGTCTCGGGTGAATCTACACGTGGTCGCGGCTGTTATTGGCCAACTGTGGTGCGTGGTCGCTGCAGCGGTATATATTTGGCATGTTTATATACTGACAAAGTACAGCCCCGTGGAGGTTATTGGATAACCGAGATTAAGTATTTGCTTGACAGCCACACTCAACTCTTCAACCCCGCACACGCCTCTCAGTTACCCCTGTGCTGTGATTGAGGCGCGTTGTTGTGGGCAGATTGTAATGCGGTGGCCGTACGCTCGTTCCGTTCGCTTGTCTGTGTCATGACGACTTCGACGCACTTGTCTTGAGATGGTTTATTTTATTTAAGGACCCACGTGCTCACACTCGGACGGGCGGAGACCTCCATTGCAACAGCCCCGAGTCTCCCGCGCATCTCCACCTTATATACGGTCCGAGGCCACGCCCCCATTCCCGAACCTTCTCGCTGGTTCGAGACCGCTCGCTCCACCGGCAGACTCGACCGTCCTCTTCCATCACCTGGCCACGCTCCCTTCTCGATCATTCCCGGAGCCACTAGTCCCTTCGCATTCACAGCTGACTCCCCCGTCATTACCTCCCGTGGCCACTAGTCCATTCGCACTGCAGGCTGACTCCCCTGGCATTACCTCCCGTGGCCACTAGTCCCTTCGCACTCACAGCTGACTCCCCTGTCAATATCTCCAGTAGCCACTAGTCCACTCACACCGAATGTAGACTCTACTCTCATAACATACGTTTGGTGAACTTCTTTGGCACCGCACCGCTCTCACTCGCCCATGCGGTTTCGGGTCTCTACCGCGTGGTGCTTCGGCGTGATGTGTCCGACGTTTCGCTGCTCCCGTAGAAGCTCCCGTGACGGCCGGCGTGAGAACAATCTCTCACGGTACGGCTTCGTCGAGCGGCTGTGAGAGGCAGTGACAGCTTCGGGAGTCTTTCATCCAGCAGTGGATAGATCATGCCTGCCGATGCTGCTGCCGATGATGATTACAGGGCAGGAGATGCAACTATGCTTGTAACTTGAGGAATCGACCGGAGAGGAACTGGCCATTCGACTCGTATTCAGTTTGAGATGTCATCATCATGGTCATCATCTCTGAGAAGTGATCACCCGTTGTTGATTACAGACGCTGGAGGAATGTGCAGAGTTCCACCCACGCGTCCTACCCCCTGCACCCCACCCCCTCCACCATCTGCATTCCGACGCTGCCCGAGCCGAGTTTTATTGCAAGACGCGGTCTGAGTTTCGTAACAACATTCACAGCAGCAAAAAACCGACTCCGAATGCTACGGACATTACGTAATCGTGGGTGAGAATGAAGTTGACACTGGATCACACGTGTGGAGAATTATGAGAATAATCCCAGGAATTAATCTGGTTAGTATTAGTATTCGCTCAAACACGTGACAGAGCGCTTCACCTTCTAAGTTCACAAGTTCAAATCCCAATCGGGGTTCGACTCAGCCAGTCATACCTCCAATGTCAATAACTTGTACTGGAAACCCACTTCATGGGAAGTTGACCATGGGCTAATTAGTCATGGGAATGTGTAATTTCCACCATCGCACTCAAAGGAAACGCAAGCCACGTCGTTGCGCACAGCGGTGTAGCTGTTGAGTGCGCAAGCAGTGCAACTGCACAGGGCCAAAGAACGCCGCGCTCCCAAGACGGCGGAGATTGGACAGGAAGGGCCCATGCCAACTCAGGGCCATGCCAACTCAGGGCCATGCCAACTCAGGGCCATGCCAACCGCATGGGGTTGTATTCGACTTAGCTTTTTTGCGTTGAACAGGACCACGTGGTTTAGCTGGAGTGCCCTTGCCAATCGCGTCTGGTAGGCCAGTAGAATTTGTTCAACAAGCCTGACTCTACTGATGAGACCCAGAAGGTCGAAACCGGCGCACAGCTGAATTGATTAAACCCATGCAGATGGATAATGTTTGTCTGGAAAGCAAGTAGGCCGATGGACTAACGCACATATTTGTGCGTAAATAAGTGGAAATTGAATGGAGCTGTGTTCATATCCACAAAGACACTGGCCAAGGAGACATCCTCAAGACTTTTTTTACTGAGCCACTGCCATCTGACACTGGACAATCTGCTGACCAGCAGAATGGAGTCGTTGCCCGATTTCTCCACGATCCCTCACCATGAAGCAAGACTCAGCTGCTGGCAGAGACACGTCCCGTTCTTTCCTCGAACGTTGTACCACCAGCACCACCACCACCACAAGCAGCAGCATCACCAGCACCACCACTACACCACCACCCGTTAACTCAGCCGAAAGACGCCCTTGTTAGTCACCTTCGTTATTTCAGTGCTAAAGTTTTATAATTGCGATATGCACAATTGTAAAGTGCAATCGAAGTGAATACGGTAATAGCTGCAACTCGTAACACGCCGCAGCGGGCGAACCGTCATCAGGGCGCGAGGAGGAGCCACGGACAAGCGGCAGCCGCGGGATCAGCCGGTGCCAACCATTTCCCAATCTCTGCGGTCCTCTATATATGACGCTGTTATCGGCCAATTCACGAGTGTTTACATGCGAGATGAAATGGACATTATGGCGGGACCCCGGGGTCCCGAATAAACTGAATTTAAGATCGTAATTAATTTTTTAATTATTTACTCTTGATTTGCGGCTTTCGCGACTGCAGGAATCCATTCTCTTTGTTTTTTTGGTAAAGTCACGTAGGTCGAAAAAATCATAGATCACGACGTTTCGATCGCCACGCAAGCAATCGTCTGCAGGTGGCGATTGCTTGTGTGGCGATCGAAACGTCGTGATCTATTATAATTCATTTATTTTTGGCGACTCCGTCCCACCGCGCACATCAACGCCGCGACCCGCCTGGCGCCGATCATTCTGTCGTCGTGTCGTCCAAGCGCAGCAGCGAGGACGAATGCGCAGAAGAAACAAAACTTTGAAACTTTGATGAGCGCATCGTGTAGAGCTCGTCGAGAGGACTAGATTGAAGGCGAACCATACGGCAACAGACATACAATGGCGTGGCAACGCAGTTTATGCGAGAGCCGGGGGCTTATGGGATCTCGGGGTCCCTCCATAAGGTTCAAATATCGGCACATGGCTGGTAGCAATACACACAGTGACGTATATGTCTCTAATTACCAGGTTACAAGTCTACAATACAAGTCAACACATTCGTCAAAAGATTGCCAATCGGGCGTATCATTGTGCTACAATATTGTGTTTCAACCTGCAAGATATATATCTATACACACACACATTTTTACGGGACTTGCTCAAAACATGAGGCCATGGGTTGCAGCAGACCTCTTAAATCCCCGGCGTGAATGGAGCCCCGGCCACCAAGACCGACAGAGAAACGACACGGGACCCTCCGCGTGAGCCAGCGGCTGGGGTTGGCGATGCAGGAGGTGGAGGGGCGGCTGGGGGGCTGCGATGGAAGGGGGTGTGGATGGGGAATGATCGCGCCACGACATCGGCACGTTGCTCAACACCAGCGGCGGCTCCGACGTTGCCACAGACGCGAGAGCGCGCGCTGCTGCTGCCGCCGCCGCCGCCGCTGCTGCTGCTGCGTCTCTCCCCGGCGCCTGCCGCTACTCGGGACCCACGTGCCGTGCCCGAGTGGCGGGGGCGGCCCCGTGCCGCGTTGTTGCGACAAACCAAACAATGCCCGTGCAGCCTGTGCACCGCTCCTGCGTCTGACGCGCCGCGCGTGTGCCGTGCGTTTGAGTGCGAGTCGCCTGGGTCGTGAAATACGTTTGAGAAAACAAACCCGTGCGCGAGGACGGACGCACGCACGCACGCGTTAGTCAATCTGGTTTTCACAGTTTGCTCTTTCCAACCAATTGTGCATTCCGATTGTGCCGTCGGGGGCATGGCATCGCCATTCCCGAGACGTTGACATTCGCAGCTCAGCAGCTCGAGGCGTCCTGTTTGTCGAGTTGTATTTATACGAAGCGTCGCTCGTTTATGCAAATTACGGCTCACAGGCATCGAGGAGTCACATGCAAGCGGCGAGGCAGCCAGGCGGTGAGCCGGAGCTCTCAGTTGCCCAAGCTCTGTGGTCCTTGACATATGTCGCATGTCGCCAGCCGATTAACGAGTGATCACAGTACAGCAGTGCATCACCCTGTGCGAGAGAATGGCTGTTGAAGAGGACGTAACAGAACAACTCCTGAAGTCGCTCCAAAGGGGGCATCTTTAGCCACACCGAGGTGCATAGCTTAGTCCTGACCTCCAAAGGGCGCGAGACGCATGCCATTCAAAACCGAAATGACTGAAGAGCTGCAGGAATTTTGAGAAATGGAGCTACGAACCCACATTCTTTGGGTCTTTCGGTAAAGTCACGTAGATAGGTTAAAAGAAAATAAAATAACAGGAAGGTGACGATCGCTTGTGTTGTGGTCGAAACGTCATAGTTTTTTTGTTCTTTTTTGTAATTTTCTTTGAACCTATGAACGGGACTTTACCGAAAAACCCAAAGAATATGAATTCGTGCAGCCACGAAAGCTTTCAGTCAAGATTCTACGAACCCAAGTTCACGCGATGTTTTTTTCGGAGCAGTCATGGGGCGACCGGGTCGAGACCATAAACCGGCGACACCTGCGAATCCGGCTAAATCACAGGCTCTGTCTCGTTACTTAAATAAAAAAAAAGACTCCATCGCTGGGTCGGTCTTCCTGGCTGATGTTATCTGGAAAATTCGGTCAGCTAGACGAACTCCAGACTCGCTTCATCCTTTCGAGTCTCATCAGCTTATGAAGGAACACTCACCAGGTATTCTTGGCAAGGGCACTCCCCTTTCACGATGGGACTCGGCGTAACAGAGAAACGTTCCACAAGAGTCCTGAGTGACTGTTTTCTCTCTCTCTCTCTAAAACCTGGATGACGTATAAACGGATTGAGGAAAGACCGCCCGTTGTCAGCGTGGTGTATAATTATCGGCCTCGTGAATTTTAATCGGACAATATCCACACAGTGGCAATTACAGCAGCGGTCTCGCCACCAAACACACACACGCGCAACACAAACCACACACAATTACGGGCCGCGTTCATGCATATATACATGATTACGAGTTTTATTTAAAAGTAGTATTATTATAATTGTTTTTTTTCTCACTGACGTTCATAGAGAGGCGTTCACAGAGAAGATTAAGCACGTAGCCGTCTTCCTAAGACGCATATAATTACAGAGTCTTGTCGGCAGGTACCATCACGGCAAGCAAATGCGTGTCTTCAGCTGCGACTTAGCAACAATCGATGTTCGAGACCCACGCCTCCAGCAACACCCTCCCCCCCTCAATCTCCCCCCTACCCCCCCCCCCGCGGGGAAGCATCCCGCGTGTACGGCGCCGGTTCGGGTGGCGCAGATATCGCGATACGAGGCACGATACGAAACGAGCGTCGCCACGATAATCGCGCATCGTTCCTGAATTTTGCAGAGCGTGCTCGCGGCGAGTTGAGCGTTTCCCGTTTTATTTTTTCCCAACTGTTGCATGTCCCGACAAAAAAACTAATTATTTAAACGGCAAACTCAATCAGTAAAGTTGTAACGAAATACATTAACTGTTATCTATTAAGGTCATACTTTGGAAGAATTTTTTTTCTGTTGGGAGTGATTGAGGGTCGTGGCTTTGATTATGACGTCGCCATCGTCGCGGGCCACGTGATTGCTTCATTATTTCCTCGTGCAACTAACGGCACGTGGATCAAACGCGCTGCGGATTGTCGGAGTCACGGAGATTAGAAGACTCGTGGAAGGCTTACGCTGAGTGAACTGCAACTGAAGAAGCTTTAAGTTAATCTTGATGCTGTGTTGGACGTACAGAAAAGCACTCGGGCAATCGAACTTAACGGTGAAGTACAATTAAGAACTAACGGGAAACCGGTTATCGCGACAATCGCCCCAAATCGTCTCAAATGATCCCGCGGCAATCATAGCTGTGACCGGCGTTCGTACCGGGTGGTAGCCCCCGATGGGGCCACCACATCAAACGCGTGGGGACGAGGTCACCCCTCGACCTGATGGAGCGCCCTGGCCTGGGCACGCTTGGTAACGGCCAAAGGTCATGACGTATGGCGAGACTCCAAAGCCAGGGGCGTGGACGAGGGGCGGGTGGGGGGGAGCCGAGGAATGTGACCCCCACCCGCAACTCCCCCCCCCTCCCACTACCACCATCAACTCTGAAATTCTTCTTGTCACAGCTTCTGTCCATCCCCCCCCCCCCCCCAGAAGACGGGGAGATTTGGAAACTGCGAATGAGCTTAAATCAGCGGGAGTTTACATTCAAGAGGAAAAGTTGGTTCAAACAGAGATCATCATGGTGAGGTGGCTGCGGCTTGGGGAGGCCTTCATCCAGCAGTGGACTGACCATGGCTCATGGTGATGATGATTGTGATCGTGACAGAAACAACAACAATAACAAAGTCATCCTTAGATCGGACCAAGAGCTCACAAAGCACTTCATATTCCCATCGGAATCTCAAGCGTAATATGAAACACAAGGCTCAAGAGAGATTCATCATCGTCGGCCACGATATATCAACTGCTGGATGCAACAATCCATCTCGGGCTCCTGCACGCGGTCTGGTCGATTGGCTCCAACTCTCGACCGCGTTCCCTGCATTTGGCCGCTGGCCATCATCTGTGAAAAAGAGCTTCATAGCTCATCAGATTCCTCCTGCAGTCTAAATAAAGATGATTCACCGTGCATCTGAGCGACGTGGTAATGCCCAAGGCCACGTACGTTTCCTTGACAGTCAACGTGGCATCCTCTACTTTGCATATGTTCTCTCATCCGTGTGTTCCTCTTCCCATCTCTCAGCGTAATTCCAAGCATGAGCCTCTCCATGTTACGTCTGGACTATACAACAACAGTGGAGAGATTCAAATCTGTGAACTAAAACGCGGCTCTTTGATGCTCAGTTGAACGTTACTAAAATAGCTTTGGAACAAATGCCTCTTCAGGCGTTGCTTACAAACGGGCACTGAATTAGGGAATCGTCCCGAGAGGAGCAAGCGGAGTTCCAAAGGTCACGGAGCCAGGACTTAATGCCAGCCGGGTCCGTCCAGATCGGCGACCCAGAAAAAGTGTCCGCATGCAGCACGCTTAATCCAGTCTACCTCTCGATATGGCTGTGCATGGCGACCTGTCACGTGCCATCTACTGCAGTCTTCGACCAGCGACCCGGGTAGTGTTCAATCAGCAACTGAGACCTGTCTCGGAGGATGATGATGACGATGATGAGAAAATGTGTCATCAGCCAGAGGGCGCATTTAGAATCAAGGAAGTTCAAATATGGGCATGAATAAGACGAAAGTCCAGTGAGCTAAGAGGAAGCAGAGACCACTTAAGAGCCTTACGACCTAAATACAAAACATTTGGAAGACACTAATACCCGAGGTTATGGCTGTTTTAGAGGAGGGCGATTCTTTCAAGCGAGCGCATTAACCAAAGCACGAGCCGAGTATTTAAGTTTGCCCTGCCGGGCAGGGTTAACGATGAACTTGTCGAGATCATGACAACTTGGTGTATCTGCTCGTGGAACACTGCCGATGCAAACTTCCGGTTCATTCACTAAAGCTCGGGGGGGAGGGGTCGCACGAAACCCGGGGGCAGTGGTTAGCACCCCGCGCCGTGAACCCGGCACCCCGAGTTCAATCCCCGGCCATGGCTAACAATCAGTGACGGATTACGTCGGAACCCAATCCTGGGACGCCCCCCCCCCTCCAACCCCTCCCCTCGCTGACCAACATGGTGAATTATGGTCAAACAACCCCCATTAATAACCGACCCCGTGTGGAAAAAAAAACCCTCTTCAACCAGCAGTGAACTAACACGCGGCAGTAAATTATAATAATGACGACGGCAGCATGCACGAGCTGTACACAGCGGACGGAGAATGTCGCAGCGACGGCCTTGGCTTTGTTCCTGCGTGCTGCATGAAAGCCACCTTGACAACCTGCACGACACAGCCACCTTGACAACCAGGTTTACAGCGAACCAGTTCCTGTTTACAGGCCTCATGCAAATCCTCCGCAAGGTAAATCTGCTCTCGGATTCACATCGGGCCTCTGCACATCTGCTACTGGCTGCAGTGGATGGGGTAGGTGGGTGGAGAGGCGTTAGAGCAACGGGGGTGGTGGAGACCCTGGTAGGAGACATCTGTGTGGGTGGGGGTTATGGATAGAGGGGGTGGGTTAGTGGTGGTGGTGTTGGAGGAGGAGGGGGAGTCGTGGGCCCTCTTACCTACATTCCAGGAATTCTGTCCAAATGCCACTGGCACCTTGAAAGGCCTCTGAGCCCAGCCTGCGGGGAGCAGTGGCCAGAACCGTGCAGTGGAGCCGTGTTGCAGTATCCCATTCAGAATAATTCGACCAATTAGCCAACACGATGGAATTTCAAAAACCGCAAACAAGACGTGCGGACGTGTGCTGGGCGGGTGTGGGGGGTTGATGAGGACCTAGAAATGATCACGTTCAGTCCGTGACTGGGTGTGATCACGGACAAAATAGCTTGGCCCTTCCGTGAAATAGCTGAAATTCCTCAATTAAAGAACCTTCAGATTCAATTGAACTTCTTGAAAAAAAAATACCAGTGCAGTCAATTAAACTGTGCTCGGCTGTCTAAAAAAGAAAGAGCTTAGCCCCTTTAGAAATTCAACATTCCTCAAAGCCCAAATCATTTCCCACCGCGACACCAACGTTATCTTTACGGTTGGGAACTGCCAAACCTCCTCTGATTAAAACTCTTTGGCGACTTAAAAAACAAATTGCACGCGGATCTCTCTCGCGCCTGCGAGCCTTGTGTGAGCAAGGCGATGGCAGATCTCCATCCTTGCGTCAAACACCGCGCCTCTTGCCAAAATAGCGCTCGTGTTTGATTCTCGCGCAATTATATTGTTGTTGTTACGCTTGTTTACCCTGCAAAGTCTCACCCGCAGGGTCGAACAACGCGGACAAAGCAGGAGGAAGAGGAGGAAGAAGATGATCAGTGTTCGTGTGCCGAGTGCGTTGCGTGCGTTCTGTATAGGACAGCAAACATCGTAACTCGGGAGACAAAGGCGGCCAGGCGTGGTGAATGTCACCCACGCCTTCGTATCTTCAAATGTGGGGCTCGCTACCCGCACTTGCCCGAAGAGTGTGTAGGAGGCTACACGGCGTATCTTTGCCTTTGTGTGTTCTGAATGAGCATCACCGGGGCGGGTCTGTGGTGACCGTATACGCGCGATGACGTCAGCAGCTTTATTCAGCCACTGTAGCCAGCGCAAGCGTAAACACAAAGACAAAGACCCCCGTATAGCCTTCGCCGACTTTTGCGGGCAAGGGCAGTTATCGAACACCTACGAAGACCGGCACGGCACACAAGAGGGGGAGGGAGGGTGGGTGGTCAGCACCCAAGCCCGACCGTCTTTGTCTCCCTAGCGGCGAGTTTTACATATGTTCACACATCGCACCAGGTACTCATTTGAGGCTGAGTCGACCTTAAGGGAGGGGGGGAGGTGCTCAGCACCGGTTCAGATAATCGAACTCGAGTGGCTGGGTTTGTAGCGCAACGCGCTAACGACGGCACCGCCGCTTGTCGCATGAAACACGCGGACACAGCGCACGCCTCCACGCGTCACTGGCGTCTGTGCGTGGGCAGCCGCACGCACAGACGCCAGTGACACGGGGAGCGTCACCTCTTGCAACGTTGTTTTATAGCCGGCGTGGAAGCTCGAATGTGTAAATGAGTGAGAAACGCCCTCCCACCATCACAAGGGGATAATAGTGCAGGCTGGAAAAGCCATAATACTCCACAGCAACTTTTATGGTTCAGCATTTGCAGACTTCGCAGAAGTGAGCATTGGTGACTACGCTGTGCTGATGAGTCCTAATGAGGATGTAACCGCTGCTGTTAGTCAGTCACATTTGCTCAAACGTACGTCGACGGTGACCCAAGACAATGGGACCGGAATGCACTCGTTCAGGAAATGCTGATGGGGGGAGGGGGGGGTTTGCATGACGCGCACCCGAGATGTGTTCCTGACACGCGTGGAGTGTCCTGTTGGAAAGAGCCTCCAAGAAGACTCCACCAGAATGTCCCGTGCAGGGCCCTCTCTGAGTTCGAGCGGCGGCGGCGGGAGCCAGCGTTGCGACTTTCAGGGCCGCCCCTGTGCCCCATAACGTGGATCATTAGACCCAAGCCGAAACATAACATATACAAAATATAGTTTATAAAAATATATATATTTGTTTTAATGATAGAATATAGTATTGTCTTCAGTATGACATAAGTATAACAAATTTGCAGTCGATACCACATTGGGAAGTGAGTTAAAACCGAGTTACAACATTTGAGGATACAACAACAACAACAACAGACAGAGTGAGTTAAAAGAAAGCGTGTAACAACAGTTTAGTCTCAAGGCCTCTACGCGTCTCCCACCAACCTCGTTGAAGCCGACTTGGCATCCTCACTCTTTCCTCCGTGCGAAAGGGAGCCAGCCATCTCTTTGGCAAGAATTCTATCAGCATTGGAAAAATCAGTGGTGTAGCTAGAAATGGATCGCCCTGTACTTACTCACAAGTTGTACAGTGGCGTGTATTGTTTCACCCGTTTGAGTGGGTATATTTTGGTGATATAATTACGCCAGAATTTGTTGTCATATCGTTCGGTGCAATCCTTAGGGAGGGTGGCAGCACACACGATACGATTTATAAAAAACACAGATTTAATGTGGAGTGGTGGCGCTGTGGTCAGCGCGCTGTGCTATTTACGGCTCCTGGCCACGGCTACCATCAATTTGTGCCACGAGGTCGTGACTGACATCTCGACCCTACGACACTGACCAGCATGGTGAAGTATGGTCAAACAACTGCCGTGACCGACATGGTGTTCTGAGGCCTTCATCCAGCAGCAGATTGACAAAGGGCTGTATATTGCCATCATTATTATTGTAGTGTTATAAAATCATTTACGGCGCGCAAAATATCCGAGACTTTCATCAGACCAATGCTCACATACTGGAATCATCAACGGTAAAAGTGCAGCCCTGCAATCATTTTGCAATGCCGCTACAGGCCAAGGTGCCTGCACTAGTGGGAACTCTTAAAGGGGCCCTCCAGAGTGTATCCTTGGCCTACTCTTCCACACTGGCCAAACGTCTTGGACGCGGTGTGAGTACCCACACTGTACCCCACCATCGACTCTGTTGTACCCATCCATAGGGGCCGTCTATAAATGACGTCACGCGATTTTGGACGATTTTTGACTCCCCCCCCCCCCTCGTCACATGGCGTCACAAAAAGTCAGACCCCCCTCAAATATGACGTCACAAAGCTCTGCCCCCCCCCCCTCAAAACCATATTTCCATTTTTAAAATAAAACATGCTTCAAATCGCTTTAAACTATTGTCATTGTAGTGCGTATTTAATGTGGCGCTGCACTCTGATGTTGCAGGATAAAACATTTATTCAAAAAGTCTATTTAATGAAGTAGAACGTGTTGTCTATATTTATTTCAAGTTGCGCATTTTGATGTGACGTCACATTTCTCACCCCCCCCCCCTCTCATCACACATCGTCACAAATATCTGACTCCCCAACCCCTAGGTGCGTGACGTCACATATGGACGGCCCCATACCGCTGAGTGGAGAGAAGCAGGGGGTGGGGGAGTGGATTAAAAAAAAACTTACAACCTTCTTTTCAACTGCCGCACAGAAGACTGGGAGATTCGAATCGAACCGGCGACCTCTGGATTGCAAGTCGAGTGCGCTAACCATCAAACACCACGCCAGCATCCCGTGGAATCAACAGCCATCCCTCAATTAGCCCACATGGCCCTTTCGTGGTTGAAGTGGCCCACCCCCTGTTTATTTTCATGGGTTCAGGAGGTTCAAAGCGTTGCTGGCTGTACCCACGCAGGACGCTCAAAATAAACCATCGCCGCATTGTCCCGGCGCTCAGAATTTGGCACCGGGCGGCCAGATGCTGGGTTGGTCTCGCACAATCGGCGCGGTTATAATTTTAGCTCACAATGCGCGCACGGCCTGAGAAAATGGTGAGCAGAGCCGCCACTACATCTGATGGTTCCGCCAAACCGCTGCGAACGTGCGCGCAGTCTTGTCAGGTCGCGGAAGCGAGAACAGAGTTTGTGCCTGGGCTTGCACTGACGATGGGGAGACCTGTCTGACTAGGAATAACAGTGGTCGAAGGCTTGGGATGCCGGTGGGCTAAGAGATGGCGGTTTAAAATAGATTCTGGATAGATTCCCATCCATATCGCTGGGTGGACAGATTCTTGAATCTATCCGTGCGAACATTTGAGTGTCACCCACTCGTATGTGTGGTGGTTCTCCAGGCTCTCGGGTATCCAACCCATGTGAAGCAAAACACTCTCATGAATGGAATTGGCCAAAAATCCCAATGTAGCGGGACCCTCAGAAATATTGGACATGAGACTCAGTGAGCCTCTCCTGGATAAATAAAAAGCATTGTTCATACACTTCAAGAGCTCATTAAACATACATTGGCAGAGCAAATGCACTGTATTTATATTAAAAAATACAGTGGTGGCCAAGGAATGGAATACATCCAAGAGGATGTCCAACTCGGAAACGAAGCGATAAAATCAGCTCGTGTGCTCGATGGATTATTCCAACAGGATCGTGAAGGACGTCAACAGCTTGAGGGGGGGGGGGGCGGATGCCTTCATCCAGCAGTAGATTGCCCATGCCCTTCGATAATGACATGCACGTATAGTTGCATTTGTGCAGTTTTAGTCGAGAGTCCTGGACACCCGATCCGACATCTGCCTCGTGTTTATTTACACTGCTCGGGCTGGGGTTGTTGGGTGTAGCAGGGTGGGGAGGGGGGAGGAAAGGGGGGTGGTCGGGTGGTTGGCGGGGACGCTGCTGCGTGCTGTTTGGTTGGGGGGGGGTGGATGAGGATGTGTGTTTTCCATTGTCTCACCACCACCACCTCCTCCTCCCCGCTCCCACTGCCGCCCCCGCCGCCGCCGCCGCTGCCGCTGCTGCTGCCCGGAGGCCCCAGCACAGGAAGGAGGGCTCTGACCCCGACTGGCCAAGCAGGGCGGTTCCCACAGCGCTCGCCGCCGCCGCCCCTGCGGAGTGAAACTCCTCCGGGGCTGGCCGAGCGCAGGCACAGAGAGCGCCGCAGCCGCAGCGTCCCGTGGCACGCAGCTGGCCGGGATTACGGGATTCGTGCAAAGGGATGGCCCGTATCTGATGCGCCAATAAGACCCAATGAAGGCCCCCTGTATACATATCATTGTACGCGTCTCAGAATATTGGCGTTCCGTTCCAAACGCTGTACCGTACGCGCTGTGCTAAAACCGAAACTCTTAAAAAATATTAATATGAAAACAATAAATGTTTTCCATAAGGCGCAGTGGTGTTTTGTTGTTGCAGGGACTGCAACGAACATTCACTGAGTGTGGGTAAGGACGCCCCATCGCTAGAAGGAACGATCGTCGTGATGATGATGGCGCAACGTACGAGACTGGTGGTGGAATGACAGTCAAAGGAGGGAGCACGCGCCTCAAAGGACGGCCGCCGTGTAGATGGAGAGATGAGATCAGCTCAGGCGAACGAGACGGACTGTGGCACCGCAGCACCGCGGGGAAGCGGCATTCATCCAACAGCGGGTAGACAATGACTGACGTTGATGACGATGAGGAATCTTTTTAAGGTCATGATCCCATACAAAGGCGATAAGACCGTGAATGAGTTTCGTTTCCCTCTCCGGGCATTGGTTCACTTTGCGATGAAGTGCTCCGTCGTGGCGTTAACCGAGACAGCCCCGACCCCATCGTCGTTCGTATGACCAGGAGCAGCACCAATCCCCACAGGGGCAATAAGAGACTAAAAGCGGAACCATGCATCGCCATAACCATCGCGCCAGATCATAAAAGGCGCTGTTGTCACCACACCGTATTTGCGACCAGCGCCACCTTGGTGACGCGTTCTCGTTGTCAACCTTCCCCCGTCATCTAATTTCCTGGACAACTCCGACTACGCGCGTTGGCATACGTCGCGTGCTGTGCGTGCGTACTGCAAGTTGAACTTCTTTCGCACCGCACGTGGCCAACCGTGCTCATCGGAGTGTTGGGGGGGGGAAGACAAACGAAACACACACACGGCAAAAGCAGTTCGAAAGAAGTGCATCTCCGCTCGTTTCCCTTCCTCACTGCCCTGCACATCGCGTGTGACCCCCCCCCTTCCTCCTCTTCTTCTGCGCCACGCTGAGGATGCTCGCGCGCGCTCCCCTTCCACACAGAGCTCCCTTAATGCCGTGCACATTGCGTGGGACGAAGAATCCTTACCACCCCCCCCCCCCCCCAATTATTCTTCTGGGCCACGTTGGGCCACGCTGGGCCACGCTGGGCCACGCCGAAGGGGCCCATGCGGAGTGTCCCGGGCGGAGTGGCCAGCTCGCGCTCCGTGCGCCTCGCGTGCACTCCCCGCCCCACGCGGCTTTGATGATCTAAACGCAGTCATGTGACCCGAGGAATTCCAGCTATGTGGGCGAGACCGTACCACTTGCAGCGTTTGCTTGCGAGCGGACCGTATCCAAAGCGGGCTTCCGTGACCCCGATCAATGGGATTTTTTTGGGTGACTCATCGAAACTCATCTGCTTTGGGGGTGTTTGTTGTTGTTGTTTACGACCGTTCGGCTAAATTTGACTCGCCCGTTAAGGGACGGGCCCCGTGACGCCGAGCGTTTTATTTCTCAACTGCATCGGCGCACACCCCTCCGACCTCGCCTCGGCGAATGGTACGACCCGGGTAGGTGGAACTTGGAAACGCCACAGATCAGCGAAGCGTCGAGGCTAAATGGAGAGGAGGCTCAAGTAATTGAAGTTGTGTTTGACGGCGTCGGCTCCGGCTCAGTGACGCGCTCCCTCGCTCGCTCGCTCCGCGGCACGCCCGGCCACTCTGACGAGAAGGCAACGGGGGGAAGGGGTGGTTACAGGGGAGGAGGAGGAAGAAGGAGGAGGAGGAGCAGCGGAGGTGGTCTCCGTGCCGTCGACTGACTCGACTCGCCACCACCGACGAGGGGAAACAGACCCGCGAAGAGTGCGTGACGACAAACCCCCCCCCCCGAGCTTGTCCGAGCACAGCGCCTCGCCACAATCGCCCCCAAGTTTTGTCGGCATCGCCACAGCCTCCCCCACCCACCCATCCACCCGGCAGCCTGCACCGAACTGTGGACAGCACCGCGCGGGCCGCCCAGGAAACCGCCCACCCACCCGCCCGCTCGCTCCATCGCCCGCCCGCCCGCCCACCCGCTCCATCGCTCGCCCCATCTCAGCGGCGGTCGCTCTTCTCGCGCGCCTCGCCCCAGCGGTAGCGCACGGAGAATCGCTCTTCTCGCGCGCACACGCGGCACGGAGGAGGAGGAGGAGCGGCGGCGTCGTCGAGAAGAAGGGAAGATGATTCTGCCACAGGGCCCAAACAGGGTCAACTCGAGCAAGCCGGTAAGGGCGCACTCGTCCGCTTTGTGTGTTTTTTTTTGACTTTTACGCTCCGCACAGACTTACGAATTCGTTGAGATGGCCGTCAATTGAGTCGTGAGTGATGTGACGTATTGATGGTGATATTATTATACTACGGCTAGAAAACTGTGAGGTGTGGGAGGGCATGAATGCTACTTTCATGCCCCCAAAATGTTACTTCATGAGGGCGCCACGGTGGCTAGGAGAGGTTAACTACCTCGCCTGGTCTGCAGGAGGTCGTGGGTTCGATCCCGACCCTGGCGTCTGCTGTATATTTGGAGTTTGCGTGTCTCTCTTTCTCTCTCCCCGTGGTCGCGTGGATTTTTCTCCGGGTGCTCCGGTTTTTCTCTCCACATTTAGATAATGCGTTTAGAGAGTTTTGCCATACATTTCCACGTGATAAGCCACTTCTATGGGCTATCATTTGTGGCCAGGTCACTTCTGAAAAAGAGCTACATAGCTCCGTGGGCCTTACCTGGTAAAATAAAACACTTTTAGTTTTACTTGTAGCTGGGAAAAAATATTTTTTGGAAATGTTGGCTTCTAAAAATCACACCCTCGCCCCTCCACCCAGACGTTGTTGGGTTCAACTTCATACGCCAGGCCGAGACAAAAGTCTTCAGCTGCTCTGAGTCTCAAGCCGAGCGATGCAATTAAAAGTAAATGATCTCCACGATCAGTAAACCGAGTGATTTGCCTCCCAAGGAGTGTGCCGTGAAAGCTGGTAGAAAGCGGGTACAGCTTGCTCCAGATGACTCCCAGGCGCGTACACGATGTCCTCGCACACAAAGCAGATGTTCATTTTATTATTTTATTATTATAAATACTAAATTATTCTGGCCTTATTTAGATGTGCTGTAATATATTAAACGTATTCGTATTGGCTTTTATTTATTTTGGTTGTTTCGGATATTTTCTGGATTTTTCGATGGATTTTAGCCCTCCACCCCTGCCATTCCCTTTTACAAATAAGATATCGAGACGACGCTTGTTGTTTTGATGCGGTTCAACTCGCCCAAGTGCTCACTGCAATTGTCCGATCTTACGTTGGGACCGTTGATTTTCCGAATACCAAAATCGATTTTCAAGTAGATACAATATCAACCCTACCCCCCGATCTACCCCCTCTAAACTATACACTGTGAGAAGCATTTGCTCTTTTTGACGTTCGTCGTTGTGCAATTGTCTTCATTCCTGCGTTGCAAGCCATGTCACCCGGAGCCCATTTGAAGGAGACGCTTCGTGTTGACAGATTCCCACCTGGTGTTTGAACGACGAAGCGCGATGATGATGATGAATGCGTCTCGTGAAAAAACACGAGCTTACTTGTGTTCGCCGTATGAACAACACATCGTTCCGTGTCCACGGCACGGTTCACGACAACAGGATCTTGGGGGAAATTTTACCGGAAAGAAAACGCGAGCAGATTTGTTTTTTGCTCGCCTCTCGCGCGCTTTAAGTCGTGGGCAATCGCCTTGCAGAGCGGGGAGCAAAGTTATGGGAAATTGCACTCTGATGTTTCACGCTGATGAGCCTGTTGGCAGATCGGCAAAACACACTTTGACCGGCAGACTTCCTTTAGACTTAACAAACGAGCTACGTGGAGTGACAGCTTCGAGCAGAGAAACTGTGGCCTGCGAAAAAAAACACTCATCATCGTTATCATCTTCAGCCATGGTCGATCCACTGCTGGATGAACCCCCCCCCCCCCACCAGCTTTCAATATTCAGCTACTGCTCATAATGCTCCACACTTTGCGCTGCAAGGCGGCGAGAGCGGTAAGGAAATGCAAACGGTGCACGGGGTGCGTGCGACGGAGGGACTGCAGTTCTGTGAAGGGAACGTTGAACTAGATCATCGAACAATCATCTCGGCAACGTCATCGCCGGCCGTCATTTATCCGTTGCCGGTTGAAGGTTTCCCCCAAAGGTCGTCACGATCCGTCACGGGTCTTTCGCATTCAATGTGGGATTTTTTTATTAGTTTTTTCTCCAGCTACGGTTGCAAAGATTTTTTTTAATACTCGGTATTGAAGCAACTGCATAGAGGACAGTTCCGCAAATTTGAGATAACCGCAGAGACACGATTTCAAAACAAATCTAATCATGATAACTTACAGTTTAAGCAAATGTGGGTTATTCGTGGAATGGGTCGATGGTTTGACGCACAATCGGAGCGGAATGCACCGTCAACCATCCCAGCGTGGGTGACGAAGTATTTGGCTCCTTCCGAGTATGGAACCAACTTCACGAGTATCTCTCACCCCTGTCAAGCAAGATAGATACACGGGTTATTTTTGAATTGCGACCCTAATTGGTTGACACGCTACGCCCATGTTGAAAAGCCTCTTCGTGATTACACTAATGATTATCCCACAATCTTTAGAGTGTTGGAAATTTACATTCTGGATCGTAGAACTGCCCAGAAGCAGAGACCCAACAATACAATTAAACACAACAACAACACGCGTCATGCGCCACTAAGTGACGGTGAGGTTAGCACAGCCTTTGTGCCAGTGTAGGTGCACTTGAGGCCATTTCAAGTGTTGAAGGCTCCCTGGCAGGAGGTCGTGACACAGGCCCAAGTGTTACGGGTTAACTGACTGAGATGTATTGCATTGAAACGCACAAAGGCAAAGGTTACCCGATAGACATATAGACGTTTGGGGCAAGTGCTGTTATAGTTCCAATGTTCCTATGAAAGCCACCACACGATAGGGCGGTGCGTCCCGTACCACGCTGCGGCAGGTACTCATTTAAGGCTGAACCGACCTAGGAGGGGACCAGGACTGGTTCATAGATTGACTACTGATGTTATCCACGAGCTCCAGGCTCGTATCGCGGTGGTCCAACCACTGTCCTACCGCTGCCCATGAGCGGAGTGGAACGCGCTCGTGAGCCGGCGTGCGTTAGAGGCAACCACTTGGGCCTGCCATCTTAAAAAACAAGCGCATAAATAAATGAACAGTTTCCTCATTCAGCTCAGCAGGTGACGTCTCGAGCAATTATCAGGATGAGCCCACAAGAGAGTTCGATCTGGATGGAGGAGTCGCAGAATCATTGAACTGGCCGGGTTAGCACTGTGCCCCGCAGCTCCCCGCGCAACCCGGGCATCGTCCAGGAAGGTTCTAACCTCGTTATGTGGCTAATGGGGGATGGGCAGGCGGTAGTCCCCCCCCCCCCCGTTAATCGTGAACGTGGAGGCTGTTGGGCCGTGGTGACGGCCGCCAGGGGCGACGCTGTTGAAAGTCTTGGGACCCGACCCGTGCGAATCTCGAAGCGGGCAGTGTCGGGGAGAGGCTGCGGTCTTGTGACCAGGGTCAGGGCTGCCCAGAGGTTCACGTGGGCCCAAGGGCAGAAGGCCACGCGGCTGCCCCCTCGTTGATGAGCGACTGAACAGCAGGGCCGTTGTGGGGCCCCCTCTTGTATGCGAGGCACCTTTCGTGCCCCGCTCTCTGCGGCGGCCCCTGTCAGGGGTTGCCACATCCAGAGGGTACGAAGAATCCCGAGATGTGTCCAAGGGAAGAATCATATCTCATGGTACCGGAAGAGGGGGAGAACGACACGGTGAATGCATTGTCTTGATCGGTGCATTGCAGCGTTACGTCACCGACAAAAAAACACGGTACTTTCATATCCTGAGTAGGTTTACAGATTTACTGGACTTCTGTGAAAAGGGCTTTATAGCTCACCGGATTGCTCCAGTTTAATATCCTGATTTTCCAGGACATCTATCTCCTCGTAGAAGAGGATGATCCTGGGGAAACCGCGGACAGATGGCAACCCGAGTCCTGTGACGAACTTATAAAAGTCTTGAGATAAAAATGCAAAAAATGTTTTTCTACGTTTTTACGCGAGGTGCTGCTTCCCCATCTCAGCAGTGCCTCCCGGGACGTCGGCTACAAAGTTTTGGTGAACGCAGCAAGGGATGAAGCGGAGCTCTCGACTCAAAATTTATCGTTGTTAAAATTCACCGCAAAGTCTCATTTCGCGTGCCCAGCGAACCGAGACGCGAGGAAGCACGCAAAATATTTGGTCGCATATCACAGTACAGTACGCCAATATTGGCGAATCGGTGGTCTAGCGTACAGTGCAACAAGCCCCGGCAGCCTGTGTTCGATTTCCGGCTAGGGCCGACACCGGCCTCCACTGACTGGCGTGGTCACACTCAGCGACATGAAGAGGCCTTCTTCTGTAAATTATAATCGTCGTAATCATTACATATACCGACATTTGATGCTGTTGCTCGTGTAGCCGCGTGTAATCACAACATTTAGAGCAACACATTTGCAATCAAATTAATTAAAGTAGATGTGCGACGGAGTTCGTGAATCGGCAATTGTTATTTATCGGTCCGCACGCACGCGCCCACACAATTCCGGTTTCTGTTGGCACGTCGCACAAGGCTCTGCACATTGCACAAGGCTCTGCACAATGCTGCTGTGACTCGTCCGAGGGCCTGCGGCATGCCGCGTGAACTAACCTCCAGGGCAATCTGTGCGATCTAAGGGGGGCCTTTGCAAGACTGGTTGCCCAAGGAGGCGTCTCGAGCACAGCGGCAGCCGCACAACGAGTGGGCGCGCAGTGGAAAAGAAATGGGGGCCCCCTCGCGACCTCTGACCCCGATAGGAAATTGCCGGAGACTGACCTCCTGACACGGGGCAGAGCGGAAAGCCAGGCCCCATTGTGTGCGGCTGCCAGGGGTTACAATCCGGCACTGCCCACACGATGAAAGTGCCAAACTGACACGGCCATTGCCAATGAATTAAGCATTCGCTCCAGCTGCGTCCGTCAGGAAGCCGAGAGGAAACGCACACCACTCCCTTGGCGGTTACAAGAGAGGCCCGTGTGTGTGTGTGCGTGCGTGTCGCCATCACAGACATTGCCACCACCACTGAACAGCCTTTGCCACCACCGAGCCAACAATTTGCTGGCAGGCTGGCTGGCTCGCTCGCTAGGATTGCCACCTCTGCATACAGAAAATTGGGGCATATCAGGGGAAGAAGAAGAATTATCTCACAATAGCCGGAGAGGGGAGAACTACACGTGAATGCATCGTCCTGATAGGTAACTGATAGAAGATAACAAAACCCCAGGACTTTTAATATTCCTACACAGAAATGGTTATTTGTTTTATAATAAGAATGAAAAGTCTATGGGTCTCTATGCAAGTCTTTGTAAGTGCAGAGGTCTCGGTGTAATTTAAAAATGGGTCTCTTAAGGATGCCTACACTGTATACATTTTTGGGCCTCTACGTAAGTCTGTGTTTTTCTAAGGAAGTCTCAGGGGTCGTGCAAGTACGATACGTGCGACCGTGGGTCTCCGTGTAAACGTGCGAGTCCATGTGGTGGGACAACAGTGGGTGTTGTCTAGAGAACCGGCCACGGAAGGGGAAAGTCACGAAGAGGAGAAAATCTCCAGCAGCACCCCCGCCCCCCCACCACTCCGCGGTACTGGGAATCGTGACTCGGATGTCACGAGTCCTCCGATTGGCATGCTTGGCTACGTACGGTGCGAAAGAAGTTCAACTTGCACACGCACAAAAGTGGTGGGGTAGGGCACGGCGTCGCGACGAGGCCCACCTGAGGCTGCCCGCCACGGCGGCTCCCCAGTGCGGCGCGCGAGGCGCTGCCCACATTAAAGCGCCGGTTCAAACGGCACTGAAGTGGCTCGTTTTCACGGTGACTCTTTTTTGAAACGGGAATGCCCGACGGCAGATCGCAGCCCCCCTTTATAGGCGGCGGCAGTGGCGGCGGCGACAATGCGAGCGTCGGCGCGGTAAATGCGTTTCTTGTTTCTCAAACTCGTCACGATTCGGGCTCACGGGGATCTCAAGCACAGGGCGGGCGGGCGGGTGGGGGAGTGGACGCGTTAGCGCCGTCTGCCGTGGCAGCGCAATTTCGCCGCTTTCGCCGCCGTCTCCCCGGGCGACACCGACGTCGCGCGCGTCGTGAGACCGGGGAAGTTGCCGCGGCGGCGGCGTCGTAGCTGCCGCTCGTCGTTCGGCGAACTCCGCACGGCTGCCGAGGGGTTTTCGGCGACTCGCGCGGAATTTTCGGCAAATGTCAAAAAAAAAATCGCCTTTTGAGAAAGCATTCCGGAGAGGACCGCAGAGCCAACAAGACAAGCTGTAACGAAGGTCAGTTTAACACGTAGGCTTTCGCGACCAATATCATCCATGACAGGTTTTTTTGGGGTTAGATTGCAATCTAACCCAAAACAAACCTCTTATGGATGTAACTAAGATTTGATATTGCATTGCGTGCAATACCAGTCAAAATGTATAACCCTCACTTCATTTTCAGTGGGTTGTTTTACCACACTTCACCACGCTGATCAGTACAGGGTTGGTGAAGGGGGGGGGGGTGCTGAAAAGCAGTCCAGTTGTCACTTGCCACTGATGGTAGCCGTGGCTGGGAATCAAACGCACATCACCAGGTGGGACTGACGTTCTAAGCCCCAGCCCTTCCCCAGAGCCGTCCGTGCTTCGTCCACCACTGATGAGAGTTCTTCAGTTAAATTAGCGTAAAATATTAAGCTGTGATCACAGCAGCTTTGGGTTAGGCCGTTGGGCCAAATCGGCCAATCTTGGAATTTGGTGAATAATTTAAGTTTGACCGTGTGTGAGTGACCGGTTGCCCAAGTCCAGCACCGGCTTACCAAGAGAATGCCCGATGACCCCAGTGCCACTGGTGACATACAGCTATGATCATCAGCCATGATCAATCCAGGCCATCGCCATCTCTCACGATGCAACAATCCGTCGGGCACTGGTCGCACGAGCCGATTTCACCGTTCCACCTCTCCGGTCGGTGTTATCTCTCAGCGGCGTTTCCTCCTCTGGCTGCCACTGTCAGCACTCACCGGCCATCGTCCCACTTACACCTCCTCAACAGTCACCACGACGTCTCGAATTTGCATTTCCTTTCTGATGGACATTTCCCCTCTCGCTGCTGCTTTGTCTAGTTCGGAGCGTGCCCTCTCTCTTCTCTCTCTCTCACCGCATGTTCAGCTTCCGTCGCATTTATTTTTGGCAATGTCCGTTTACGATTCGCACCTCCGATTAGCACGGTTGGCTACGTATGGTGCGGAAGAAGTTCAACTTACGTACGCACATGCGATGAACAAGTCAGAGCGGGTAATAAGCACTGCTCGAAACTTTGATTCTTTGGGCACATTCGGTGTTGCTTTTCATTTAGCGCAGGGCATTTAAACGAATTGATCTCAAGGCGCTGGAGTCAATGCATTTAGGGCGATGGCCGAGTCTAGGACGAGACACATTTGTCAACAACACTCTCTTTTAAAATAAATTCAGGGCCAATTGGCCAAAACGTTGCCTGTTATACTGAGTAATTTGTTTGGAGCGGTGTTATTAACGAATGTATTGGGTTTTTAATGTAATTTGTGCATCGAGCATCACTGCCAGTGCAGCTGCAGCATCACCAAATACGTGATGATGTTCTAAAGTCATGACTCCGGTCTCAGCTGTCCCGATTTTCCCTGGGACCGCTATCTTGAGGGAGGTGTACAGTGTCACTGCTGTCCTGGGACATCTGTCCGTCTTCCTGTGACATTCACAATCCCCGGGTTTTGTCGGTTTGCGTAATAGCAGCAGCAGCAGCAGCAATCATCACACGCACCACTCAAGACCATGAATTCATGAATAGTTCTCCCTTCTTCTGGCACGGTATTGTGAGATCACCTTCCTCTTCCCCAGGGATCTGTTGTCCTGGTTTGTTGTTGTTGTTGTTGCTGCTGCTGCTCAGAGGTGGCAACCCCCCCACCACCCCTCCACCCAGCGCGTGAACATCTGCCGTGGCTGATGCCCAGCGCCTCCGCGTGGCGCTCAGCTGTTGCACTGTACCCTACTGTCTTTTCCACCGTCCTTTCTCCTCGTCGGCCTGGTTTGTGTTTCCGTAATGGATGTTGAGCCACAGTGGTGGGGGGTTGGGTTTGGGGTGGGGAGCGGTGGCGGAGTGGTTAGCGCACCGAGATACGAATCCGGCAGTTTAGCAGAGTTCGATTGCCAGACGCGGGGTGGAGGCGTGGCGGGTCGCGTCTGAACCAGTGCCCAGGCCTTCACTGATCGTACATTTACGAGCGTGGTGAAGTATGGTCAAAGAGCCCCCCCCCCCCCATGAGAGAAGGCCGGATTGATAATTGGCTGTATTTTTGCTTTATTTGAACTTAAACCCCTCCTTACGCGAATTTGGAAGAATTGTCAGTTTGATTCGTTCGCACCTCCGATTATATAATCATAGCACCGTTGGCTACGTACGGTGCGAAAGAAGTTCAACGCGCGCACACACACGCACACACATATATCCGGCATCTAAGAATACACATTTATATTCGTCAATTTGACGTGACGCCACCGGTGCTTACAGAACGCGGTTCGCAAGTTGCTGCTGCTGCCCCATAATTACGCATCGACCGCCGTCTCTCCATAAACGGGCGTCAACGCGAGGCAGAGGGCACCCAGAGCAGCGAGCCCCCTTGAAAGCGAGCGGTCGCAAACGAGCAAGCCACAGTTTCAAAGATCAGCCTCGCAAAGAGCGGAACGGCTCCTGCAGCAGATCGTGCTGCGGGAGCGATGTCACCGTCACGGATAGGTTAGGGAGGGCAGGATAAGTGGGCAGTTTAGCCGGGGACTTGCCCCTAATAGCGAGGCTCTCGTCGACAGCCTCAGCGAGCCGGTCCGAGTGAGCCATTCTCGATGCGTAAGCAATGTTAGCCGGACCCGCCGAAGCCTTCTGGACGAGCATGGCCACCCTGCCGCTTGCGAGATGCGACGAGATCGGGCCACTGTGTCACCGAATCTCGAGTGATAGAATTATAGTAATTTACGGCCGCGTGTCAGTCCACCGCTGTATTGAAGGCCATCTCAGTCACGCGGGGGGTTGGTTTGAACCATACTTCGCCGTGACAGTGCGGGTTGGGGAAGAACGGGGAGGTCCAGGAGCGGTTAAAATGCCACTCGGCACCGATTGTGAGCCGTGGCCGGAAATTAATTTTCAGGTCGCTGGGGCTTTTTGTTGCTGTTGCTGTTGAGTGCAGGGTGCCTTGCTGCTAATCGTTGCGCGCCACCCACCCCATCCCACCCGTACTTTATATACATGAACAACAAATATTCACACTGTATGCATAAATATTGCATCTGAAGATGTAAGTTGTAACCGTTACAGTACATTGCATGAGAAGAACAAGCGGAATGACTAGGATGACACAATCGGTACACGGCCAAATTAGACTTAATATAGAATTGCACCAACGTGCCAGCAATTGCCCTTTTTTTAAATAAAATCCAGATGGAAATTTGAATTAAACATTCGTGCCTTACTGTAATAAAATAAACAGAGTCCAGCCGTTCTCAATCCACAAACGGATGACGTCTTCCCTGTGCCGTGTCCGCAGTGGGATTTTTATTTAATCTATTTCCAGTGTCCCGAACCACCATACTTCACCACGGTGGTCAGCCCAGGTTGGTAAAGGGATGGGGCGGTCGGACCGGTCCTGATATCACATCGCTCGCCACTGAAAAACGCAGCTTTGCTGACCGCTGTTCCACTGCTGCAGCCGCACGTGTGTGTGCAGCACTACGGTAAACATTCGTTTGGTTAGTTTGAGTGTTCAGAAATACACGACAGCCATCCGGGCCGTTTTCCTTTCGGCGTTTTGCATCTTGTACATTAGAAACAATAGAAAATGTCAGTTCTCAAATTCCTTCGCGCGCAGCCTCGGATGTCAGATGGCAGCGGCATCAGGGCTGTGAGTACAGTACCCACGATTAGCGCGGTTGGCTACGTCCGGTGCGAAAGAAGTTCCTCATACATGTACAGAGACACCAAGGACTTTCTTTAACAACAGCGGCTCCCGCTGAGGGCCCCATTGGGCCATGACGCCAGGCCCACCCAGGTGGCTTGGGTGCCAAAGCGCCGTCGAGGAGGGGAAGAAGGGCGATCGTTGTAAGGGGCGGCACGACGAAGGGGGGGGGGAAAAACCCCAAGGGGGCGAGCGATGGTCAACGCGATAGCGAGTCCACGTCCCCCACCACGCAAGCCCAACAGCCTCGTAGCACTCGGCAACACACACACGCGTACACGCGTACACGCGTACACGCGCACACACACACAGGAATGCATGCGCGTGTGTGTGTGCGCGCGTGCGTGCGCGTGAGTGGGGCGGTTGTGCAGGAAGCAAGGAGGGCGGCATTGCTCAGTGTGCCATGGGAAGCAGGCAGGACTGGAATGTGCGCAGCCTCCAAAGTGCACGCAGCAGCAGCAGCAGCAGGGGCCGCAGTGGTCAGCGCGCTCGATTTTGCAATCGCGTAGAGGTCGTTGGTTTGACTCCATCCTCCTCCAATTGCCTCCAGTTCACCCAGTGGTGTAGAACGGGTTGCAAACCACGGTGAGCGGTTCCACGTGTGCGGTGAGGTGAAGTGTGGGCTTCTCCAACCTCGTCCAGGCGTGTCTGGCCAGCGTCGAATTGTCGGTCAAAAATATCCTCTCGACGGCTCCGGGGACACCCCGTCTGGCAGCAGCGGCGTGAGCAAGCGATTGGAGGGCGGCACCTTTACCTCTTTTATTTTTATTCCTCCGAACTATGTTGCTTTTCTCGTCAAATATAATTTCATAACGCGGGGTTGTTCCAACAAGCGAGCGGCATTTCTCAGACGGATCGATAAATCTTTCCTTGGCACAGAGGCGCAGGGCGCTTGCAAGAGGGGTGTAGAAAACGGCGAGCGGGCATGAATCGACAGAGGTCGCCAACTGTTTTTGCGGTGCGTTCTCGGATTTCCAGCGGGCAAAAATCTAAATGCACGGTAAGAGTGCAAAAAGTAATGGGTTATTTAGCGAAAAAATATATAGGTTTAAAAAAAAAATCACCCCCAGACAGACACGTGTGGAACCGCAAACGCCGCACTCTGAACTTGCACTCGTGGCAACCACGTGATCATAATCACCACCAATTCCAGGAGCAGAGGGGGAAAAAAACATTCACCTAATTTAAACCAAAACCTTTTCTTGGAGATCACCCATCCATCAAGCCTCGCGCGCGTGTGTGTGTGTGCACAGGCGCACGCACACGTATGTATAGTTTTGGCACACAAAAGACAAAGACAGAGAAGCCCCATGTAGCCTTAACAGACTGTAGAGGCAAGTGCTGTTAGCGAGCACCTATGAAGGCCGGCACGGCACACGAGGGCGTGGGTGGCCAGCACCACGCCCGACCGCCTTTGTCTCCCCAGTGACGATGTTTACACACCGCACCAGGTACTCATTTGAGGCTTAGTCGACCTAGGAGAGACCCAGGAACGGTTCAGATAATCGTCACTGGTGTTGGCCGTGAGCGGGAATCGAACCCGGGTCGCCAGGGTTAATGGCGCAGCGCGCTAACCGTTCCACTACCGCTCCCCACTATAGTTTGTCACACGATCACACACACTGACACATGCACGCACCTCCACTACGCACGTGCACTATTACGCACAATTGCACACGTGCCTGCGCGCAAACGTGCACAAGGCTGTCAGATGCACACTTACACAATTGCACAGGCTGTCAGATGCACACGAAGTGGCGATGATGTCACCACGGCGCTTGTGCCAGGCTAGGTGCACTTTCAGGCCACGTGAAGTGCCCAAGGCTCGCTGCAGGCAGGAGGCCACGGGACAGATCCAAGTGCCATTGATTGACTGACTGAGATGACTGGCAGTTCCACCAACTGCTCCCCACTGTGCCAACTTGCTGCGTCGTAGCTGCCCAGCGCTCCGCTCGATTGTTGTGAGCGTCGCTCTTCTACCCTCCATTGTTGCTGGAGGGCGACTGCCTCCAACTTCCCAGTAGCATCCTTCGCGAGCTTCCTGCATAGGGGCCGATCGTGACACCACTGGTAGCAAGTACACTTAAATGCACACGCACAAATGTGTGCAGGCTGTCAGATCCACATGCACACTTGCACGCTCACAGTCGCATACAGATGCGCACTAATACACACAGCCACACTGGCACACAACTCAGATTTTTAAATATTCTTTGGGACACCAGGTCAGCCGTTTCGGAACTAGAAAGTGTTATAGCTTCATACATTGTATGACATTAGAAATCTATTGTATTACATTGCATTCATTTGATTACATTGCATGACATTGTATTCAACGGCACTGCATTGTTTCCTCGACAGCCGTACAGTCACGCCGCGTCGGCGCCGCTGGCCCCCAGCCCCGGGACCCCCAGCAGCTCCTGCAGCCCAGCGGGCAATGACCTCCTGAGCAAGACCAACCTGTACATCCGGGGACTGCCCCCACACACCTCGGACCAGGACCTGGTCAAGCTGTGCCACCCGTAAGTTCGACCGACCCTCGTTGCCCACACGGGGTCATGCGCGGGTGCACGCGGTGGCAAGATGTTAACCATCTCGCCGGGTACACAGGAGATCGTATGGTTCGATCCCGACCCTGACGCCTGCTGCTGTATATTTGGAGTTTGCGTGTCTCTCTCCCCGTGGTCGCGTGGATATTTCTCCGGTTCCTCCGGTTTTTCCCTCCACAATTAGAATCAACGTCATGCGTTCAGAATATTTGGCTGCTGCTATATATTTGCATGTGATACGTCACTTTGTTGATCTGGCCAGGTTGATTGTGAAAAATAGTTACATAGCTCAGTGGGCCTCACCTGCTAAAAATATTTAATTCTTTTCAATAGATTCGTTTACGGGTGCGCGCGCACACGCGGGGCGAAAGACACGGATGTACACACCTTATGGGAAAGAACGTAAATTCGTCGAGATTTAACTCGTTTCAAATTGATTTGAAACGTTGGTATATTTCTATATTTTTGTCCACGATTCAATCCCAGTTTGCACCACCGGCGCCGTGCCGTCACGGAAGATGAACGATCGTAGAGCCGTGCAACCCCCTCGGCGTGTCAGAGAATGGTCCCGCGGAAGTGGATATTGTAGAGCTACCTCCGAGATCCCTTTCGAGTGACCTCTGGGCTACACACCGTAGAGGATGACACTTTCCCGCTCGCCCCTGCGACACGCTGCTAAAAGCCGATTGTTGGTCCATTCAAAGCTTTCATTCATCCTCGTCGTCGTCATCGTCAGGTTTACGTTGAAAGGAACATCGACGGCGAGCGTTGTGCTCAGCGATGGCGTAGGGCCCGTCCTACACGAGTCATGGGGTCATATTAAGTTTTCTGGGCGCGTGTGTGTATGTGCACGTCTCCGCGATGTGTAATCGCTCCTGCCACAGGGATCTTATGTGAAGTGCAATATTTTGCTTCGACTCGGGAGCCTCACACTGCCCGAGTTGTTCAGAGCCGTTCACGCATTCAAAAACATGCCGTCTAGGGGGGGCCCTGGGGGCAGGGCACTGTAGCGGGGAGGAGGGGAGGGGGGGGGCGGTGGTGGGGGGGGGGAACACGTGTCCGGGCACCCACCCCCACTCCCTTGGCTACGCTCCTGGCGGTGAAGTATGACACGTCCAAGACTGAGCGCGCCGAGGCTGCGTGCTCTTCCAGGCGCGGCAGCGCAAAGCGACGCCTCCGCGGCGACCGAGGCGGAGGGGTTTCAAGGGGGCGACGGACGTCTGGCGCCGGTTCAAATCGGCACGTCTGCCCCGGCGCGATCGTGAGAAATCGGCGCAGAGTTTCCTTCTTCCGACACGGGCAAGGGGGAATTCGGCCCACGGACCAATTCGAGCGCGTGATTTGCACGATGGGAAACCCCGTCCAGACTGGAGAGCGCCTGAGGGTGGAAACTGAAAAACGTAAAGAGATCTGTCGAACCCATCATGGCGGTGCAAGCGAACTTCCGTGGCGCGACGGCTCGCAACGCGCCGGACTTCCAATCCGGAGGTCGCCGCTTCGATTCCACCTCCCACCGTGGGCAGTTGAAACAACGGGGAGAGTTCCTTAAATCCCTCCCGCACGCCTGCGTCCACGCAGCGGTGTGCATGGGAACGCCACAATATGGTGGGGTAAAGTGTGGGAAACTCCACCTTCTTCCAAGGGGCGTGGCTAGTGTGGACGAGCAGGCCAGAAATACTATCTCGAGGGGCTCACCCGAGCTCCCTTTCGCGTCCCTCCACCGGTGGTGGCGTGAGCAATACATTGCGTACGCATCAGGATGCTGTAAGAACTGCAATAACAACAACAATAGCGACAACGATGGCGGTAATCTTACATAACAGAGAGCGGGACATTGACGCCAAAACAGTGGAAAGACGACTCCTTCCCTCTCGGTTAGGCGCATCGCATTCCAGTCGGGACGCGCGGCACAACCAGAGCCACTCCTCGACAAACCTTTGGCAACGGCAGTGCCCGCTTTGCCTGGCGAGGTGCCACCCTCTCGTCACTCATGCCCGCCGTGGCAGGGCGCGTCCGTAACCGCTGCCAGATCAACGCCCGCCCGCCCGCCCCGCGACACCCCCCCCTGCATAATTGCACTAATGCTGGGAACGGCAAGCCCATTTCTGCGAGACATCTGTTTTATTTTTCCGTATGTTTGTACAGTTTATATAAATATACCCCGCTGCCAAAAAGCCTCATTGCCACGAAGGCGAACGGGTCAATTAGGCGGCTAATCAAATTAGCGGCAAAAATGTTCGCGAGGAAATTGGCTTTAAAAAAAAAAAGATCTCACAACAAGCGTCAGGAGAAGCAGCACGTGGAGTGAAACGTCGGACATCGCGTCGAACAGCACGCGGCGGTACGACCCGAAAACACAGGGGAGAGTTGAACAGCGCAGCCGCAAACACCTGCACAGCAGGACCGTAGTATCAGTGCACCTCACACTGCCGGTCGTTTCTTTGTTATTGGCGGTAGCGTTGTTAGATGAGAGATATAGTAGCCAACAAAACAAGATGTACATTGATTCAAACGTCAAACCCTACCCTCGTGTGCTTCCCGAACGCCAGGCGCCACACACTCTCTCTCTCTCTCCACTCTTTCTCCGACTCCTCTCGGACGAATCTAAGGAGCCGGGTATCGCGGGCGTGAGATTCCGGGCCGCGTTGCCTCCAGCGGAGGAGCCGCCGGATGATTTTGCGGGTCCCGTGGCAGCGGAACTTGCGAGCGGCGCGCGCACCGTGCATGTTCAAGGTCGCCCGAGTCAAAAAACAAATATTGAATGTGTACCGGCGTGCGGTTAGATCGTAACATTCCTGGAAGGGGCAGAAAGTCACGACACAATTACCGGCATGCACAAAAGGCCGTGTCGGTTTTCTTCGAGAGGGAGAGAGCGAGACGCGGCTCTCGCGCCGAGGTCGCGGGTAAATGGCACGGAGGTCGGGCGACGGCGAGCCATCACTCGCCGGTGGTGGCGAAGAGCCCCCTGCCGATCCGCGGAGACGATAATTGGTTGTGACGATCGTCGTGTTGAAATGGCGTGCGACCGTGCGGTTCGCTTCGCAACTGGTCCTCGTTCAATAAAAATCTCCCCTTACGTTTATATTAATAATTAACATTAGCCGTCATAGCAAAGTCCACTACACATAATCACTCATTATTCATCTTCTTAAGTTCTATTCCGAAGAGCAGGTCCGTCACTCGCACTCCCTTCACCCCCATCGTTCCCCTCTTCACCTCACGACTCCACACTCCGCACCAAACGCTCTCAGAAGCCCACGTCTAGGACTAGGGTATGGCTCTGAGGTGGCTTCCCCTTGTTTCTCAAAACTGTTGTTTTTCCAGTGACGCCGTCCACCAACGTTATCGCGAACCGCAAGGATTAAAACAAGTTCATAAAAATAGCGCGCGTTGGTTATGTAACGCTTACTGACATGCCGTTTGCCTCCGGAAGGATTTAATAATCGGCTGTGCGGAATTTGAGACCGAGTTGTCAGGGCAACATGCATTTGCAAATTTGCAAATAGTCCCATTTTGGTTTGCTTTTTTCTCTCCAAGTTTTGGCTAACGCTTTGACAAATGTGGCCAGTTTTCTCTAGCTAAGTGCCTGTTAGCAATGCCGCTTCATACCAAAGTCGTGTTTATATTGGATCATCTTCACGAGAGTCGGTCCCCTTCACTAACCCCATTTAGTAAATGGACAGACGAACAGCGTAAAAGTCACGTCCGTGCAATGAACAATGACCATTGCCTGCGTCAATTACTGAATATGTTGTGGATTTCAGGATCAAAAAACAAATCAACCAAATTGGATCGCTCCTTAATGCGGAAGGGCCATTGATCGAAACATCGTTTCTTACGTAAAGCCTTCCTCTTTAGGGCAATGCTATTGATGAACGCCTTGAGTTTTTTTCACCAACACGGGAGCTCACCAGCACGGGAGCTCACCAGCACGGGAGTGGCAGCAGATTTCCGATGGATTCCTGGCGCCCGCGCGTTTCACCGTTAAGTTGCCACCTCTGACGTACAAAAAGACCCAGGCCATATCATGGGCAGAAGCCGGTGGTCCTCACAGTAGCGGAAGAGGGGGGAGATCTGCATGTACACGCATTGCCTCGAGTGGTGTGTGTGTGTGTGTTTATCGTTACTATTACTACGCAAATGACAACACAAAAAAACTGGATTGTTAACTTCCGGAGTCGTCTTTGAGATTTCCCAGGATTGCCGCTGTCTCTTCAACCAGAGGACGGTCCTGGGAAATGCAGGACAGGTGGCAACCCGAGTTCGATATATCGCAATTGTGTAACCGTTTTCCCCCCACCCTTATTTATAACAGCGTTGTTTGCAAAACAAAATTCATTTGGTGCTTTTCCCGCGTTCTCTGGGGTTATTTCCTCTTAGACGTGGAGATTGCAAAGGGCCTGAGTGGGCTGGGTAAGCTGAATCGAGATTCCTTACATCATCGTCATCTTCATCATCCTCCTCCTCCGCTAAGTCTCGCTAACTTCACGTCATGGCACCCACACCCACTATTCGCAGTCGACACTCGCGAGTGATCGTATAACAGTGGTAATTATTACAACAATAACATTTGCAATGTTTGCTGTCGAGGCTCTGAGGGTTACCATGTGGACTCCCACGCCTTGCTAGGTTAAGCTCGCGCCGATATCCGTGACGGACGGCGCTCCCGTGTAACTCAGGCGATCGTTAAAACTGTGCAACGTGGATTGAAAGCCTCCTCAACCTCACCGCAGCGTTCTGAATCGCTATGGGATCGTTACGGGATTCGCTTCGGGACTGTTACGGGATCGTGCCGTGTACCTCGCCGTTACAACGTCCGCGGTAAATTTGACGCCCGTCCAACGTTCAGGCCCATCGCGCTTCACCGCGGCAGCTGTCACGCGTCTGCGACAATAAACTCCAGCGGCCCACCTCGCCAGGAACGTTGAAACGATAACAGTCTGCGCTAACGGCGCGTGTCGTAACCGCCGGGCCAAACCACACAACGAGTGTCCTGTCGTCTCCTCCTCGTTGCAGGTACGGAAAGATCGTGTCCACGAAGGCCATCCTGGACAAGACCACCAACCAATGCAAAGGTGCACAGCGGCAACCACGTCACCGACAGAGCATCAACGATTTTGCACGACGGGCGACGAACGGACCATGTCGTCCGTTGGCCACGTCGCGATCATTGACCCCCCCCTCCCCCTCGCGTCTCTTCTGACCCCCGCAGGCTACGGCTTCGTGGATTTTGACAGCCCGACCGCCGCTCAGAAGGCGGTGACTGCTCTCAAGGCAACCGGGATTCAGGCTCAGATGGCGAAGGTAAAGGTCACGGATGTCGCCGGCGTGTTTTATTTTGATTACAGATGTCGGCTGGCCGATGGCGCCGAGCTGTGGAGGTTTAGCCGAGACTCGGGGCCTCGAGTCAACAAGTGGCAAAAACATTTGCGTCTTCTCTTGGTTAGTCAATGTTGGTGTCAGGGGCTTGCAATCCCCCGCCCCCCCCCACACTCCAAACATCCCAATGCTGAAAAATGACCCGCAAATTACTCAACTGGGATCACACAGCAGCAGCAGCAACAACATCATAGCCCTGCCACTGCAAAATCTTGGCAGGACCCTCCTGCACGTGCGTAGCCAAGCGCGCTAATCGGAGGTGCTGGGGGGAGAGACAACAAAATAAGCTCCTGAAAGAGAGTCTTGAGGCTCAATGAGACTCGGTGAGGCCTTCCTGGGTAAGCAAGCATTGGCCAAACGTTTTCCATGTTCGCTGGGTTTACAGCGATGTCACAAAATTAGAGGGGAAAAATTACTCTAAAGAGCCAAACCCTTAACTGAAGCTTTGCACGCAAGATTAATTAAAGTGTGTGTGTTGCAGCTAACGCTGAGAGGTAGGGACAATTTTCAAACTGTTTATAACGTTTAAGGTGAATTAAATGTCCTGGCACGGCAGTGGTGGGGTGTCCCAGTGGCTCGCACACTGCGAGTTTGCGGGCCGCAGTTCGTTTTCACAGGTCGGAATTATAAAATTGTATTCTCTGAGTAAAATTAATTAACGGAGAAGCGGGGTAGCCTAACATACACCACGTTTTGTTCAAGTAATTAGTTTTTTGTATTTTACTCACGCGGTGATTCTCTTCGCCGAAGTTTTTCCGACTTTTCATGGAGGAGGGGGAGGGGGCGGTAAAGTCAAGTTTCCGCGCAGCTTTTCTCGAATAACACAGCTCTCTGTGTGACTTTACCATCAGCCTGAAACTCATTGAGTTGGGGAAAATTTAATCTTGCGGCTCGCAAAATAAACAGTTGATTAGCCTGTATTCTATTGAAACAAAAACAGATGTTCCCAGACATATTTTCTCAAACAAACAAAAAAAAGAATCACCCGAAGGGGCCGTGAATTATTAACTCAAATGTAACGAGCATGGCGGATGAAGACAACGATCCATCTGGAACCGACACACGAGCCGATTTCTTCACTCATTCTCTCCGCGACGGACGCCCTCTCTCCGGCACTTTCCGTCCGTCGTTGAGCCTCGACCGCCGGCCGTCGTACATTCCATCAAAATAGTCCAAGCCGGCCCAAATCCCGCTAACCTTCATCAACAAGTCGGTAGGACGCTTCCAACTTGCGTACGTCCATCACTCCGCGCAATCCCCGTCCCGTCCCTCGGCGCGCTTCCAAACGTGCGCCTCCTTTGAGCGCTCGTCGCCGTCGTCCACGAAGCTCCACCGAGAACAATATTCCCGACCGCGCGCGCATTCCTCGCGTGATTGATTACGCAGGCCTCACGTGCCCGCGCGCGCGTGTGTCGGGGCGCGCGTACAGAATTTTTTTGTCTGGACGCACAAGCAGCCGTGTGTCCGCGCGGAGCCGGGCTCGTCACGGCTCGGCGAGAGATCGCTCCACAAATGGCCCTCGCCGACCGCCGGCGCGACGCTCGTCCAAGCCCTCGCTTTGGCACCGAGAGGACGGCCGCGGCGCCTCGCGGTTGTTAACACAAGCCGGGTTCTGTGTACAGCTAGTTTGGTATTATTTACGGTCGAGGGCCCCCCCACCTCCGCTCGCGCTCCCCAGTCGGCCGGGGCCGCCAGTTCCGCCTGAGGAATGCGTTCCCCTTTGTGATGCCAAGACAGGCGGAGAAAAGGCAGGCGCTCGGCACGCACGCCGTGGCCGCAATTAGGGGCTGAAGCCTCCCCAAATATTTGTCTTATTTCGGAGTCTGCGAGCCAGGGGGCCGCGACCGACACCGGTGCACGCCGCCCGCCTCTTTCCCACCGACGAATGATGGGGGGGGGGGGTATGCGGAGGTCAGATTAGCCCCGCGTGGTCCTCGCTCCCGAATGCGGTGGAGTTCGACTCCCCGATTCAAACGGACGGATCGGCGGGCGCCCGTCTCTCTCCGTCCTCGACAGATTGAGCGCTTGGAGAGATCGTGAGGCTGGCGCGACGCAGGATGCACTTCCACAGAGAGCCAACGAGAGGGCAATGCTAATTACAGGATACATCGATATATCCAGCAGTGGATAGATCATGGCTGATGACAATGATGGTGATAACGAAGATCATCATCAGCCAGGTCACTTGAAGGGATCTCAAGAGGTATAGTCTGTGATATCCACTTCATTGCTCGAAGAGGCTGATAGCTCAATCAGGATTAAACTGATGGTGGCCATCTTCTTGGTTCTTTCGGTAAAGTCACGTAGAAGGGAAATAATAAAATAATAAAAATAAAACATAATAAAATAATTCTCACGACGTTTCGGCCACAACGCAAGCAGCCGTCGTGAGAATTATTTTATTATGTTTTATTTTTATTATTTTATTATTTCCCTTCTACGTGACTTTACCGAAAGAACCAAGAAGATGAATCCCTGCAGTCACGAAAGCTTTAAATCGAAATTTGATGGTGGCCATTTAAGGCCTTCTCAGTGTGTGCGTAGCGAGAAGAGACATGTCGCATTGTCATATGTTGCTTGGGCAAGTGCCGTTGGCGAGCACATCTTAAGGCCAGCACGGCACTTAAGAAGGTGGTGTGGCTAACACCATGTCCGGCCAACTTTGTCTCCCCAGTGCTGACGCCTACACATCGCACCACGTACTCATTAAGGACGAGCCAACGTAGGGGGTCCGGCTCAGACATTCGCCACCGTTAGCCGTGAGTGGGAATCGAACTCGGGTGCGCTCACCACTGTGCCGCGTGTGGAGAACAAACTTCCGAGGAGACAATAAATCATTCCGCTGCGCGCAATCGAGCACGCGGGGCTTGGGAGCGCCGGGATGATGAGAGGGCCAGGTCACCTGCTCTCCGCACCGCCGCTCCCAACTCCGCCGCTCTCTACGCCGCCCTAATTGGCCAACGAAGGTCCACGGCGCCAGCCGTCCGGGGGAGCGGGGGGGGGAGCGGGCAGGGGGGGCGGGGGGGGTGGTGCCCGGTCACCGGCGAATACCACGGAAGCGCCGGATTCTCAGCGTCCGCCGCTCGGAATGTTGAATGGGGCCTAGGAGCAGCATTGTGTTCCCGGGTTCGATTGTGCGTGGACGTCCCCGTGCTCCTGGGTCCTGCGAGGGCCATTGTTCCCGTCCCCAGCGCCGGGCCTTAATCAGCGCAGTCGGGGGGGACGCGCGCACGGGAGTCGTCCGGCCTGTGCGTGCGTGTGCCGTGTTCCACGTTGCAATGTTGCGGCGATGCTAAAATAATGCACTTTTTTTAATTTAAGGAGGGTCCTGCATTGGGACGTTTGGTCAACGCCAATTACACATCGTATGCTTTTAGCTTGGGGAGGAAGCCAGGGAACCCATGGGAAACTCATGCAGAACAGGGGGAGAGAACATGCAAACTCCACGCGGACAGGTGCCACAGTCGGCAATCGAGCCCGCCAGGTCGTTCTTGCCGTGAGCCACTGGCGCTGCTGCTGCTGCTGTGCCCCCACCACCCTGTCGCTACGATGATGTTCGCGGTCATGCGGTTCGGCGCTCACGATTCGTTTGAGTTAAGTGTGCGGCACAATCTGGAATCACGAAAGCGAGCGCGCAATTGACACAAACCCGCCCGAACAGAGTGTTGTGTTCACTTTGCGTGAGCGCCTCTGCCAATGCAGCAGCAGCAGCAGGGACCACACAATTTTCGATTTTAACAGTTCAGGATGCAACGACGCATTGATTCGTTTATTTAATATTGATTATGAAAGCTCGATTCATACGTAGAATCGATGGCGTTTCGATTGGTGCACGCATCGCGGAATGGATGTCACCTCACCTCTGCAGCCACCAGAGGCGCTATCATTCACCGCAATGAATTTACCACGAGTCAAATAAATGTGTTCATTTTACATACGTAAACACATGTTTGACGACTTCATAAGCATGTCGAGCAACATGCAATACAGTACACGTTTTGGCCTTTCCGTCTTATGAACATGAGGCCTCACGTAACCTTAATCCGGCCCCAGTTAGGGCGGAGTTGGGAAAATGCATGGGATATTGAATTTTGTGCAAACAAAGTCTATTTCGTCACAAAAGAAATACGAGGGTGCAGATGTTTTGAGAGGGAAACAAATATTTAGGAATAGCGGCTCATAGGGGCGGACGCCCAACATTCGTCCCAAGAGGAATAACAAACATTCTGTGATGGGGGGCGGGGGGGGGTGCATCTTCTCCGGCCCCGGATGTTAACACACACGGAGCGAGAGCGCCAACCGTTGCCAAAACTCTCCAATCAAAGACAAAGGTCTCCCGTGTAGCCTTAACAGACTGTTGGGTCAAGTGCTGTTCGCGAGTAGCACCTGTGAAGGGCTGCGCCATGGCACACGAGGGGTGCCTTGCCAGCGTCACGCCCGGACGCCTTTGTCTCCCGAGTGACGATGTTTACACGTTGAGGCCGAGTCGACCTCGGGGAGGCCCAGGGGCGATTCAGATCATCGTCACCGTTGTTGTTGGCCGTGAGCGGTAATCGAACTCGGGTCACCGGGTTAGTCGCACGGCGCGCTAACCACTGCGCTGCGACTCTCCGAATCAAACACACAACGCTGTTGTCTGGGGGGGGGGGGGGGTCGGAGGCGGGGGGGCACATGCAGAGCGCGACGAAGCGAGGAGCGTACGGGACGGGTCGTCTCAAAAACCGAATCGGTCACGAGCCCTGATAATGCACGCCGCCTCGTCATTGGGGCCCCGCGACCCTTTTGAGAATCTCTGGCCGAACGTTCCCCAACAACAAGCGGAGTCCTCTTTAATCATTCCACTTTTTTGTTGCTTTTTTGGGGGTCGAGGGCAGGAATTCCACAGCCGCCACTCCGGCACTGGGAATCGCGTGAAAGATGAAGAGCATTATTGGAGCACGTGTGGAGGAGGTTTTGGTTTTTTTTCTTTCTCTTCCGCCCCCGCCTTTTCTGAAAGCCGCCGCTGTTTTTTTCTAACTCCGTGTAGAATAACTGGCAGAAAGAATCTCTCTGGCGAGGAGCGGAACGTTCGGGAACATTTGAACGGCCTCCAAGCGCGCGCGCGTCCCTCGCTGGTCTCACTCGCGGGCTCAGCGTCCTCCGAATGAACCCCGGCGTGGATTTATTTCCTGCCGATAAAAACGTATTCGACACAGCCGAACTTTTTAAACAAACGTGATAGATAAATAAATAAAACCTTGCGCTTTATGGCAAGGCTCACGTCCTAACCCGAAATTCCTTTCATAGGATTAACGTCTTCCAAGAATAAGGATGTAAAAATGAATGGATAAACAAGCTTTCAAGTTTTATACAAATAAAAAAAAAGCCGCTGGCTTTTTCCATTTAACGAACGTTGGGATTTTTTTGAGGGCCGATGAATTACCGCAGAAAAATGGTCCTTCAGTTTTCCCCGAGTTTTGCGTAAAAAAAAAAGTCCGGTCCCCTCGGGGCCGTCACTGTACTCCGCTCTCTCCCCACGGCTGCTTGGGAAATCTCGGCGGCGCTGTTTACCAGTGCCGCCCAGCACGCTGGAATTTAAGAACTCATTTGCATGTCATCGCCGATTCAGCGCACGGTCTCCGAGTTCGGCTTTAACGTCCCAGCTTCCTGCTGCTACGCACCCAGCCTGCCACGCACGCACACCAGTGGCGGCGGCATCCGGCCTCCGCTTACACACACGCAACGCATGCTGCACACGCACACACGCGACACCCGCTACACACGCACACACGCTACACAAGCTAAACCCGCACACATGAAGCCCTACCCACACCACACTCTACACACTACACGCAAGCCGCTGGATCTGTAGAGAAAGCAGCCGCGGTGCGAGGAAGGAATCCAGCGATAGAGGAGCAGAGGTCCTCTCCCGATGACACTTCAAGAAAAAAATAACTTCGGAAGCCACAGCAAGCATCATCATGATGTTAATTATTGATATCATTGGCAATGTACGGGTCACCCTGCGTCTGAAATCTACCCAACAACCAGTGAGAACTGGTCTGGCTGCGACATTTTTCACGATGCAATATTTAGAACATCTCACGTGGTGTAGTTGCTTTCGCTCCGATTTCTATTTGTCTTATTGCTGTACTTTATTTTATTTGTTTAGCTTATGTCATTTTGGTGACCCAAGTCACGCTTGCAAACAGGGCTTCACATCCTGGTCCCTTGCGATCTCACCTGGTTAAACTAAATCAACTTAAAACTTGATACCGTATCAAATTTGACGATGTGACGACTATTGTGATATAAAGTTCCCCTTAAGCCTTGTGACCGTACTTCGTCTTTCTGTCGTTGGGACGCACTTCAAGTAAGGACAGAGGGCACTTGAGCGCGCTTTGGCCGCACCGCACTCATCGTCAGCCTGCCACGACCGGGAGTCGTTCGCTAGCTGGGAGCCTCCAACTTCCACGGTGTGGCTGGGTCCCCCACCACTGCCGCTCCCCCCCCCCCCCCCCCCCCGTGTCCGGGCAATTGGTGCCGTGTACCCACAAGGCCTCACTGTTCGAGTCGAACGGCAGAATCCGGCTGCACGGACGGAGCGCGGCACGCAGAGTCGGGTAGCGTGCGCGACTCCGCGCGCTTCACAGGGGCGGCATTGTTTGCCGAAAAATTGTCAATCGCTTACGCACGGGGCAGCCTCGGGGAAATTCATTGCAAATGCACACGCCCAACCCTCTCCCCCCACTTCCCCCCCCATCCTCTCCCATCCCCTCCCATCTCCTCCCCTCCTGTTTTTGCATTGTTGATGAAACCAGCCAGCGGTTGACATTACATAATGATTCACATTTTATAATTTACCATCGCATCCTTTTTACCGTACGAGTGAATTTTTTTTTTTCAAAACGTGTATACTGTATTCACAGCTGTGTTCAGAAATCGACAGTGAGTCGATATAATAATAATAAATACACTTCATCCTCTTTTCACTCTGCTGCTGGATGAATGCTTCCCGATGGCGTGCAAGTCGTGGGGTATTTTTGACCATCCTTCACCGTTCCATTCAGCGCGGGTTGCTAACTGGGGTTCTGTGTGCCAGGGCCGGATGGTGTCCCGCTCGCCACCGACGTTAACTGGTTGGCCGCAAAGCGAACGCGGGCCGGGCCCGAATGGCAAATTGCCCCTTTCACGTTTCCCTCTCCTCTCCCTTCCCCGCCGCCGCCGTCCGCGCCACCTCAGCAACAGGAGCAGGACCCCACGAACCTCTACATCTCCAACCTGCCCATGAGCGTGGACGAGAAGGAGCTGGAGAACCTGCTGAAGCCCTTCGGGCACGTCATCTCCACGCGCATCCTGCGCGACGCCGCCGGCACCAGCCGCGGCGTCGGCTTTGCACGGTCAGCCATCGCACCTCAACCCCCCCCCCTTACACCAGCCAGAGTCCCCCCCCCCACCACCCCCACACTTAGTCAAAGAACCCCCTGTGACCGACCCAGCGTTTGGGAGGCCTTCATCCATCCAGCTGTGGATTGACAAGGGAGCTGGACGCAGCCGCTAACGTGGCAGCACCTGAGGAGCGAAGTCCCAACGTAGCGGCCTCGTGGCGGCGACTCCAACGGACTCGACGAGGCCTTCCCAGACGAATGACTGAACGATGAATGACTAAATAATGAATGACTAAATCGGCGACCTTCGCTTCCTTCGCCCTTGCACCAGCGCTCCATCGTCGTGTGTGGTCAGAGTGACCTCCGTCTGGATCCTGGCGCACTCGTGCCGGGTTTCTAGGGTTACTTCTCATTGATCCATTGTCCCCCCGCCCCCAACCATTCCCACTGCCCCGCTCACCAGCAGGGTCAAAAGGTAGAGGCGCAGCCCTGCAATTGCTTGGCTCACGCCACTGCTGGCGGACGGGCCTCCACTCGGGAGCCGCGTTGGACAGACGTCTTCAGAGAGATGGGAATACCCAGGGCCGCCCATGTGGGGGCAAACTCCACCGTGTGGGCTGCGTCTGACACCACAGGGCTCACCACAGTGCGAGGACGTGAGCCCGGAGGTCAAACTCCGGGCGTTGGGGTCGAGCGCCCTGGAGACTGAGACTGAGCCCCCCCCCCCCCCCAACCTTTTCCGTGTGGCTCTTGGCGTTTTCAGGATGGAGTCCACGGAGAAATGCGAGGCGGTCATCCAGAGATTCAACGGCAAGTTCCTGACCACGCCGCACGGCGTCCCATGTGAGTTCAACGAACCCCAGCACCCTCTCCGACTTCGCACGCCAACAGCGGCGATGGTGCATTCACGCACTGTTAAGCAAAGTGCCTAACAGTCCGGCCGGGTGTGGTGACGGGCTGGATGGGGGGGCGGGGGTAGGGGGGGGGCTCCAGGCATCGCCCGCCGCTGGTGGTGTCCGTGGCCGGGTAGCGAACTCGGGGTTCGCGGCACGGTGAACTGCGAGCCACCGCGCACCCCATGGACGTCGCGCACGTGAACACCAAGGCCCGGCAAATCAGAAAGTCTCATGTGCGAGATCAAGTGTAAGGACGTCCATAACGGTAGAACTATCGTTATCGTTGTGATAGAATCCTGACGGCGTCAATTTGAACCGCGCGGTAGGATGTTATTATGACGTGATTGTTCTTCTTGGTTCTTTCGGTAAAGTCACGTAGAAGGGAAGTAATAAAATAATAAAAATAAAACATAATATGTTTTATTATGTTTTATTTTTATTATTTTATTACTTCCCTTCTACGTGACTTTACCGAAAGAACCAAGAAGATGAATCCCTGCAGTCACGAAAGCTTTAAATCGAAAAATGACGTGATTGGTTTGTGTCGATAGAGACGCCCCTCCCGTTCCGCGAGCGAGTCTCTTAACACGCGATAAGCGACTCGCATCTCATCTTAAACGCACGCCAGAGGGCACCTCCGGTGGCAGCTGTCCCTGTGCGGGACAAGGTGACTCGGCGCATGGCCTGCAAACGGGCATTATCGGTCTGCCAGTAGGGGGGGCGACGATTGCCGCCGCTGCCGCTGCTGCTGCTGCTGCTACGTATAATCCCATTTGAGTCATTTGCTGGCACGCAACGCCATAGATAAACCGCTTTAAGCTCGAGTGATCTTCAGCAGCAGAGAAGGGGAGATTTGGAAACAATCACAGCACAGATGCCGGTGAACACCTGCAACTCTCAATCTTGATACGACGTTGCAGTGCCAGTGCTATGACGGACATGTGGGGTGGGGTGGGGTGGGGTGTGGTAGGGAGATCACGCTCAAAGGATAAAAATCTTCCTCGCCACCGAGCGCCAGCGTGTAGCTTTGTGCCGACGTGCCGTTTCATTAAAGACGATCGTTCCTTGACGACGAGGCATGGCGCCGTCGTGCGACGGTCAGCACCCTGGACAATCTCCCGGCGTGGCAGCTGAAACCGGGACAGGTTTCTTCATTCCCCACCCGCCGCCCGTGCCCGCCCAGCGGTGCCAACGGGTAACGCCGCAGTTCGCCGATCGGCAGGCCACGTGCAGTGGGGGGTAAAGTGTAGGCGCTCGCCGCTCCCGACACGTCTGGTCATTGTGGAAGAGTGGGCCGAATACCGCACGAGAGGGGGGGCTCTCTTGAGCTCCCTCTAGTCGAGGCCCTTCCACCAAGAGTGGCGTGAGCAAGCAATTGCAGGGTCTGCGCCTTTTCCATGTATTACTTAATCATTTTGGACAACCAAACGGACCGGCTCTTGGCGAGGTTCACACCGAACAAGAGTTTATTTGTCGATTGTAGTTTTTGCGATGTGTTGTTCTTTATTTGCAGATTGTATTTTTCGCGATGCGGTGTTATTTCAACTAGTGGCGAGAAGCCTGTTGTTTGGCCTTGGCGCTACACAATTTGAAAACCCAAAGAACTCAAAGGAATTCCGAATTTGAGCCGGCGCGGAGTCTGGGGGGGAGGGGGGGCTTTGATCTGGCGCTCGTGTTTATCGCCGCCGCCACCGTCCGTGAGCCGTCGCGGCGCAAGATAGCGCGCGGCGCAGACATAACACCGGCGGGGACGCGCCACTCGCTCGCACACGGCCGGGGACGGCAGTAGCTGGGGTGAGGGGGGGGAGGCATCGCCCCAATCAGTTCCACTCCTGTTGACGCCAAGAGCCTCTGACGCAAAACAAGCGCTTGCCAGCACCCGCCGGCGGCGAAGCGGGCGTGACGACCCCCCCCCACCACCGCCCCGTCGAGTTGAACCCGTAGCGGCCGGCGTCGCTTGAACGCGGCGGGGCGATGGCGGGGCGAGGGCGATGCGTCGTGCGGGCCGGACGGGTCGCGGCAGAGCATAGTTTTGATGCCGGTTGACGTGTAAGTTGGCGGTGGCGGCGGTGGTGTTGGTGGTGTTGTCGTCGTCGGTGACGGTGGAGTTACCGAAGCGCGGCGCGCTCCCCGGCTCGACCGCCTGCCGCCTGCGTCGCTGCTACTGGCCCGGTGCGAATGTGTGCTGTGTACAGCTCAGCGTTGGGGAGATAAAGGCGGCCGGGTGCAGTGCGGGCCATCTCCACCCGCTCATCTGGTGTGCTGTCCTACACCAGCACTTACCCTAACAGTCTGTTGGGGTAAGTGCTACGCCCTGAGAATGATTATATTTCAGGGCGCTTTGTGAATTTTTATTATTCATTTTTATCCAAGGCTCTTTGGGAACAGATATACTGCAGTTGAATTGACGCTGTTGTGGATGATCATGATGCTGATTTATTGGCGACGATGATGATTGGGTGGTGGTGTTGTTTGAACAGTTTATATTAGAATTGCCCTGTGAGCTGGGAAGCTCTTGAATCGGGTTTCATCGACAAAACCAAAAAACTGGTGGTGGCATGACAGCAATGATGATGATGATGGAGTGATGATGTTAATGATGATGGCAGCGGTTGGGTAACGATAATGATGACAGTGGTGATTGTGCTGCTCCTGCTGTTGACAGTGGCGGCTCACCGAGTACTCCGCTAGGAGGCATCGACTTGAACTCGGGCTTTAGCTTGGAATGTACCAGCAGCTGTAACCACCACCACTGCTCTTTGTGGAGGCCTGATTCCATCATAAAAGCCCCAGCCACCAACCTTTATACTTCACACAAAGGCACAGTTCCCCCCGTAAATTATAGACATTGTTGCAGCAATTGTGCTTGTTTGCGAGCACCTATTAAAGCCGGCACGGCACTCAAGGGTGTGGGGCGGGCAGCAGAGGTTTGCGTAGTGCACTACGAATCTGCCGACCTATAATTCCATTCCAGGTCACAGCTCACATTGGTGGTGAGTGATATCTGAACCTGGTTCTGAACTCCCATCTACACCACCACCACTTCAGCAACCTGCATTGACGATCCTGACAAAGTATGGTCAATCAATTCCCCACGTGGCCGACCCGGCATGGATGGGCAAGTCCTCCGTACACAAAGGGAATCAATTATTCACGTCAAGTACAACGAGAAACAGGAAGTCTCTCTTTTACTCGGTGGAAAATAAAACAAAACAACGAAAAAAAACCCCCCCCGAGGAATGTCGGTCGGCCGAAATGTGAAGACTTCACGATTTCCCCCATCCCGTTAAGGGAGTGGTTTCGACCTCCCACAGAAGCAGTGGTCCATGCTCACCCACGCCCCACTGACACCTAAGCCAAAACAAGGACCACAGCATCCCACACTGTCCACTTCGACCATTTAAGGCTATAGGTCTCAATGCAATTATATTCGCCCCTGTGTGATACTTTGAGTCTCTGTGCGAGTCTATGGGTGTCTACGCTTAGTCTATGGGTCACTACGTTTCTCTGTGGGTCCCTCTGTGAGTCTGGGATTCGGTGCGAATCTATGGTTCCCTTTGTGTTTCTGTGAGCCTCTTTGTCAGTCTATGGGTCCCTATGTGGGTCTATGGGTTTCTGTGTTAGTCCATGGGTCCCGATGTGAGTCTTGGGTTTTCTCTGCGGGTGTATGGGTCCGACACTGCCCCACTTTGACCATTCATGGGCAAAATCGCTCGGGCATCATCTCCCGTATGTCCACAACGTCACCGGACCGCGGTGGCTTAGCAATGTCGCCAACGTCGTGCAGCCATCGCTGGTCGCCGCACGCCACACGAAAGCAGAAGGGCGCCAGCATACGCGGCGCAAGCCAGCAGTGGACTCGTCTCCGCTCCGGTAATTGTGACCCCAATTACGGTAATTAGTCTATCACGGTGAAATACGCGGCTCGTAATAGACTCTCGCTGGGAAAATTAGCTTCACAAAATAGGCACACACGCACAAATACAATCACCTTAATTGCAAGGGACAACTCATTATCACATTACTGCACAAATTGCAGAGGATTTCTCTCTCTCTCTCCGTTTTAAGCGGGCAATCAACAATGCGGAGGGGATCCGTGTAATTTGCACGGCCATCAGAACAACTTGAACCAATAACCACGGAAATCCATTTAGGTCGTTTACATCCTCATTAAAGAGAATAATTACGTGAAGAGCAAGAGGGCCCGCCAGAGTGGCAGTGAGCTTTGACCGGCCGCGGCTCGAGTGACGGAGACACATTCGACGCTAATCGGAGCGTCGCCCCGACGGCTCTCACTTAGCGGTGGCGATTCGTCACGAATTCCGTGACGGTTACATTCAAGAATCGATTTTTACTTTGCTCGAAATGCAGTCGTCTTGGTCGCGACTCTGTCGGGGGGGCGGGCGGGGGGGGGGGGTCTACCTTGTCCACGGCCCGTTGGGAATGTGCCACGCGGCTGGGTCACGGGACGTTCGTTTGAAAATTGTCTTCCGCGTGGATCGTTCGCGTTGCCGCTGCGTCGTCTCGTTTGTTTTGTCCCCGTGGGATTGTTGTACGCACCTGCGGTTGGTACGGTTGGCTACGTGCGGTGTGAAAGAAGTTCATCATGTGTCTTGTGTCGTTCGGTCAATCTCATTCACCCCACCAGCCCCAATATAAAAATGTTCATGGCATTTACATACACTTGGCAGGAAATGCAAAAACACAAGTTGTTACAACGCGCACTTCCATGCATGCCTCCCTCTCCCCTCGCTTCTCGCTCTGCTCCCCTCCCCACACTCTCCCCTCTACTTCCCTCCCCACAGTCTCCAACCTCTCCCCTCTGCTCCCCTCCCCACACTCTCCTACCTCAGATGGACGAGAGATCGACAGACTGAGAGACAGACAGATACAAATAGAGATGGCGAGACAGGCAACCGAGGATTTTTGTCGAAGCCTCCACTCGGCCTTCGCTCCGTGGGATGTCTCTCATATTTCCTGGAGCTCCCTTCCCCCGGCCGTCCATGCTGTCCACTCCCTGTTCAAGTCCAGGCGCAAGAATATTTCCCCTCTGCCTGCGACCGACTGCCTCTGTCTCCCTGCTAAATATTCCCACCGTCTCTGTACGGCATCTTGAGATGCAGCCGGTCGCGCTTAGACTGCGTCGCGTTGTTGTTGGCCTGTGGAGGGGAGCGGAGCGAGAAGCGAGCGAGAGGCCGGGCCGAGTCCGCCGAGGGATGCGCTCGCCGGTCGCCGCGACGAGTGCGGCAAGCTGCGGAGTTGCCACGACGCGCGAGCCAGGGTTTAGCGGCGTCCGGGGTACGGAGGGGAACGCTCGCACCGCGCCCTCCGCCAACGGCGGCGACGCTGCGTGGGCGAGCCGGCGGTGCCGCGCGGCGCCACGGCAGCGCCACGGCAGCGCCAGCTGTGACGGAAAAAACCAACAAAAATCTGGCCTTAATTTTACAAAATTGTTATTTCAGGTGGGCGTAATCAATACGCGATTGCTACGACGCAAAAAAATATATAATAACGTGCCCGGCGCTGATCGTTACCACATGGGGGCTCTGGGGTTTTTAGCGGCGCGCGCAGTTGACGCTCGCTCGCTTACGGGAATTCTCGCCACCGTCGCCGCATTGTCGTTTCGAGCGATCGCCAAACGGCGCCGAGCCGCAGCGACCGTGAGAGCATCGCGGCGATTTGTTCAGAAAGCTCGGCAATATTACTCAGTTTGTTACGGAGCGATCGCCAAGCCAGAGGAAGCGTGACCTCCCCCCACTTCCCCCCCCGACCTCATCCCCCACATCACTCTCAGATGTGTTTTCGGGTCGTGTTGCACGCTGTTCGAAGCGACGTCCGACGTTTCGCTTCACGTGGAGCGAAACGCGTGGCAGTACAACCCGGAAACAGGTGGCGGAGTATTTTAGTCTTTTGTATCTAAATGCAGTAATTGACTTTTGTTTGTCTCTGTCTTGTCTCTCCCTGTCTGTTTGTTGGTCTGTCTTTCTCTGTCTCGCTATCTCTATTTGTGTCTGTCTGTCTCTCTGCATCTCTCCGTCCGTGTCTCTGCGTCACATCCCGCCGTCCGCCTGCACCACTCGTGCTCCAGTGCCCAGCGAGCCGCTGCTGTGCAAGTTTGCGGACGGAGGGCAGAAGAAGCGGCAGAACCAGAGCAAGTACCTGGTGAACGGGCGTGCGTGGCCTCGGGATGGTGATGGGCGCATCGTGAGTGGCCCCCCTTGCCTGCACTAGCAACAGCCGTGATCTATCCACTGCTTCATGAAGGCTTCCCACCCCCCGCCCCACCACGCATGAGTCGCAGCCATCCCTTGCCATTGTGGGAAGTAGCGATCCGGAGAGTCGGACTTGCACCGAGGCCCATAGATTCGCACAGAAACCCATAGCCTTGTGCCGAGGCCCATAGACTCCCGCCGAGACCCATAGACACACACACACATACGGAGAGATAGACATATATAGACGCTGACAGAGATAAATGCACTGCAGTCCTCTATGCTGCTCTCATTCGGGCCTCCGAGTAGCGGTCAACTCCTTGACCAAGTTGAGCAAGTTTCCTACAGTGAGTCACTAAGTGCAACACAACTTCACACGACAGCAGCTCCGTTCCCATTGGACCGTGTTATTGAGCCGACCGCCCTCCCACCATTACAGACACATGGACGACAGAGCCAATGCATAAACGCTTTCGATCTTAGCTGTCAGCTGTTTACTTTGGGGGCCGTTTATTTTGGTTATTTGGTTATTTTGGGGGGGGCAGGGGCAGCGAGTGGGACGAGCTGGCCTAGGGGGCAGTGAAAGGGCACGTGTAGGGCATCGCGCGGTGCAGGAAACCGTCCTCACGCTCGGTGCGTAGAGGAAAGTGACAATGAATGGCAGGCCCCCTAACATACACGGAAGCTAAAGCGGAAAAGGTGCAGAGCATTACAAGGGCCGCTGTTGCGTTTCTAAAATGTCGCGGTGTACATCGTCCCGGTAACTCGACACCGGCCATGTACGTTAAACCGCACTAACCGACCGCGTAATGCCACCCTTGCAGACCGGCGTGACCCTGACCTACGACCCGACCGCCGCTCTCCACAATGGGTAAGAGTGGCTGCCCGCGTCGGAGTTTCCACCGCGCCGCGTTCCCCGCACTCAGCTGGCAGCCAAGTTCACTCGGGGGCCGTGGCGACGGTCGGGACCGTGGGCAAGGATAAACTAAAAACTTTCAACAATTTTTTATTTTACCGGGTTAGGGCCCACTGAGCTCTTTCTCAGAAGCGACGTTGCCACAAATGATAGCTCAATGAAGTGGCTTATCGTCGCATGGAAATTTATCGCGGCCAAATACTCTAAAAGCACGTTGATTCTAAATCTGGAGGGAAAAACCGGAGGACCCGGAGAAGAATCCACACGCCCACGGGGAGAGAGAACATGCAAACCTCCTGTATACCAGGCAAGGTTGTTAACATATCGCCACCACGGCGCCCGACACTCGCCTCCCCCTTCAGCCACACTCAACGAGCCAGTGGCTCCGGGGCAGCACTTGGCACCACCGCAGAATCTGTGCCCTGCGCGTGCTCTGAATGAATCTTTGTCATGATTGCGTGAGGACCAATGTGGAGCGACTGTTAGAGCGTCAACGCCAAGTGATTCAGCCGTTCAATTGCTCTGTCTGAGAGTTGCCGAATTCCAGATACACCCACTCACCCACCCGCTCGCTTACTCACGCATTCACCCACGCACTTACCCACCCACTCATTCAACTATCCACCCACCCAGTCGCTTACTCATCCACCCACTTAACCCCCCGCCCATTTAACCATCCACCCACCCACCGACTCGTTTACTCACCCATTGAACCACCTACTGACGCACCCACTTACCCATCCCACCACTGAACCTTCCTCCCGCCGATTCACTCACCCACTGCTTTCAGATTTCTATTTGAGGCACTGGGAAGTCATACGCTCTATAGTTTGGTGATCGTAGGCACATCATCGTCACCATTAGCCATAAATCATCCACTGCTGGATGCAGGCCTCCACAAGCCAACACTATCCATCCTGGTCTCACGATGCAGTGCTCCTGCTCAAGTCTGATCTCATTGTTACCGTGGGGCATGTCTCCTCCTCTGATGATGGCTGGTGGCCGAGAGGTGACGTCCCCTGTGGAGATGGAGCGATGAGATCAGATCGTGTGCTTTAGCCAGATGATTCTTTGCATCGCGTGATTGTGATAAGTGGCAACAGCTTCAATACAACCATCATCCAGAAGTGGATAGATCATAGCTGATGTTGATTATACTCAACTGTGTGCCATAGAAAAGAAATAAGATCCCCCGTATAGCCTTTATATGATGTTCAAATATTTGCCACTTCTTGGTCGTGAGCAGGAATTGAACTCTGGTCGTTGGGGTCGTATAACCCAGTACGAAAACCACTAGACTACCGCTCCCCAAACGAAGCACACACACACAGCTATTATATACACGTACAATATACACACGCGTACAGTTTTCGCCTAGTCAAACGTAACCAGGCAGCCTTGCAAAGTGCAGATCTTTTTGGGTGGGCTGCACTCCACATATGTTGCACGTACAGCAAATAAACATCGCTGGTGGCAGCCAAATGTTTGATGCTTTGGCATAAATATTTTTCCGCTCTCCTCTTCCGCCCTCGCCCCTGTCTCTGTCCCTCTTCTGCGTTTCCTTCTGCTTCATCGTTTAACGTCCGCACCCCCCCCCCGCCTCATCTGCCTCTCACCATCCGGGTCCCAGGTTCTACTCCAGTCCGTACAGCCTGGCCACGGGACGTATCATGGCCCAGACGCCCGTAGGCCCCTACCTTCCCAGCAGCCCCATCTCCACCTACCAGGTGAGCTGCCGCCGCTGCCGCTACTACTGGCGATGTTGTTAATCGCCGGCCCCTATATGTATGTGTTTGTGTGTATTTTGAACTTCATTCCCACCGTACGTAGCCAACCGTGCTAATTGGAGGTGTGGGAGAAGGACAACAAACTAAATACGAAAATCAGTTCTAAAGAAATTAGTTTTCAATCTAGATTTAAAATTGCACAGCTCCAGTTTCTCCCTAATATCGGAGGGAAGAGCGTTCCAGACTGCCGCAGAAGCGCATCTGAACGCGCGCGATGCAGTGGCCGTCTTTGTTCGATGGGTAGCAAAATCCGGTGCAAGGATCACCGCGGAGTTCGCGTGATGGTTTACGTTCCTTGACAGATTTGGTTTAGTGACGAGTGTGAGCTCTGTGAAGACAGGAGGGAAGCAGAGATGTAGAGACAGAGACACGGAGAGGGAGAGAGAGAGAGAGTTGCAGAGGAGACTTAGACAGAGGAGGGTCCTGAGGAGAGAAACACTGACAAGGCATGGAGAGAGATGCAGGGAGAATGGATAGACAACATGAAAACCGGCAAAGAGACGCGGGCCAAAAGAGAGATGCACAGAGAGACATGGAGAGAGTAACAGAGAGAGAGGCAGATACAGGGAGAGGTGGAGAGAAGGGGACACGTAGAAGACATGAAGAGAAGAGACGTGCACGTGGAGGCATCTTGCAGTGCTAATCAAAAGTGCCCACAATTATTTCCCCCCCAAAATGCTTTGCGTGTCTCTGGGCGGCACCGAAACACGTTGGGGGTGTCTGGACCCCTGCCGGGCTTGCCTTCCACGCCACGTTAATGGTTTAGATTGGAAGAGCCAGGCGTGTGTATACCGTGTGTGTGTGCGTATATACTCCGTGTGTGTGTGTGTACCGTGTGTGTGTGTACCGTGTGTGTGTGTACCGTGTGTGTGTGTACTGTGTGTGTGTGTACCGTGTGTGTGTGTGTGCGTATATACCGTGTGTGTGTGTGTGTATACCGTGTGTGTGTATACCATGTGTGTGTGTGTGTACCGTGTGTGTGTACCGTGTATGTGTGAATATACCGTGTGTGTGTGTGTACCGTGTGTGTGTGTACCGTGTGTGTGTGTGTGTACCGTGTGTGTATGTACCGTGTGTGTGTGTACGTGTGTATATACCGGAGCGAGTGCGAGTTGGTTTGGTTAATACAACCGCGAATTCCGCGATGGGGGAGGAGGGAGTGAGGTGTGACAGGAGGGAGGGAGGGGTGGTCAGGAGCTATTTATACACGCGGCTTTGTCACTGACGATGGAATCCAGCCAGCCACCTACAGACAATGAGCTTCTCTGAGCCACTATCCCTCCTCCAAGCCACTGGATATCATAAGGGGCGTCGTATCTTTAGGGTGTGACGCCGAACAAAGGCAGCTCCTTCAGCCGGCCATATCATCGGCTCCTTCCTTCCTCCTTAGACAAGGACATGCGCAGCCCGCTCTGTTAATCCTCTGCTGGATGAGGGCCCTCCCCCGCACCGCACGGGTCCGCGAGGGTTGTTTGATCAGACCTCACCACGCCGCTGGTCGGTGCGGGTTGGTGGAGGAGAGGCGGAAAAGGCACGTGAGCGTAGAAATTCATCAGGACGAAAGATCTCGCTGCACAGTCCCACGACGTCCCGTTTGTGCACGGTGGATTGACACGAGCTCGTTTTGTCTTTTAAGGCAATGAAGCAGAGAGAATAACGCGACACAAAAAATTATCGATATTTTTTTGTTTCATCAAACGGTCGCACCGAATCATGACATTTCAAACGTGCCGCAGAGGGAGGCGGAGTTTTAAAGAGTTTTGTTCCCGGCAGCGGCCCCCAGCGGCCCAGATGGAGAATCCAGACGACATCACTTCCACGGCGAGGCACAGCGGGAGGGCAGACAAGGGGGAGAGAGAGAGAGAGAAAAAAAATAACCCGGGTCAGGTTTCCGTGCAGAATTGATTTAGAACGACTCCACGCTGGTTAAATCAATTTAGCAAAGTTGATTTGAAACTTGAATCCTCGAGGTGCGCACCCTATCCCTCCCCCCCTCCCCCCTTTCCCCCCCAAATATATATTTTTAAACTTAAAGATTGATTTAAGCTGGTTTGCACGAGCAGCCAAATCAATTCACAATCAAACCGACGTGCCAAAAATCTATTCTGCTCCAGTTGAGTCAACAAGGCCAAGAGTAAATAACGACCGAGACAGACGACCACATTTGACGGTCGGCCAGAATAATTGGCTTTCAAGGCGGTGCAGAAAAAATCAGGAGTGGAATGCGACGCAAGAATTTCACGAAAAGCGTTACGAATCCCGTGGGAGCAAACTCCGGAATCCTCGGGCCTACTCGGTTCGAGAGGAACCGAGGCAAGGCCGTGTGAATGTACGTACGTTGAACTTCTTTCGCACCGTACGAAACCAAACGTGCCAATCGGAGGTGCGGGGGAAAGGCAACAAACTAAGCAAAAAGCAGTTTTACAGAAATGTGGTTTCAATTTTGGCTGCCAACTGTCCCAGTTCAGCCGGGACGGTGGTGTTGGTGGTTTTTGAACGTCCCGGTGCGCTGCTGCAGCTTTTGTTAGAAGCGAGATTTTGATGCCGGTTTAAGTCCTGCTGGCCTCACGTTTGACGCATGATGCAGGCAAAGGGGGGTGGGGCTACCCAAGTAGTGGGGGGCAAAGATGGAGGCGATGCCGCTGGTGATCAAGTGGGTGTGGCTACGTCGGGGAGCGGCGGTGTAGCGGTTAGCGCTACGCTGCGCTTTTAACCTGGCGACCCAGGTTCGATTCTCGCTTACGGCCAACACCAGTGACGATTATCTGCACCGGTCCTGGGCCTCCCCTAGGTCGACTCAGCCGCAAATGAGTAGCTGGTGCGGTGTGTAAACATCACCACTGGGGACACAAAGGTGGCCGGGCATGGTGTTGGTCACCCACCCCCTCGTGTGCCATGCCGGCCTTCATAGGTGCTCGCTAACAACACTTTCCCCAACAGTTTATTGAGGCTATTACGGGGGATATTTATATTTGTGGCGATGTATAAGTGGGCAGAGCTGACAGAGGGAGGGTCTGCAAGCTCACCATGTGTCCCAGTTGAGCTTCCCAGAAACCCTTCGTCCTTGGCTCCCGAACCCAACATTTCGAATTTTTTTAACTTAAGACCGATTTAATCCGGTTGCACAAGCAGCCCCGCCCAGTGCTGTGGTTCCCACACGGCGGCCGTTCCGCGAATTCTACTCGGTGCAAAAGCGAGCGAGCGTAACGCCGGCGCGATCGTGACTGATGGCTCGCCGTGTCCCGACAGGTCCACAGCACGTCGTGGATGCCGCAACAGCCCTACGTCATGCAGCCGGTGAGTGGCGGCTCTCGGAGGCACGGCTCGGCCGACCTGTTTGTCCAGAACCCCCCCCCTCCTCCCTCCCCGCCCGCCCGCCTCCTCCCCTTGGCTCCACCGCGATCCGCTCACCGCGCGGGAAACCAGGGAACGCAGCCGCAGTGTGGACTCTGAGGGTGACCTACGAGCAATCGGTTATTAGTTACATGACAGAGAGCATCTGTAAGCTTTGCCTCCCTCCCTCCCCTCACACTGCGAGGGTCCACGGCCCTATTGATCATATCACATCTATGGAACTACTAGCTACCAACTTAGTACGGTACCTTCAAAGGTACCGTCATTGGCATAAGATCACCTTGTTCAAGTGACTCACGAATCCTCATAGGATTTTGTCCATACATATGGGGGGGGGAGAGGTGGGGGTGTCTGGACACTGGATACCCACGACTTCTACCACAGCGGCTGCTCTCCCGGGGCCTGCGACGCTGACGATTGTGAACGACGCAACTTCAGGACCCGTGACTCTGCAACGTTTCCAGTCGACGGGCGTTTAAACAATTAGGACAACGGCAACGGCGCTGTGCGTTCGCTTGAAGTGAAAAGAACGAGCCGTGAGACGTTGCGCAAGATAGCGGCGCGGTCGGCGATCTCTCTGCCTGGTTTTCACGCGACCCTCGACGCGGAACCACAAACGGGCAAATCGGGTTTGAATTTCCGGTCAAAAATGCAGAAGCGCCCCTTCGCGTGGACGAGCAGAGCGCCGCGGCAAAACGGGGGATAAAAGGGAGATGGACCAAATTTAATACAACGCCCACGGGACGTGGCCCAGACGTGCGTGTGTATTGTGCACGATACAAGTGTACAGGCGGTGCAACTGCACTCGGGCCCACTGGGCGGAAGGGCCCCGATATGCCAGGAAATTTGACCTTACCAGCCATTCTACATCTCCTCCACCCACAGGCGTATAAGAGACCCAGAGATTCACGTGAACACCAATCGACTCACATATAGACCCAACTGCTCACATAGAGACCCATCGACTCACATACAGACCCACAGGTTTATAGTGACCCACAGATTTCACGCGTCGACCCATAGACTCACATGGAGAACCATAAACTACCACAGAACAACACAGGAGTCCGTTGCGTAGCCATCCGCGTGTGGTAGGCGGTGCAACTGCACGGATGCCAAGTCACAAAGCGGATGGGGGGGTATATGGTCAGGATATGGGAGGGCCATCATATTTAGTTCCTTGCACCGGGAGGGCCCGTGCCAACCACGCTTCGTCACTGGTATCGCCAGCTCGCTCACTCACGCACGCTTGTTAGCGGACGAGCCGCACGGAGAGACCCCCCCCCCCGCCCGCCCCCGCGTTGCCCCACCGATGGCGGTGAGGCAACACCGCCAGGCCCACGTGTTGGCGTCGCGCGTAACGGCCGCACGGCAGCCGCGGCCAGGGGCGACGCGTGGTCCTGGGAACGGGAGCGCCGAGCAGAGCGCTCGCTGGCACCGCCGCCCCTGTTGCGCAACGCGACGGGGGCCGCTCTCCCGTAATGAGCGGCAGACACGCGGAGCCGCTAATTTAAGCTGCAAATTAGCCCAAAATACAAGGGTAATTGTGTAAAGTCATGGGAACATTTCGGCGAAAAACACGAAAAAAACCCCTCTTAAATCAGGTAAACAAGCACGAACTTATCAGATATCAGAAGCTAAGCAGTGTTGAGCCTGGATTGTGCGTGCATGGGTGACCGCCCTGCACTAACAGGGTCGTCATAGAGCTGCAGGGCTATGTGGTGGGCAGCAGGGGGCAGTGCAGCAACATCCGTTGTTGCATTGTACTTCTACGCACCCACATCTACTGCTAATCGCCTTCACCAACTCGCACTGACCGGCGTAGTGAAGTACATTCAAATAACCCACCACGGACCTGCACGGTGGGCCGGGGTCACATTGTGTCATAGAGCATGGATCTCTGTGCGAATCTGTGGGTCTCTGTGCTGGTCAGTGGGTCTATGTGCGAGTCAGTGGGCCTCTGTGCGAGTCTGTGGGTCTCTGTGCGAGTCTGTGGGTCTGTGCGAGTCTGTGGGTCTCTATGCGAGTCGGTGGGTCTCTGTGCGAGTCAGTGGGTCTCTGTGCGAGTCAGTGGGTCTCTGTGCGAGTCTGTGAGTTGATGGGTCTTTGTAGAAGTCCGAGTCGAGTTGTGACTGCGTTCGTGTGCAAAGCATCGCTCATGTCGCCGACCGTTGTTGCCCAACCGTGCACGGTTTTGCAGGAGGTTCAAACGGCGTCCGTCTAGCGACCCCAGACCCCGGACGCCATCGAATAGCTTCCCACAGACAGTCTTAATGAAAAAAAGCTGTTGCTTTTCAAATGCCTTATGAAAGACGACTCATCGTGAATTAGCGCATTATCAGCAGTGCCCCCCCCCCCCTGCTTCCACCCCACCCCACATGCCCGCTGTTTTGCGGTGCGATCCGAGCCAACGCTCGATCGCTCTCAACTTAACTTCCAAAATCATCAGCGTTGCTTTTCACACCTACGACGGGACCCGCTGCACTCACCCCCCCCCCCCCCAGCATCTGCCCCTTCCTTCGCCATCTCCCATCGTCCGGGGTTGCCCTCCCGCCCCAGCCCCCCCCCCCCCCGCAGCCCTAGTCATTGGGGAACGGGGGAGTAGAGGTGCGAAAAATCACACCCACAGTTGTTTTTTTTTAAGTTGCAAGTGGGAATCGCCGTACGACGCGAGCGCTGGTCCGCACGCGCTTGTTGATTTAGGCCAAGCGGGCGCATTCGCCGTCAGCAGCCACGATCCATCCACTGCTGGATGCAGCAACGCGTCCGTCTCTCGCGAGCGATGCTGAGCGTGAGCCGACTTCATCTCGTGACGCGATAAAACATTAAACGAAAAGATGAGAAGTGCCCAAAAAAGCACGGGGAGGTGCAGGCTTGAAATTATGCTGGGGAAACATAAAGAAGGAAGGCCACGGATTAGGGAAGAGATCAGAGGCTTCTTATCGACTTTGAAGAAGAGTGAGCGGGCTTGGGGCAGCACACGATGGCGGATGGGCTGCGGGCCAGTGGTTGGGATGTACAGACACACCGACGTACGTACGGACAGACCGACGGTGAGACGAATGGACGGACGGGGTGAGACGAGACGGCAAGCGGGCGCCCGGCGTTCCGCGCCTGCGCGTGCGTCATCGCCGCTGACCGCGGCTGACCTGGGCGGCAGCTGTATTATAACGCGCGACAGCTGTCTGGTGCTCGCGTGTGCGCGATGCCGCAGGGCACCGTGATGTCGCCGGGCATGGAGCACCACATGTCCATGCAGCCGTCCGGCATGATGACCCCGCTCGCCCAGCAGATGGGACACCTCTCCCTCGGCGCAAGCGCTTCGCCGGTGAGGATGCGAGACAGGCACGCGCACACACGCTGTTGCGCCGGTGGATTGACGCGTGTGACGGTGCGTCGGGTGACTTGCCAGAATCGGTCGTTGGGACAGCAGCAGCTGGACAAGTTGGGGCTTCTTTTCTCACGGAAATATTGATTTACGACACGCCGGTACGACACGCCGGTCAGACGTGACAAATTGCCACAGCTGCGGCGAGAGATATACTTGATGCGGTGTGCTGGGAAGGCGACGCAGTCAGACCCTGCTCAAATTAAGCCCGGATCGGAAGCAAATTATAATGGTAAATAACATATTTACTTATCCAGGAAAGCCCCACAGAGTCTCAAGACTCTTTCTCAGGGGGGGTTTTGCTTCGTGGGGGCTTCGCTTCACGTGGGCAAGCAAGCGGAGAACCCCGAGAGGAACAAACACTCAAAAGCTCCGCACGGGTAGACTCACGAATCCACGGGCGGCGCGGTTCTATCCGCGCGACGGCCGCCGTCATCTTCCCAGAACCCGGTCCTCGTCTTACGGTGAGTCATACGCTCGCCGGGATTTTAAACTCGGAACTTTCCAACCGCGATTCATCCGCTCGCAGAAATCCCCCCCCCCCGCCGCACACTGCGCCCCAACCGAGAATTGTGCGGCAGCGTACGCACGAGAACGATTAAGACAAAAATATTTTGTAGATGACTCCACCTGCCAACCGCTGGGACACGATCACCCCCACCCCACCTTCCACGTGTTTGTGTGTCTGCTCATGCGAGTCGTGTCGCAAGCTCCTGGAAGTTAGCAGGGACCTAACGCTGCCCCCGCACGACAGAAATACATTTAATTTCACGCTCGTTGCCAAAGTGCGGGGAAAGACCCCACCGGCAAGGATTGTGGTGACAGATTCATCACCGTCAACCTGCGACGGCTGTCATCTCCCGCGCAAGCTGCACGCCTGCGTCCGTTGTAGATACAAATTGTTTTTTTGCTTTCGGAAAACGATTAAAGAATTTAACTTTTGACAAGTTAATTTGGTGACGCTGCTGCGATGACAGTGGTGCACAAACAACAACAACAAGCTCTGCACGCTTGGCAATAGCAACACCGCCTGTGACCTTAAAAGGAAACATTTAACAGGTGACAATGTTTCGGGCAATGGCTCTTCATAGTGCATTTCCTGAAACATTGCATATTTACGTGTGAGCCCAGCGGATTCTCTTAAGTGTGGCCAAGTTGATCGTCTCAGCCTGGTCATTCAATGAGAAAAAAAAAAACATTCAGTAATAAAATAAACAAAATCACTTGATTCTGGAAAATTCCACCTCTGAAGTTGTAAACGTTGGTTGGAGTGTCACGTGACAGGTGTCGTGTGGATAAGCGGTCGCTTGAAAGAAACTCGGAAGCAGTTCTGTGATATCTCAATCCACGGGCCGCTCTCAACGCACAGGGGGGTGATGATGCTTCGTGCGAGAGCTCCGAATGGACGCGTCAACTCAAGACAACAAATCCGATGGCAAAATTGGAAATATTGCGTCGGCGCCTTTTCATTTTTTTTGGAAAAAATATTACAACGGGGACAAAAACATTCCTCGCGTATTAGGAGGAAGCTCACAGGGCTCAACCGCTGTGCCAACAAGAAGACCGAGGAGCGTTGTTGTCCATGCGAGGAGACGCAGCGATTAGCGCAGCACTGCCACCTGGCGCTCTCGACAGCCCAGTCCGCCTCGCCACCCAACGCGCCCCCAACCTTTGCCAGCGTGGTACGGGAGACCCCTAGCGGCCAACGCGTGACAGCACGAGGAATGTTATCTGCCGTCGCGGTCCCAAGTACAACGGAGCGGGGGAGGTGTTGAAGGCGGTTTAACGTGAAGCGCAGAGAGACAAACGACTTCGCGCACGGATGAATTTGACGCATTTTGGTGACGCAGGAAATGCTCACCGAGTCTCAAGACTCGTTCGCTCGCTCGCAGGAGGCTCCTGCTCCATTGGGGTGGGGTTTTTTTTGCGGTTGTCAGTTATCGGCCCCGGAGAGATTATTGGGCGAGTTGACCTCTGACCAGGATTCGAAACTCACGCCGTCCCACCGGAGAGTTAAGCGCCTTTGACCGCGTGTTGGTGGATATTCCCTCCCTCGGATAACGAAGCTGAGATATCCTGAGATAACCGACCAGAGTTGGGCGGAGCGTTGGCTCAGCGATGACGCACGGTGCCATGAGACCTCGGTTCAGTTCCTTGGCCACGGCTAACATCGGTGGCGAGCGACAGCTGAACAAATCCTGGGGCCTACCCCCTTCGCAACCCTACACAGACCCGTGTGGCGCTAAATAGTCAAACAACCCTCACGAATTTGATTTAAAGCTTTCGTGACTGCAGGGCTTGATATTCTTGGTTCTTTCGGTAAAGTCACGTAGAAGGGAAACAATAAAATAATTTACAAAATACAAATTTAATAAAAAAATAAATATATATATATATTTTTTTTAAATCATTTGTTATTATGTTTTATTTTTATTACTTTATTATTTCCCTTCTACGTGACTTTACCGAAATAACCAAGAATATGAAACCCTCATGAACTAGACGGCACGGGATGGCCGTCATCCAGCAGTGGATTGACAAAACGCTGCGAGTTACCCTTTTTCATGTATTTACAGTTAAAGGTAAGGGTGCCTCCCTGCAACTGCCTGCGATCGCCACTGCTGGCAGATGGGCCTCCACGAGAGGGAGCTCTAGAGCAGCTGGTTCTATCGGTGTTATTTTTAGCGTACTCTTCCACAAGGGATAGGCACCTAGCTTTACTGTGTATATATATACTTGGACAGCTGCAGTCGTTCTGGATCCAGAGGAACTTGGCTCGAGAAGTCGCCAGAGCCTTCGCCGTAGCCGAGGCCTCTGCGCTGTCCCGTCGCTGCGCCCTAGAAGGGATGAACAAGGAGGCGCTTCTAACGCACGCGCTGAGCTCAAGTAGAAAACCATCGCACCTCGGGGTTCTCATCCGTCGCGCGTGCGCTTCGTTCCCGGGCTGCGCCGCCACGGCCGAGCGGACCGGCGTGGCACACAGCTCCTGACGAGAACCAAGATCGATCCCGCACCACCAGAGCGCGGGCGCCTCTTTCGAAATGGCTTTCCACCGAAGTGATTGACCGGCGGGCGCCACGGAACCTTTGGAACTTAGCGGCACGATGCAAACGCGGTCGTTGTTGCGTTCACCAAGCGTGTGATGTGTTATTTTCACCTTTTTCCGAGGGAAGCCAGGTACCAGCAAAGGGCTGCCCACGACGTCATTAAAAAGGCGGCGAAAACCGAGATGCCGAAAACTAACCGGAGCGCGACGTTGTTTCTCGTCCGCAGTACATGACCGCGAGCTCACACATGCAGGGGACCTACATCCCTCACCAGTACGCGCACATGTCCGCATCCTCCATGGCGGTGGAGGTGAGAACCAGGGGAACTAACGCCACCGTAGATGGGACCGGGGCCCGGCGGGGCCTGACGGGGCCCCAGCCTGCTCATTGCGAATGTCCATCTCGAGCGTCGTTCACACACGGCGCACACAGCACGATCCCCTCCTCGGAGCCGGACTCGGCCGGAGAGAGCGCAAGGCAGCAGCGGCGAGGGCGCAGCTGTTAACCCCCCCCCCCCCCTCGTGCCCCTGGAGGCGTGGGTCTACTGCACGCCCTGCCAGAGGCAGCCTTGCGCCGCTCTCTTGCTTTTGAACGTTGATTTTTGTAAAAGTCGTGTAAACAAAACGTTTGGTTGAGCCTCCCCCGCGAATATTTACACCCACCGCTATGCGAGCACCGCGCGCTCCCCCACGCGCCGTTGGCTCGCCGCGCCAATTGGTCGATAAAAGCCGATGGACGAATCGAATCGTGCTCGAAGGACACAATGAAGAACGTTCTATTTGCATGTCGGCGGTATTTTTCACGGAAGCGTCACGCGTCTTCGCTTGCCCCACTCGCCGTGCCCCCAGGATGGTAGCGGCCAGCAGCAGCAGGTGTCCATGGACGGTGGCGACCACCAGCAGTACGCGTTCCAGCAAGCCAAGTAGCGGCCGGCACGGCGAGGCCACTGCGCGCAAGGTAGCGCCGCCACCATCCCTACCGCCACCATCCTCAACACCATTACCATCCCTACCGCCACCATCACCACCACCACCATCCATGCTGCCACCATCATCCATACCGCCACCACCATCCCCACCGCCACCATCCCCACCGCCACCACCATCCCTACCACCACCACCATCCCTACCACCATCCACGCTGCCACCATCATCCATACCGCCACCACCATCCCGACCGCCACCATCCTCAACACCACCACCATCCACGCTGCCACCACCTTCCCTACCACCATCGCCACGATTCCCATCGCAGCCGCTCCACACCACATTGCAACTATGCCATACAAAATAAAATCACAGTTAAACAAGTGGAAATAAAAATGAAATTCTAAGCGCAAATACCAAAATGTACTCATGATGATGGCGCTCTAACGCTGTGGTTGCTGTTGTTCTTCTTCGCCTGCCCCGATCCCTGTTCCTCCTCCCAAACACGCAGGTTGGCCCACGGTGGAGCAGCCCGGTGATACGCAGTTGGGGAATGTGAAGCAAAGTGCCTTGGCTCTGAAGCACGGCTCCCGTTCGGGGGGGGCAGGCACCAGCCCTGCAGGGCAGCTTTAGCACACACACACACGCACGCATGCATACACACACAAAGATTCTGCGTATAGCCTGGACAGACTCTTGGGGCAAGCGCTGTTAGCGAGTAGCACCGATGAAGGCCGACACGGCGCACGAAGCTGTGGGTGGGCCAACACCACGCTCTGATGCCTCTGTCTCCCCAGTGCTGATCTTTTAAACACCAAACGAGGTACTCGCTTGAGGCCCAGTTGACCTACGTACACACACATGCACGCACGTACACACACACACATGCACGTACACACACGCACTCACACACGAGAGTCTTAACAAGCGCCTTCCTTCGCGCGGACCGACATCGACGAGCCTGCGGGGACTTCTTTTCCTCTGCCCCCCCCTCCCCCCAAAAAATATATTTTATTTATTTTATTTTTTGTTCCCCGGTGACCATCCTGAGCAATTGCTACGCTACCTAAGATGTCGCCACCACGGTGCTTTACGCGAAGACTCCTGCTGCTGCTGCTGCGAGTGACCGAGTTTCAAGGAGCGGGCATCCAGCAACCACCCCCCCCCCCCCCCACGGCTGTCGTGACGAACCTCCAGCAAAGGGAGCGGCGTGTAAATAGACGCGTGCTTTTTACCTTTAGTCACGCGCGAGAGATGTGTTTTTCGCTCGCTCACATTTTTTCTTCATTTGTGTTGTCGACTAAAAGACGTCGCTTCTCCGGTCGTTTTAATTCGCTGAGCGGGAGTGGGGGGTGGGGGGGGGGAGTGATGTTCCACGTGGGTTTGTTTCGCTTTTTTGGGATAGTTTTCGAGTCGGGTAACAATCTCCTGGGGCGCGCGCACGGAGACAAAGCCACGCTTCCCTCGCTTGAGTTTGCGTTCGTGATCCCTCGCGCACGTACGCGTACGAGCCCCGTGCGTTTTTAAGTCTCTTTTAGGAGTTAAGTTTTATGCATTCGCGTTAAGTCGTTAAGTTTGATTAATTTTTTTGTTCTCTGCTTAGATGTTTTAAGTTTTCTCGCTTTTTTTCCTTAAAATAATGTAGATCGTACTTTAGGAATTATAGGTAGCTTGTTAAGGCTTGCAAATAGAATAAAAAGAACAAGTTTGTTTTATTCCTTCTCAGAAAATTTTACCAGATGATTGATTTAAACGATTTTTTTTTAAAGAATATTCTATATAAATTCTTTTTTTTTTTAACAATGACTTTTCAAGATTCACACATTTTTTTTCTGGAGTGCAGTAATTTTTCTATATCAAACAAAAAATTGAAAAAAAAAACATTTTCCGTCAGATTAAGCAACGATAAGAGGTTGGTTAAGTTTATCTTTCCGTTTCTTTGTGTTTGTGTTGACGTCGCTCGTATTAAGATAGCAGGTGGGGGGGGGGCAACCTCTGGCGAAGAAGCGTGGAGGCGCAGGAGGAGGAGGAAGCTGGCGGGGCAGTCTGCTGCCGCCACCGCCACTGCAGCCAAACACAGAGTCTAAAGCACTTAGTCAGCATTACGCCGCCACCACCGCCACCGCTGCGGGCGACACGCAGCCACGTGGGGCCCTACGACACTACCAAAGACGGCGCGCTTCTGCGGACGCGCGGACGCCAACTTTAAGGCGGGGGGGGGGGGCGTGGGGTGGGGGGCAAGGCTTCAGAACTACAAAACTGTTAACACTTTAAACCTTTTTACATCTGTGGCAGGACCATTTTGTTCTCATATTTTACTCCGTTGTTTTTGTGTAAGCGTGCGTCGTCGTCGTCGTCGTTGTAGTTTCTCGCGCGCGTGGCTGATGTGGCTAATGTGGCTATGTTGGAAGGAAGACGCGGCCCGATCACGCAAATACCTTTAGTTTTGTCCACGTGCGCCGTGGCCGTGCGTCCGTCTGGGTTGTCGCTCCTGCCCCTTGAGTGAAGCAAGTCGGTGAGAATTCTACGGCAGCAGGCAGCGCAATTAGGAGAAACTCCGCGGATAAAAACGCCGAGATTGAGATTCATCATGAGTGACAAAATCACAGTTGGCATAGACCCCGGGTCTGGTGTGCGGCGCCATGAACGTGAGGCACAAGACTTTTAAAGTGGCTTTCGGGGAAGGGATTCCGCAGCATTTGATTGACGTTTGCTGGCGCTGAATGGAAATTAATTCTTAGAGCAGGAATTTTGTTTCAATGAATTGCAAACCCAATTCAAAGCTATTGTTTGCATGGAGAAGTCATTGGTGACCGGGCTGAGAACCGCCAGCTGGCAACACCCGTCGTTAACGAATGCTTCAGACCCGCGTCGGGACGACCCGGGCCACGCGTCTTAAGCCATTCACCGTCTCAATAATCGCCGTTTGCCTCTATTGTTTGTTTCTGTCGTCGATCGTGCCTCCTTCCTCCAACACGTAAAGCAGAACTGCGGAGCAATGTGTGTGGGGAACGTTCGCTCCGAATACGTCTCGTACGACGCTGCGCGGTGCCAACCAAGGGGCGCGTAAGGGGGGGGGGGGTGGGGGACGTCGGTGTAGCACGCGGTCGGTTGGCACGGGCCCCCCCCCTCCCCACGGTGCAACCGCCGCAGCCCGCGCGCTCGATAGCCACGCCGACCGCTCGACGCACGGCACGGTCGGCGTGCGTGGGTCTTCCAGCGTGCGTGTGGGGGTCTTCCAGTTTCTGCTCTCACGAGCGTCGCCACGAGGGATGGCCGATATCTACCTCAACGGGCGAGCGCGTGCGTCGTCTCGTATCCTCCTCCCGCGCACGCCGACGAAGAGCGCCCTCCCCGAGCACGCGGGTGCGGCGGTCCACGTGGTGGAGAAGCGCCGGGCCGGCGTATTTTCTCAGACTTGTCGTTCGCTCGCTTCGATACGTTTTGTAATCCGTGGCTCGATTTCAGCCGGGGGGGGCGGGCGGGGAGATCTGTCGGTCTGGGTTGGCGACTCGGGAGAATATCTCTCCGTGCGCGGTACACCACGTCCAGTATAGCTCCCGCTACGGCTGTGGTGACTTGCTCCTACGACTCGCGCGCCACTGCGCCGGTCTCCCAGCGACCCGGAGAGAATTCAGAGATGGAGTGTGTTGTTTTTCTTCCAATAACACAACCCAGCAGCGTTCTTTTTTATATATATATAAACAAGCGGAAACCGTTCCAGAGTTTTCTTGTTCAAACAAATGCTGCTGGATAATATTGGTCTGGAAAGCCTCAAAAGGCCCATGGATTCCAGATATTTGACTCTGCACGTGGAAGCGCAGGAATGGAGTTCCGCTTACAGTCGAGAAATAAAATCAAGCCCTCTCTTCCAGTTCACGTCACCACCACGGCGGCATTTGATTTTTTTGTTCGTTTTAAAGAGACATCATTTTTCACGGGGAAATGTAAAACGTCACCCCTCCGGAGCTGTACAGTGCGACCAGTTTGTAGGTTTGGTAACGTTGGGCAGACGTTTGGCAAGACGCGCCGCGGATCTCTCGCGAGACGAGGCCGGACCGCGGCACGCGACCCAGCCGGGGCTCCGCGTCGCCATCGTTTTAGGAGACGGTGCGCGATCGCTGTCCACCACGAACCCTGTCCAGCACGAACCAGACAGAGCGAGGGCGGAATCAAGGATGTCGATGGCATTGTCGTTAAAGTTCGTACGCTCGCACGGCCTGACGTTGTTGTGCGAGGCATCTTTGTAAATAATCGTTTAAAAAAAGAAAAACTACCCACCCACCTCTTCTAGTTACCGGCAGTAAATTATCAGATTGTAATTTATAACAAAGGTCTTTTGTCTGTACAGATATAAACAGAGATGTCTATACGATCGCGCAAGTCAATTTATGGTTTTTTTTTATTTTGGGGTTTGTTCTTCGTTGTTTTTTTTTTCGGTTGCCTGGACTCGGCCGACAGGGGTTGAGTTTCATTTTCTGGTTGACACGTTTTGTCGTTGAAATTGATCGCGACCGGTGGAAGGAGACCTGAATTGTGGAGATCTGAATTAAAAGAAAACGCTGTTTGATTCAAACGTTTTCGACTCGATGGACGACGTCGTGCCCGGTGGTGATCATCTCGTGGCTGTTGTTCGCAAACCTTCCAGGGCGGTGGCGGCGCAGTGGTGACACCGCCCACGCCGCACAGCAAGAGGGGCCTCGGTTCGATTCCAGACTCGGGCGCCCTTCTGTGTGCAGTGCTTACGCCTTCACAGGGGGCTCTCGCTAACAGTTCCGATGCTCTCCCCCGGTTCTCCATGAGTTTCCCCCCATAGCTACACACACACTCACGCGCACGGTGTAAATGACTCGAATTGGACGAAGGTGACGGTCGCTTGATCATACTTCAGCACGCTGGTTAATGCATCCTGGTGAAGACCGATACGGCGTATGTCATCTGCGTCATTACACTCTCGTGCGTGGGGAGCGGTGGTGTAGCGGTTAGCGCGCTGCGCTACGAACCCGACGGCCCAAGTTCAATTCCCGCTCACGGCCATCAACACCAGTGGCGATTATCTGAAGGGATCCTGGGCCTCCCCCTACGTCGACTCGGCCTCAAATGAGTACCTGGTGCGGTGTGTAGACATCGCCACTAGGGATACAAAGGCAGTCGGGCTTGGTGCTGGTCACCCACCCCCTCGTGTATCGTTCCGGTCTTCATAGGTGCTCGCTAACAGCACAGGCTATACAGGAGATCTTTTTTTACAGAGATAAAGATTCCCTGTATAGCCTGGACAGACTGTTGAGGAAAGTGCTGCGAGTGAGCACCTATGAAGGTCGGTACAAAATACGACGTGTTGCCAGCACCACACCCGACCGCCTTTGTCTCCCCAATGCCGACGTTTACACATCGCAACCCAGCTACTAATTTTAGGCCGAGTTGACCTAAGGGAGCCGCAGGACGGGTTCACAGTGTTCATCGCCGATGTTGGCCGTGAGCAGGAATCGAACTCGGCTGATCAGGTTCGTTAGCGCAGTGAACTAACCGCTGTGCCACCAGTCCCTGCACAAAACAGACAAAGACCACCCGTGTAGCCTTTAACAGACTGTTGGGGCAAGTGCTTAGCGAGCACCTATGAAGGCCGGAACGGTACACGAGGGAGTGGGTGGCCAGCACCACGCCCGACCGCATTTGTCTCCCCAGTGGCCATGTTTACAACACACCGCACCGGGTACTCATTTGAGGCTGAGTCTACCTCGGGGAGGGCCCCATGACCGGTTCAAATAATCGTCACTGGTGTTGGCCGTGAGCGGGAATAGAACTCGGGTCGCTAGTTCCACAACGCAGCGCACTAACCGCTACACTACCGCTCCCCCACACACACCGACACACACCCACACACCCCCACCCACACACCCACACACACCCACACACCCACACACACACCCACACACACCCACACACACACCCACACACACCCACACACACTTGCTCACATGAATGACCCGTCCTGCGCTCTGCTATCCCTGCACAGACACAGCGATGACGGTGCGCTCACAGGGCTGCGTTTAACCCACGCGTGTCGCCGGCTTGGCAAGACAGCTGCAGCGAGGCTGCGTCTGCGTACGAGAAGTCGCGAGCACGCACACGGTGATGCGGTCGGGGGAGGGGGGGCGGTGGGGTGGGGGGTTGAGGGGGGAGGGCCCCTGCATCCGACCCACCTATAGCCCACCCAACAACACCCCATCCCTCACCCACGGGGGCTCTATTTTCGTTTCTCCCTCGATGGCCGATTTGTTTGCTTGCGAGACACGTGTGTCTACGTGTGTGTAGGTCGACTCTGCCTCAAATTAGTGTCTGGGGCGTTGCGTAAAGATCGCTAATGGGGAGACAAAGGCGGCCGGGCGTGGCGCTGGCAACTCACCCCCTGGAATTAGGTGCTCGCTGAGAGAACTTGCCCCAAAAGTCTGTTCAGGCTCTAGGGGGGATCTTTGCCTTGTGTCCGTGTGCGTATCTGTGTGTGTGTCTGTGTGTGTGTCTGTGTGTGTGCGTGCGTGTTTGGCCTGGCGAGCAGTTTGCACGGAGGGTGTCCCAAGTCCTCCTTCAAATCCGCCCCCCACTCCGAGCTGGGCAGCAGCCACGGCAAGGGGAGTGCCGCGCCGCGGCGCTCCGCTGGGGGCTCGAGACATTCTCGCGACGACGCAAGCGCCGTGCTCGCCCGCTCTGTGTCCACGGGTGGGGGACGACGGCTGCACTCGCGGCCCGTGCGACCCGAGGTGGTCCTGGCCGCCGCCCGCACCGCAGCCGGACCTCACGTCCTGCCGGGGGGGGGGGGTGCGAACCCTCCACAGCTGAGGACGATGGGCGAAGCGAGGGTCGCTGGCGGTATCACTCACCGCTGATGGCGGATCGAACTCAGGCCGCCCTGGTACGTTGCGCAGCGACCCCTGGACTCGAACGGGGGTAAGGAGCCAGTCGTGAACAGCAATAGATGGCCGGTGTGGGGGGAGGGTGTGGGGGATGGGTTGGAGTGGGGGGATGGGGGCATGCCAGAGGTTGTTCGGTTTTGCCAGCCGCTAACCATCTTCGCGGAAGAGTAAGAACCAGGGCCGTGTCAACGAGGCCAATGGTCACGGTCATGGAACAAAGCGAGTTTCACAACTCCACGGGGGTCGCCTGCCCCGAAGCGTCGGATGGGGGTTGTGGGGGGGCTGAAGGCTCCACCTCCCCGTTAAAAACAAATTGATATCAAGTTAAAAATAAAAATGTTGGTACGATACTTAGTGCCAGTGGCGGTTTTTTTTCTTCTTCTGCTTAGTCAAAGTTCGCGCTCGGATCTGCCGCTCCATCGTTCGTGTAATCCGTGCGACGCACGCGAGAGAGAGAGAGACAGAGAGGGCGGGCGGGCGGGCGACTCGGCCGGCGCAGCGCGAGGCCTCTCGCTCCGGCGTCTCGCGGAAGAGGCGGCGGGCGAGGCACGCGCGGGCCGCTCACGGCAGCCAAGACCCCCACACCGTGCTCCATCGGAGCGCGGTTATTTTTAGGAGATGAAAACCACGGGGGCCAAAGTGCTGTGGTAAATATAGCGGCGACACACACACACACGCGCGCGTATGTGTGTAGTGAACGAGCGCGCACAAACAAGGGAGCAGTATAGGACTTATTGACAGGCTAAGCGCGCGAGACAGATCCGAGTCACTGCACGGCTCGTGAAGGAAGCGCTTTGTTGGGTGCTGATCAAAAGTCATTCTGCGTTGGTAGTGGTGCCCAAGCACAAATTATACAAAAGTTGAACACATTTGTTTTAGATTGTTTTTAAGGCAGTGCTAGTAACACGTGATATATCTGCTTTGTAGAAGGACCGTATACCAAAACGTCATCGATTATTTTTCGATTTAAAGCTTTCGTGACTGCAGGGATTCATCTTCTTGGTTCTTTCGGTAAAGTCACGTGACTTTACCGAAAGAACCAAGAAGTCATCGATTATTGTTTTTGCTTGTATTAGGGATGCTGCCGTGGTGTAATGGTTTAGCCCGCTGGGTTTAGAGGGCCCTCGATCAGAAGTCGAGTGACAATGTGGGCAGCACGTGTGAAATGCAACTTGCCCACAGGACCTCGGGGATCGATCCCTGCGGTTTCTGTCCCGACGCTCGCCACAGTCACATCTAGCGGCGAGCGAGAGTCAGCCACCGTGGAGAAGCGCCACATTGTACAAAGTTGACGCTTCAGTGTTGACCTAAAGCAAAACGTTAACTAACAAGTAAAAATTCGAATATCTTTTCCACTACTTTTCGAGGAAAGGACGCTGCTGCTCCGTGACTGTTCGAACAAATTCGCACCTGCGATCCAGCAGGTTCGATTCCATCTCCAGGCGCGGCAAGTTGTAACAATGGAGCAAGGTTTTTAAAATCCTCCCTGCTGCCTTTGTCCACCGAGTCGTGAAAATGGGTTCCACCACAGTTAATCGACCGACCCTATTGGAAGAGTGGGTGTCAACACAGCCTCCTGTGGGGCTCTGGACAGCTGCATGTGGAGGCCCTTCGACCAGCAGTGGTGGTGGTGACCAAGCAATTGCAGGCCTGCACCTTTACCTCTGCTGTTATTGTTTTTTTAATAAGCGTTGGGGAACGGCCTTCGAGAGGTGTCGGTGTCGTCTCAAATTGGGAATACTGTGTCTCCAAACGACAGAACGTATCCTCGCTGGTGAGGGCATCGTCATTAACCGCGGGTGTCACTCGCACAGTCGCAAGGAGGAGGAGGAGAGGTGTGGTGGTGGGGGGGAGACAACCCTCGCTGCTGGTGTAGGGCCACGGGGGAGATGGCGGCATGGCTGGTGCGTCCACCCGCGGTGACCTTTTGTGCCCAGGCGGCATGACGGATGCCCAACCATCGCGCCAGGAACGCGGGCACCGTAGCGATCGTGGTTTGTTTGGAGCAAGTGCTGTTGCTGTTAGCGAGTATCACCTCTGACGGCCGGCCGGCACGGTACACGAGGGTTGGGTGGCCAGCACCACGCCCGACCGCCTTTGTCTCCCCAGTGGCGACGTTTATACACACCGCACCAGTTACTCGTGTGCACCGGGGTACTGAGGTTAGGCCGAGTAGACCTAAGGAACCATTCTGATGGTCGCTCGCCACTGATGTGAGCCGCGGCCGGGAATCGATCTCAGGTGGCCAAGATCAAAGTGCAGTGCATGAACCACCCTCTCCACAACTCGCCACACGTGCAAAGACAAAGCTCCCCCCCCCCTCGTGTAGCCTACATAAGGGCTGTTGGGGCAAGTGTAGACCTACACGGCATTTATAACGGAGCAAGTCCTCAGATCGCTAAATTCACAATCACCAGGAACGTTGCCCGAAAATAAAAGTTGTAGTGATAAATCACTGTGTAACAATTTTTAATTTATTTTTGTTCCTGGGTAGTAAGTGTTATTTCCTAATTGCTTATGCCTCAAAAGTACAGAAAATGGCGATTATTCCCACAAAGTTTGCTTTTGTGACCAGGACAGTGATATTTTGAAATTTACCTATTTTCCAGAACATTCCAGATAGATTCAGTGCTGAGTAAACTTGGAGTAACTGGCTCACTCGGTGCACCTCAAAGAGGATTACAACAGCATCAAGACCTTGCTGGACGCCTTGAAGTATGATGAGTACGGCTGGAAGGTCATCAGATATATCAAAAAGGTGGCATTCCTGATGGGTCTCCAAGGCGATTTTACCAAGTTTCCCTGCTATTATTGACTTTGAGACACCAGGGACACCAAGGCGCACTACCACAGGCAGGACTGGCCATAATACTTCTTCCCTAAGCTGTCTGAGGCAAAGGTCAAAGCCGGTGTCTCCGTCGGACCACAGATAAAGAAGATCCTGGAGTGCAATGAATTCCCCAAGAAGCTCACTAGTAAGGAGAAAGTGGCTTGGAACAGCTTTGTCGCAGTGATTCGTGGCTTCCTGGGCAATCACAATTTCCTCCCGCGTCAAATAGAGATTCCGAGGATGTTCAACCCGCCGCGGCTGATGTATCCACACCCGCGGTATCCGAGGCGTGGGGAAAGCTCATCATGCGGCGTCGCTGGGCGCCGCTCTCATGGCCCAAGGCGATCGTCGCGAAGGAAGGCGCGACACCTTCTGCACGGTCAGCGGTGGCATCGCAGGAGGGGGCGATGGTTCTGTGCAAATCGCCGTCGGGTAATGTGTGCGGGCAAATGCCAGCATTGGGGGGAGTGTTTGTTTTTGTTTTAGCTACGGGAGGTAGAACCCGGTTGGAGACCCACGCGGAACAGGGGGAGAACATACCAACATCATACCAGCGTACCAACAACATACAACAGACCAACATCATACCAACTCCGCACAGAGACACAGCGAATAAAACCCCATTGTGTGGTGGTTGTTGTGCTCCCTGTCCCCAAATCACCTGGGGGTGTTCAGGGGTGACGAATCCAAAAATGTCAAAAGTCAAAATTGTTCACGTTTGGCCCCTAAATTATTGCAATGTTTTGGGTGCCTTTGGCAGAGTGTGACGCTGACGCCAGTATAAAGCGGACGAGGTGACGACCACGCCGGGTGCCCCCGAGATCAAGGCCGTCTCTCGTTTACTCATTTATTGTCCTCAACAGAGCGACTTTTATTTGGCTGCAGAACGATACCGATGGCAGGGGAGAGGTGGGGACACGGCGGCAAGCACACTGCGCCATGAACCCGGTCACCTGAGTTAAATTATCAGCCTCAAATAGCATCAGTGATATCATAACGGGTCTTGAGCTTCACTTCTTTCCTTTACCAACGCTGACCACCACCAAGTGTGGCATAGGCGAGGCCTTCGTCCTTGATTGGATTGAGGAAGAGCTGAATTTATTTAGTAATGTTATAAGTGTATGTGTGCACGCGTGTTGAACTTCGTTCGCACCGTACGTAGCCAACCGTGCCAATAAGATGCGCGGGGGAAGGACACCAAACATTACTATGATTACCTTCAACAATAATGATATGACGTCTCGTGCACTGTGGCTACGGCTACTGGTCACGTGGCACTGCCAGCGACTCGTCACGTGCCCGGTAAGGAATTGGGCCCCTGGATATGGCAACCGCGGAGACAATTGGGAAAAGGCTCCCCAAGACAGCACCGCAGCGAGCGAGAAGCAGTGGCAACAAGAGTGGACGTTCACGGGGGGCATGGCAGCGACCGAGAAACGGAGAAACAGGGACGGAGGAGGCAGGCGAGCAGGGTGCTGGGGTGGGCCCTGCATCGACAAATGTCACCGTGCTCCACCAAGTTCGCTCTTCTGAGCAGTGAATCCCTGTGAAGGTCGCCCCCCCCCCCCAACACACAACAGCTCTGCTGCTTGCCCCCCACCCCCCAATCTGAGAGGAGTTGAGGCTGTTGCTGCTGTTGCCAAATGATCATTGAGCCATGAAAGGCGTCGTTGGACAGATACAGCGTTACACGGCAATGTATCCCACGCCACCGTCAGGTAATGATATATCTATTGAGGGCACAGTCTGTACCGCGGTACGATCTTTAAGGGCCCATTTTACGACACGAAATACGGGTGAAGCTGCAATCACGGTGCACGCTCACCCTGGGACAATACGCAGCGTGTTCATAAAATCTAAGGGTGGCTGGGGGCACGATCGATCGTAAACCCGAACGCGCCTCTCGGCAATGTTCCAGCCGGGTGAAGCATTCAGCGCCCGTGTGCACGGACGCGCCCGCCGATCGGTGACCATCGCGGCTCTGCCGAGGCTGCTTTTGCCGAAGGCTGCCGCATCGCAGCAGTCGCAGTGGCACGCGGACGCCCGCTAAAATATTCATCATCGTCATCATTGTCGTCATTATCGTCATCATTGTCGTCATCGTCATCATCATTGTCGTCATCATTGTCGTCATCATCATGGTCGTCATCATCATGGTCGTCATCATCATGGTCGTCATCATCATGGTCGTCATCATCGTCATCATTTTCGTCATCGTCGTCATCGTCGTCATCGTTGTCATCATTGTCGTCATTGTCGTCAATGTCGTCATCGTCGTCATCAGTCGTCATCATCATTGTCGTCATCGTCGTCATTGTTGTCATCATTGTCGTCATCGTCGTCATCGTCGTCATTGTTGTCATCGTCGTCATCGTCGTCATCGTCGTCATTGTTGTCATCGTCATTGTCGTCATCGTCATTGTCGTCATTCACAATTGGTTTGTTGGTGAGGCCACGTGGATCGCACGGATGTTGTGACACTCCCTTCCCGTGGGCTTCGCGGAGGTGCCATGCCCTGGCTCGCCAGGAGAAGGCAGCACAGCAAGTGGACGCATCGCCATCTGTATCCATCTGTACGGGGATTGAGTAATACCTTCTCGCGCAGGGCGTGGGTTTTCTCATTGCGCAGAAAACCCGTTTGCAAATGTAATAAGCTACGAGCCAGTGTCGTGATTTACGAGCAATACCGAATGACATTGAGACTGCACGAATTCGTGTAAAACAACTGATTGCAAAATAATTCATTACACTGAAGGTAAAGATGCAGCCACAGCGACTGCTCGCTCGCACCGGCGACCTCTGGAATGTATACCAGGACAGACGGGCCTGGCTGATCTCAAAGCTCTGTGGTCGATTGTATACAATATCTCAAGTGAAATATTCCCTTCCGTTTTCAATGTGGGTAGGCGGCGGCGGGGGGGGTGTATCTGAAATTCTCAGACAAAGCAACTGAATGGCGAAACCTCTTACAGCTGAATCTCTAACGCCGTTCCTCTCCAACGGCCGCAGGAAACTTCGAACGCTGATCGCAAGCGAGCGTGGTGGCTGCTCCGTTCGCGCCACCGCGGCCGCGAGGCATCGCCGCCGCGCTTTGCTCACGCGGGCATCGCCGCTCATTAAATTTCGCACCTCCTCGCGGGAGAGGACACGCAGAGCCGCGGTGGCGTTTCCCCAGCTAAGCGGGCCTTTTTGCCCGGGGCTGCCGTTGGCGAACCTGTCACTTTGGATAGCGCCCGCAGGAGGGTGCGGAGAGGTGGCGCCAGGCGCGAAATGCCTGCCACCGTTAGGGCAGAGCGCGCGTGTTAGAGACTTGGCGCGTTTGTGGAAAGCCCTGAGTGGTTTGCGTTGTTCTGAACGACTATTTGGCGTCCCGTTAACTGATTTCCGAGAACAGCTGCTGAGATTATGCAATCGCTGCGCGTTCGCTCTGACAACACGTGGAGCGTCTCAACTCGACTCTCAATATGGGAGGAGAGGGGGCGCAGGGCCGCTGGAAAGGGTTAACGAACCAACGCGTGCTTTGAAGACAGGTCCCAAGAGCGGTGTGCAAATTGCCAGCGCGGTGGAACACTTCTACCACCACCGATGCAATCGAGTGCATTTAAGTCACGATTCAGAATCAAGCGTTTTGATTCAAGCGTCGATTTCTCGTTCTATCGTCGTGGCGACGAGATGACCGAGCGCATTCCGGGTGAATTGTGTGTGTGTGGAATAAACACGCCCCTTGACGTGGCGCTGATGAATGATTCTTTGCAGCGTTGACTGCGCACTTGGGGTTTGTTTACATTTCACGTCGCACACATGGAGGGGTGGGGGGACATTCATCACGTGGTTCCCGTATGAGAGGGCGGCTCTCAGAGGAGAATGCTCAGCCAGGGCCCCGGTCTATAAATTCCACTGGAAACGTTTTTCAGACAGACGAATGGGGCGCTCTGCGCTTCAAAGCCGTACAAACAAGTTGTGGAAAAATCATGCCTACGCATGGGACCCCGTGACGCTTTCCAGCACTCGTTTGTCCTCGAAAGTATTTCATTAGCCGGCGAGGAAGGGGATCGGGGGAGCTGCCAGAGTAAAGTGCAAAGTTTTCGTTCACGTTCATTTCTGCAAGATTTGAGAAATGACACTTTTATCAATGCGACTGGTCCTCTCTTACAGGGAGTCCCGAATAGCAGCACAACTTTACACCGAAGCGTTCTTCATATTCAATCATCTGCATCATGACCCCCCCCCCCACCCTCGTTACAGATGGACCGTGTGCTGATGCATTGGCTCTCACCTCAAACCTTCGTTTGGACAACGTTTCAAAAGACGCGTTTAATGGCTTAGGGAGGTGGAACGTCGCCGGTGTCCAGAAATACCGTTGCGAGAGAACGGCGTCCCAATAACTCAGAATGTCACCGCGCAGGCACTACGACAGGAGGCCTCCTCCACGTGAACTCCTGACCCTGTCGAGGACATCGACTAGTGAATGCTGGATGGGCGACCTCCATGCGTAGGAGGTGTTATAGGCCGTGGGGAACCTCGAAAAATACGACGGAAAGCCTCGCAGAGTCAATTTGCTTGGACGGGTGGCCACCGTCTCAAGGACGCGAGGCTGTGGCGAGCAAGCAGAGGGCGGCGCTGCAACATTCATTGCTGTTGTACGATACTGCATATGCCCCCCCTCTCAGCGATGTGTTCTTCGACAGCACCGTTCCGCGACGAACCACCACGCCCCTCCCCCCCGCGCGGCGTGGGGAGGCGCTCATCCAGCAGTGGATTAGCAACAGGGTGGTGCCTCCGCGTGTGTACGTTGGCAACGTTCTGCTAATGCCTCGCTGTGCATGTCACTGGCAACTACTACACGTGTGCCCCATTACATCAACGCATTGGTATCCTTAGGCGGCTGTGGTACCACCCGGGCTTCTGGCACCGATTATCCACACACGCGCACACACAAATACAGTACACGATGGGACATTCTTAGGCTGAAAGGGCAGGAAGTAACAATGACTTTTAAACGCTCACCAGGAGCGATTTTAATCGCGCCGACCCTGTGGGGGCAACCGATAGCAAACCACGGCGTGGCTTTGCTACCGAGAATGCCAACTCAGCGCCCGCCAGCACCGCGCCCGACACGACAAACCGTGCCCTGTGCTCGTGTTAGCGGAGTTTCAGGACATGGGTCCACGCCGGTGGTCTATCTGTTCACGACAGCACTGGAGGGGAGGGGGGCCCTTTCTTGACCGCGGTGCAGATACGACTTGAAAATAACGTTGGAGGCACCAACAAACAGTAACACACATCACAGTGTTCAAGCCAAATCAGGAATAGTCCGCTCCCTCTAAGTAGCCGATCAGTGACGCCAAGATGCTACTTGCAGCGATGGATAAACTCGAAGCGGTAGGCCCTCAATGTCGGCGCGGGCCGTATGGGACGAGGTCGTGGGCCGTGGGTTGCTGACCGCCCGCTGCGCACAAAGGGCCCGAGATGATTCGTTACCCTGCGGGCGCATTACAAAATGTGAGTTGTTTACCCACACGGGATGTGCGGAATGTTGCGTTGCGCGACTTACTTATTTATTTACCGGACCAAAACAATGTTCCCCTGTCTCTCATTGCCAACGACGTGTGTCAAATCTACCACAATCATCTTGCAAGTCGCCAAGGCGGTGGGAGGTGGGGGAGGGGAGGCTGTATCTTTTGGGAACTTTCTTCTTCGACATGGGAATCTGGCCCTCGGAGCGTGTCATCTCGTACGACGGTTTTTGTACTCAGGGCGGAGGCAATCACAAATGAAGACGGACATGAGGAGGCCGCGACCCAGGGAGGTTCGTGGTTCACGTGACACACGCGGGCAGGAAACAGCGGCGTGGCAAGATACACGCCTTGCGGTTTCACGCGTTCCCATCACACTGTGCCCGGCCGCCGCCACGGCCCATCAAAAACAAAACCCCAAATAAGCCCGGGCAGATCAGAGACGGCAGCAGAGAGCGAGAGAGCGATGCGGATGGGACAGCGATGCGGATCGGACAGCGCTGGCATGCCACGGGGATTTTGAGAGGAAGGGGAAAACGTTGTTGAGGCAAACGCTGAGAAATGCGGGAGGACATCGTTAAGTCCTCGTCACGCCGCCGCACCGCGTGAGATTTTCACGGTTGTGCTGCCGAATTGCTCTCCCCCGGCGCGCTTGCGGGGAGAGCTGTGCGGCGTCCGACGTTTCGCTCCACGTGCCGGCAGCTTCTTCGGCAAGGAAATGGAAGGAAAAGTTAAGAAAAAAACGCCAAAAAGTCCTCAACAACAAAAAAACCTTCCGATGTCTCAAAGTCTGCACCGAAGGCGCCTGACACAGCGGTCGAGATAAGCGGCTCGTAAAGCGAATGCGCCATAAATTGCGGCGCTAACCGTAGTGACGGAGCGGACGCAGCCGGGAGATTACTCATTAACTGCGGCGATGACCGCAAAGAGCAAGGGCCGACAGCGACGTCTGGCCCCTCCGAAGCACGCGGCGTCAATAATTGAAGGGGGCCGAAAAAGTCGAAGACATCGCACGCACGCACAGGCGCGAAAACACGAGACGAGACGGCGAGCACATGTGGCTACGTTCAGCGAAAAAGTGACCCCGAGGTTTGGGGGTTTAAGGATGCGTCGATTCGAATCGCTTTAAAGCTGGGACGATATATGAAGCTTCCGAGTCGATTACTCCTCGAAAAATGTTAATCAACTGCTAGGACCCACACCTTAAATGTGTGTATGGCAAACCTCTTTCGCACAGTACGTAGCCAACCGTGCTAACAAAGAGAGGGGTCCTTGCCTTGCACCATCTGGCAATTCGTCAGCATTTGGTTCGAGCAAGCGTGGCTCTGCTGATGAGACGACTTCATATCGACACCGGTGCAACGTTTGCTTGTGTTGAATCAATGCCGCTGAAATGATGCCCGTACAGAAGGCCGCGTGGTTGACAGATGTGTGAAGGAGAAAAATCGTCATCTCGCTTTCATAACACGGGTTTTTTTTGGGTTAGATCGCGTAAATATAAATGCGTCGTTAAACCCGCCGCAGCCAATTAGTAAGGTTTGTTGATATTGGTTGCGAAAACCTACGTGCTAAATCGTCGTCTGCTTGTTCATTTTGTTACTTTTATTGGGGTCGACTACTTTGGGGCCACTCGAAAAATGACAGCGCCTCCCCCACCCACCACCACCACCGAGTGATACCTCAACTGGCCATGTGCAGCCCCCATTCACTAAACCCGCACTGACCACTGTGGTGAAGTATGGTCAAACAACCTCAATGACTGACGTTGCACCGTGACTGTAGGTGTCACGGGTCCACGTGACACGCCACTAGAGGCCGCTATACTCGCCGCAATGTAAAAACATTACCAACTTACTCTCAATCGTGAGTCACGAACATCCATTGTCACGAACTGGTGAATCATTACACCCCTAACCCCGAGTAGTTTACCTTGGCTTGGTATTAAACTAAACATCATTCATTGACTGTAAGACGCGTTTATTATTACCTGTCACTGGCCCAACTTTCTGGAACCTGAGGGCCTCAAAAAAAGACACATCGGCTCTAAAGTCCTGGGGCTGGAGTTGAACTGCGTCTGGTGATGGTGCCACCTAGAAAAACACCACTGCTGAGCAAGGCGCGGGGAAGCCACCTCGATCAGCCTTGCGTGGTCGAGGTTCAAGATGCCGAGCGGGGCGGAGTGCGGAGCCGTGAGAAAGAGAGGGGGAGTTGAGATCGGATGGGACGGAGGGAGCGTGAGACGTGGGTAGAAAACTTAAAACGTCGACGTAGGGAGCCACGGCCTGAGAGAAACACTGTGAATCCAACATTACCACGGACTTGCATGAAGACCCGTAGACTTACACACTTCTATAGGGGCCTGCATACAGTACTTCCACCGGGAGATCCACAGACTTACAAAGTGACCCGGTAACTTCCACAGCCTTACATCGAGACCTATAGACGTACCTGCACTTCCAAAGTGAGCCGTGGCCTTATATAGATATTTCAATCGAGATCCATATCTTATTTAATATTTGTAGAGCGCCTTTACTCATACCGACACATTGACGAACATAGAACCAAATCGATGTAATTGATGCCGCTGCTGCGTTGGCCTTAAAATAAAATACGTCATTGGCGACGTTTCGGGCAATGGCCCTTCATAGCACGTGAACATAGCGCTACAGAGACGTATACAGCATGAGGTCCTGACACTCAACACGTGGGTAATTAATGCAGTATAGTTGGCAGAAAGCCACGAAGCCTGCTGCTATGGTAAACCTATTAGTGGGGGAGCACTTGCAATGAATACTATTTACATCGCATCCATTTGTCAATCCACTGCTCGATGAAGGCCTCCCCGTGCCTTGTTGGTCACGGGGTTTGTCTGAACATACTTCGCCACGCTGGTCAATCCGGGTTCGTGGAGGTGACGGGGGAGGGCCCGGGGATCGGTTCCGGATGTCATTCGCCACTGATGTGGGAGCCGTGGTTAGGAATCGAACTCGGGTTTCTGGGTTCCTAGTGCAGCACGTGAATCAACAATACCTGCAGCACCAGCTCCTCCATCGAGCGATAATTATTGGAACTTTGTAATTATTTGTTAAAATAGATCACAAACGAGGACGTCAGTCCAGGGGTTGCAATCCAGAGTCCGTCCTCAGGTTCAATGCGATTTCCCGGCGCGGCATGAAGTGTACACGGGCACACTACAGACAGGCGATCCGGCAAGCATGGCGCGCCTGTGTGGTGGGGTCAAATGTGGGACCCGTACTCCCATCTCTTCCGAGTCGTTTCTGGGGGGTTGTTATTGGCCAGCAGCAGAGGCGTGAGCGGGCAATTTCACAGCTGCACCTTTGCCTTTTGTGACTTGAGCAGAGCGCGACTCCCCTCTGCTGCTCTGTGCGTCGTGCAGTCTTTCACTCTCATTCACTCCATCAAACTTCTCCGACCTCTATGGTTCATGTGCTATGAATAAGGCCCATTGCCCGAAACGTCGCCTATTATATATTTGTCCTTTTACAGCCACGCGAACGCGTTTGAGTGTTGTTGTTCTCTGTGCGTGTGCACCACTGCCAACGCAGCAGCAGCAATAGGCAGATAAGTTGTACGTGTTTGTGAACTTTAGCAGCAACAGTGGTAACTGAGGGAGAGAAGAACGGGGAGGGAGTAAGAGGTGGTGGGGAGGAGGAGGAGGTGGAGGTCTGGCGTGAAGGGGAGCTTGCCGGCGGGGGTGTCGGCGGTGAGGTGAATGACACGGGGAGGTTTGTGGAGAGAGAACGAGGGAGGACCCCAAAGGGGTAGACGAATCGTGGAGGCAGCGCGAACACAATCCGTGGTCGCCTGTGATCCTCCCTGGACCCCCCCCCATCACCCCTTCCCCGCCCCCCACCACCACCAGGACTGTGAGAGCGACACAGCGCCGGCACCACCGCGGGCAGACGAAGCGGCCGGGCTGACACCATGAACAAGGTCAGTGCTGAGTGGACCCGAGGCGACTGTGCACGTTGCGATGGATTTGCCGCGGCGGCTGCTGCTTGCCCTGTAACTCGAGTACTCGCGACATCCCCCCCCCCCCTCAAACGATGCGTCCTCGTCCTCCGTATTTACCGAATCGTCTCCGCGTGGAACTTGGTAGTGCGCTGCACACGCCCGATGCTTGCTAAACACGTCGTCGTTCCCACGTGACGGCTTAAATCGAGACGTGTGCCGCCCCACGTGGCGTCGTAGAGGGACTCATTCAAGTGGGCTCCGCTCACCACCAATGACGAGTGGCGAGTATTTGAACCGGTGCCGAGCCTCCCTTAGGTCGACTCGGCCTTAAATAAACGCAGTATCTGGCGCGGTGTGCAGACAGCACCACCGTGGTGCTACCGGCGAACAGCACTTGCGCGACAGTCTGACGTCCTTCTCCCCCCCCCCCCCACGTGACCTAAATACCAGCAGCACTTCATGTGGCCTCTTAAAGTGCACCTAGCCTGGCACAAGCGTCGCGGTGTCGTTTAATGCTACAGCCGCGTTCTGACAGGAACGCTGTGGCCACGTGCTCACACGCGTTCACGCGTTAAGAAGGCCCTTGACCCACCATCCCCCCCCCCTGCAGTCACGCGTCTTGTTTGACTTGTTTACACGTATACTGTAGCGTAGACGCAACGTTATTACACCAGTTGGTTCGCTTCATGAGCCTTGATATAACATACCGGTCAACCCATACAGTTTACCCCGTATTCTTGTACATGGAAATTTAGTTTTCAGTTCCATACGGCATACAGCCGTTTCAATACGGCCAAAAAAGTGTCTATTTGTTTGTGTTTCTCTCTTGTTATGGGACTTTGTAGGATGAACGTTGAGATTTATAAGGGCACGGGGTTGACTAATAAGGTCTGAATTGGTCTCAAATAAGGTAGGCACATATTCTATGGTCTTCCCAAGATCCATAAAGAAGGTGCCCCACTACGGCCCATCGTGTCCACGATCAACTCACCTACCTACAAGCTAGCCCGTTTTCTATCGGATACTCTGCTTCCCTTTACTGGCAAGGCCACCTCAGCAGTACTTAACTCAACTCACTTGGTCTCTCTAGTCAAGGACATTGTACTTTCTCCTGATGATGTCCTCGTCAGCTTTGATGTGGTCTCTGTTCACCAAGGTTCCAGTGCCTTACACCATAACAATAATTGAACCCGGATGTCCCTGCGCTGGTTAGGCACTGCCTCACCAACACGTACTTCACCTGGAATGGTACCTTCTACAAACAAAATGAGGGTACCCCAATGGGTTCCCCCTTGTCACCAATGATAGCCAATGTTTTTATGGAGAAATTTGAAACAGACGCCATCCAGACATCCACCCTACGTCCTTCCCTGTGGAAGAGATATTTGGATGACACTTTCGTCATTTTGCCACATGGCCTCCCAGCATTGAACCAATTTCTAGACCACATCAATTCCATAAACCCATCCATCAAATTCACCATAGAAGTGGAGAAGGATGGCAAGCTACCATTCTTGGATGTTCTGTTTGAGAGGAGGCCCAATGGCTCTTTGGGACATTCTGTTAACAGGAAGGCCACCCACACAGATTCCTACTTGAAGCCTAATTCCCACCACCATCCGGCACAAAAGAATTCCCTCATCAAAACACTATACCATAGGGCCCACTGCATCTCTGACCAACACCACCTGGCCAGTGAATTAAAACATGTACATCTGGCCCTCAAGATGAACGGATACTCGGACCGTGCTATCCGCCAAGCTGTTGCTCCTACCGGGGAGAAACAACCCCCTGAGACTCCGATCAAAATCATTATGTTGCCATACATAGCAGGCGTTACCAAAAAGATTTCCAAAATTCTAAACAAACACAAGATCCAGGTCCGATTCAGTACAGTACACAAAATCCGTAGTCTGATCCCATCCGTAAAGGATGTCATTCCTGACTTACAGTACCCTGGTGTCTACAAACTGAGTTGCACCTGTGGTGATTGCCATATCGGGGAAACGAAACGACATTTCTGATCGCATTCGCGAGCCCAAGTCAGATTTAAAACACGGTAGGACGAATTATTCTGCTGTAGCCGATCATTGTTTCAACACAGCAGGTTCTCATGATATTTATACTCTTTAAGCTTCAAATCTAGAATCTCATGATATTGTTTTCTCCGATACCAAAGTACTCTGCAAGCCGTCTGGATACTACCAAAGATTTGTCCATGAAGCCATCCAGATATACCAACATAGACAACTTCAACCGAGAGGATGGTTTTAAATTAAGCAATCATTGGAAGGATTTCATCAACCAAGTCAAACTTTAGCTGCCTTGTAATTTTACAGCCATATCCATATTTCCAGTTTTTTACTCCCAGCCTGATACACCACCATTACTCGTCTTACCGGCACTGTACTCACTCAACCTCCCCTCCCCTGGCATCACGAAAGAAAAAAGATGGTTATCTATCGGCTTAACTCATGTTAATCCCCTGCCCAACCGCCCGCGATGCTACACGGCCTGCCGCATGCTCCCCCCCTAACACCCTATATAAACACGTTGTCTCTGAAGAGCTCTCTTCATACGCTACAGTAATTTTGCTGGAGCAGACATACCTGATGACGGATGCTTGTGTTGCTTCCAAAACGTCGTGATTTAATTTAGTTGTTTTTTCTTTTCTTTTTTACCTACGTGACTTTACCGAAAAAACCAAAGAGTATGAATCCTTGCAGTCACGAAAACTTCTAGAAAAAAAATCTAGAAAGGTATGCAGTTACATATGATGCACTATGCGATGCAGCCTTCTAGTCAATCCACTGCTGGTTCACGCCGCTGCATTTCCCCACGCCGTGTCCGTCACGGAGGTTGTTTGACCATATTTCACCACGCTGGTCAGTGCTGGGTTGGTTCAGCTATCGCTTGCCACTGAAGCTTGTCGTAGTCCGGGAATCGAATCGAAGTGGCCAGCTTCATGCGCTGGCCAATGTGCCACACAATTCCATCGAGACCAAAATTAGATACATGCATTGTGAGCGAAGGAGCGATTTTCATCGATTGTAGTCGATTAACCGATGCGGCTTTAACCGATGTGTCAAGCCGACGACGAATAATCATCCGGGATTTCACCCCGATCCCGGTCGAGTTTCCACCCACGGCTCGGCCAGCCCCAGCGATTTCCCCGAGAATGAAATTGAGCAAAACAGAAAGCCGGACCCCCATTTTGAAAGCGGGACCCAAATCCATCACCGATTTAATTCAAAGCGCCGCACCGGGGATCGGCCTTTCTTGGGACGGCCTTTCTTGGGACGGCCTTTCTTGGGATGGCCTTTCTGAAATCACCGTGGGGACTGTCCCAGGACAACCGGGCAGTTTGATGGCCCACGCCGAACGCGTGGCCGCGGTACTGGACGATCGGGCCCGGCTGGCTCAGCGGTAGAGAGCGAGACCGCCCGCTATCAGAAGGTTGCGAGTTCAACTCCTGGGTGTGTGCATACCTGGCAACCCCTTATCAGTGCCTACCTTATTAGAGACCAATTCAGACCTTATTGGTCACCCCGTGTCCTTAGAAATCTCAACGTTCACCCTACAAAGTCCCATCACAAGGGAAGAAACAGAAAACTGACTAAAACAAATTGCCCGCATTGAAACGGCTGTACGCCGTCTGGACCTAAAAAAATAATTTCCCTGTACAAGAATACGAGTTAAACTGTATGGGTTGACAGGTATGTGTATGTATGTTGAACTTGCTTCGATTGGGGGGGGGGGTGCAGGTTAACCCAGTCCATCATCGATCCGGGGTGGTTAAAGTGAAAACCACTGCGGGAGACGTCAACAACGCTTGCCATATGGAAGGAAAAGGCCCCCTGCCATGGGACTGTGTCGCACACCTGTGTGTCACACCTGTGTCTGTCACACACCTGTGTGTGACAGACACCTTTGTGTCTCACCTGTGTGTCACACCTGTGTCTGTCACACACCTGTGTGTCACACCTGTGTGTCACACCTGTGTCTGTCACACACCTGTGTGTCACACCTGTGTGTCACACCTGTGTCTGTCACACACCTGTGTATGTCACACACCTGTGTGTCTCACCTCTGTGTCACACCTGTCTGTCACACACCTGTGTGTCACACCTGTGCGACAGACCTGTGCAACAGACACAGGTGTGTGACACACACAGGCGTGTGTCACACACCTGTGTGTGTCGCACATGCCCGGTGCACGCTCGCTGGAGCCGACTTAGCGGTGCTCAATATTTTCTTTGTGGGGGGGAAGGGGATTTCTCACGTGCCAATTGTGTTTTTTTTGACCTCGTCATTTTCTATTTGCTGCATTGTTGCGCTTTGGTTGTATTTGTTTCGTTTCTGTCATCTTGATGACCCAGGTCACTCTTGCCATGACGCGGCCTGGGGCGGAGGCGGCGGCAGCGATTATTCCTGCGGCGTCTGCTTCAGAGTGGACATTAAACACCCCCCCCCCCTAATGTCATACGCAAGCGGAGGGAAATTTACCAAATTGGAGAAATTACCAGCAAATGTACTGCTCAATTGGGATTGTACACCACCCACAGCAGTCATCACCCCCCCAACTGGCACGTTGATGCCCCCAGGGACACTCTGACCAATGAGACTCATCCCGCTCTCCCGAGTTCTCACCCGGGTCAACAAACTAAACTACCAATTTGAAATTCCAGGTGCTGCGAGGAGTTCTGGTGGCGCTGGCCGTCGCCGTGGTGATCACCCTCATCGTGGTGCTGCCCCTGGTGATTCTCCAAAGCTCAGGCGAGTCCTCCCTGCCCTCGCCGGCACGCCCAGCACCGCAGGCAGACCGCAAACACTCACCGCATCGAGGAGTCTCACGACCCCGTGGTCCGTCTCCTCCTTTGCGTTGCAGACGATCCGGTGGACGAGAGGAAAACGTTCACCCTGGACGACTACTTCGCTGGGAGATACAACCCCAGGTCGTTCGGTCTGGAGTGGATAACAGGTCAGGGGTGGGGAGGTTGCGGGTAGGGGCTCTGATGGGCATTGCTCGTTCACCTGCTTGACGATTGATGATTATTGACGATTGAAGACGATGATTAAACGGTAATCGTCCTCCTCGCTGTTGCTGTTTTGCTCCACCCGACAGACGACGAGTACATCTATAAAGACAGCAATGGCAACGTCCAGAAGAAGAAAGTCGATGGGAACCCCAAACCGACGGAGTTCATCTCCAACTCCACGTTCGTGAGTGGCGCCTCTGGCGGAGCTGCGACGTTCACGCTGGGAACTCGCGGCCTGTGGGGGGCTCTGTGTAGGGCCGCGATTGGGGAGGGGGTCCCCTGTTGGGGCCGTCCCCCACAACCTTACCCCATTGCCACGAGCCACGGCGCTCGAGTGAGTACATCGCCCGGGTCACTCTGCCCCATCGCCCGTGCGACTAAACTCGCGTCTTCTCTTTTGCCTGTGCTCCACCAATCAGGAGGAAAAGCAGGCGTCAGGATTTCTCGTCGCCCCGGATCAGCAGTACGTCCTCCTGGAGAGCAATTACTCAAAGGTGCGGAGCACTGCGAGGTCGGGACACGCGGGGGGGGGGGGGCTCTTCATTCCTCTCTCTCTCTCTCTCCACATCCTCCTGACGTCTCCTCGCATGTCGATCCATAGGCAGTCTCTTCGGGTGGGTCAGTAGTCAATCGGCTCGAAGTCACCTTCCACCACCGCCACACACGGCCAAACGAATCGGGACGTCACGCAAGGCAAATGTGCCGACCGATTTTCAGCAAAAACCGGTTTTGTTGAAAATCGCCCATATTTGTCCGGAGATGACAACTCGATCCGTTCGGCCGTGGGGTGGCTGAGGGCACACAACACAGCTCCGGGGTGGACAAAGGCAACGTTCGAAATGTCGTCGTCGCCGGCATTCGTGGTTTGCAGCTGCTTTGTCAACCCACCTCTGACACAAGCGCTGAACGGAGTCACGATACGATCTACTGCGAGTAACAGTGCGATCTTGTCTCCCGTGGTGTTTCTCCTCCAATTCCCGCCCCCCCTCCCCCCCCCCCGTCGATTAGGAACGGGGCTCCGTCGTTTAATTGGCGCTTTTATTTTTACATTTTGATTCAGCCCCCTCTCCGGGCAACTGCACACCGTGTGTATATTACCATCACCATCATCATCACCATCATCACCATCATCATCACCATCATCACCATCATCACACGAAGCTTGCTAATTGCTAGAAGGAAGATCAGTCTGTGTGTGTGTGTGTGCGAGCAGTCTCTGCAACACGTGGATCACAGTCATGAGAATGTAGATGGAGTACTCGAGTCAATAACATCTGGTAACCCCGCAGCAGTTATATTTAACAAGTCTGACGCTGCCGATGAGAGCTATAAGGCTGAAACCTGCCCAGAGTCTGTTTAAACAAATTCTGCTGGGTTAGACTGGAAAGCTGATTGGGCAATGGATTAAAACATTTTTATTTTTATTCGGGAGATACACACAGTGGAATTTTGCTTGTATTTGATTTTACCCACAATGCTCCTCACCACCAGCACATCCCGAGTTGGTATAGAATACTTGAAGTCACTTTTGTGTAACCGGTCGACAGAGGCCCATTGAGACGCATGACGCGTCGCCTCTTTAGCAAGGGCGACCTTGGTTACCAACAAATTATTTAGTGATTATTTAATGCGCTAAGAAGCAGGCCCATTGCCCAAAACGTCGCCCGTTTATACATTGTGCCTTTTTAGGCCACAGCGTCATTGACGGACGTGTTGAGTGGTTTTATTTTTCCGTTGTGGGTCACACCCAAGTCGCTTTGAACACACGGGACATATACGCGCATTCTTTATTGAACAAATGACGACTACATTCAACAATAATTCGACACAAATTTGAATGAGGCCAAGTCAATACATTTTTTAAGAGGGGTTGAGCTTTGAGCGGGAGAGGGGGAGGCTCAGCCCCCCGCCACCCACCCCCTCCTCCCCCCACTCGCCTTCTCCCTCCCCCCCACTGAGTACAGGGCTGACACAATCGCCCAAGGAACGAGATAACGTCTTGGGTTGCCAGCTCGACTGCTGGGGGCACACAGAGCAAGGCATGGCCGCGCTCACAATGGGAGCGTGCTGCCCGATTGTACCGCCTGTTGAACCGCCCGCAACCCTGCCGATATTTAACACCGACTCGAAGTGACCCCGTGGGTAATATTTAACCAGCAGAGGAGCCCACGGGCGAGGGAGACCTGGGAGAGAGAACAAACGTCTGTAAACAAGTCAATTGCACCGTTTCACAACCATAGAAACGAAGCAAATGTGCCAAATCATTGTTTCACAACTCCAGTCCACGCAGCAACCCCCCCCCCCACCAGCACTCCCCCCCCCCCCCACCGTACAGATTTTCGTGATTACCAACCATCAGGTGCGTGGGGAGTGCAGTGGCTACTTTACCTGCTTCACGTGGACTGAGCTAAACCGCTCGTCACCGCCGCTAACCGCGTCCGGGAATTAAACTCAGCTGGCTGGCTTCATTGCAGAGTGCGCTAACCGCTGCGCCACCGCTCCCCCACCTCTGTCCACTTATTTACTGCTCTCATAGACTCCGTCAGCCGCAGGCCGATTTGTTGACTCTCTAAAGCCATAGATTGTAAGACACGCTTAGGAAAGCTCTCGGCCTGGTGGTGTGGATGGCATGGGCCCTGGTGTCAGGAATTAAATGGGAAGGGGGAGTTGCCCAGTGGCTGGGCCCCCTTTGGCCCGTGGTTTCTGGTGCATTTGTCCTTCTGCCACTGTCCCAGCCTCGTGCCATTCGTTACCAGGGTCTCCAGCCTCAGGAGGGACGAAAGCGCCAGGAATATTCGTATTTTACTCTTTGTTTTAACCGGATGAGAACTCAAGAGACCCAGGATGAGTCTCATCTGCAAGAGCGACCCGAGGCTTTTGCGTGCCAGCAGGGGGGGCGATTATTGCGGCTTGTAGTCAAGTAAATAAATTCGAGTAACTTTTAAACAATGGAAAATTTGTATCCTGACCACACAATGACCTTCGCGTGCGAACGACGTCAGGGGACCTTTAACGTCCACTGTGAGTGAAGCGGACGGCGACCCCGTAGCTCCGTTGCGGGTTAACGCGCCCGCGGTAGCGACGAGGGTGGCCGCCGGGTTGGAACCGCGAAACTCCGCGACGAGCGGCGAACGCGCTCCCGCCAGGCCAGCGTCACCGCCGCTCCTTCCGGAGACGGCGGGGCCGTGGCAGCGCACGGCCGCGCAGACGCGCGGAGAGAGTGAGGGAGAGCGAGAGCACGACACAGAGAGCACGCGTGCGCGCCGCAGCGCCGACGCATCGCAACACACCGCAACATTCCACAGGGGCCGGCAAAGTGGCCTCTGGGTGGGAGAGCGGGCACCGCTTGCGCGGGGTTCGTCACGGCCGTGCTGCTGCCGAACGGCTCCCCGATGGGGTTCTCACGGGCGACGTGACCACCGCCGCACGTCGGTCGGCACGACGCCCCGCCACGACGCTTCTTCGGAACCGATTCCGTTCGTTGTGGTGCACGGAGCGAAACGTCGGACGTCGTGCCGAGCAACGCGCGGTACACAAACCTGAGAGCGCGTTGGAGAGCGGAAACCCCTGACCTTCTGGCAGACCGGCCCTGGATTATGGGCGACATTTCATTCCCATTCCCCCCCATGAAGGACACGCACCGCACTTTGAACCCGCCGACCTGAGTTTGAGTCCCGGCCGTGGCTAATGTCAGCGGCGAGTGAGATCTAAACCAGACCAGGTATCGCCCACCACTCACGTCCCGGGACCTTCATCGGCCCGGCAGACGTAGCGTGGATTGCATAAGCCAGTACGAAGTTTGAGATAACTGATCGTCAAAGCATCACCGATGCATCCACGATTACCACGGTTAATAAATTGACGACTATGGTTTATGATAACAATGATGATGGTGACAGTGTTTCTCCCCGCCCACCCCCCCCCCCCCCCTCTGTGTTGTTACAGTTGTGGAGGTATTCGTACTACGCGTCATACCACATATACGACCTCCAAAATACGTAAGTAGGTGCCCCCCACTGCACACGTTGGGCCATTGCTTGCTATTTGTGACTGTATAACGATGGACGCATCGGTTTGTAGGAGATCCAATTTTTGGAGCTCACGATAGAAGCGTGGAGTTGCGTGCCCTGGGATCTATGCTTTTCGGTTTGAGTGCTGAATGGGTTCCCATCGCCACTGCAGCCAATAAGAAATGGGAATTGAATCTTCAAATGAATGGTGAGGCCCTGAATATTTGACCTCACCTGACATTGCTGGCCGGTGCGGGTTGGGGGAGGTAGGCAGCATAGACGTTGTAGCATAGTACAGCACAACGGTGGATTTTTCCGCACTGCCCTCTGCTGCCCACAACCTCGCCCCATGGGCCAGTTGCATTAAGAATGCCGTCATTAGTTTAACTGTTTAATTGTAACAATATAACAATAGGTTTTACCATTTCTGTCAATGAAACAGGTGTCATGATGCTGAAACACCAAACAGAATCCTTATTCAAGGAATCCTGTCTGCATTAACCACACGTACTTGCGGTGCACATGCAAACAAATCGTCACCGCTTTCTACTGGACATCTGTGAAATCTGCCGGACATCCGTGAAAAACAGCTTCATAGCTCATCGGATTCCTCCAGTCTAAATAAAGATCGTGACCCGCTTCGAAAGCCATAAAGCGTGAGGAATTCCACCGTGCTGGTCTACCCAGCCGGCCACCAGGGCCCCACGGAGGGTGACGACGGTGGCGTCTTGTTGTTGTCGTCCTCCGCAGGAGATTTGTGGAGGACAGCCCGCTGCCGCACGAAATCCAGTACATCACGTGGTCTCCCAACGGCCACAATTTGGTAAGAATTCGCCGGCTCACGCGGCAAACCACTCGAGCTGCAATTACCCGAAGCTGCACAATCTGTATATTATCGACGCCATCATCATCGTCGTCATCATTACTATCATCATCACCGTCGTCGTCATCATCCATGATAACGACGACGGTAAGCACGTGACGTTTAGAAGTAAATAAAAACGATGGTGGTGGGACGGCGACACCGAGGCCGAGCGACGTAATGGGAGAACGAACTTCGTACTCGTCAGGCAAAGTCATCGGCGCGCTTCCGTCAAATCTGTTCATGGGCGCCGTTAGAAGCGAGGCAGTCCAGCGGCACCTCTTGCGCGCAAAACAATCCGCTTCCCTTTCAACGTTCCCTCCTCCAGTGTCGTTAAATAATCTAATCAATCGGCGTAGATGGCCACGTGACACCTTCATTTGATGAAGGGTTATTAGTAATAATGAACATTATACTTACACGATGATCTAGAACAAATTAAACTAATTACGAATCATGATATTAGCAGTGAAAGCATACGTATAAACTTCGTTATAAGCTGTTTTCAGAAAATTGGATGGGTGCAATAAATCCATAAATGTTTTAGGTTACTAAAAAAGAAAGTGAGATTATTCATAATAAATATTTGGGTCAGAAAGCCGCGTGAGTAAAACATCAACGTGTGGCGTAGACCCTCCTCCACCCGACACGGCCAAATCAATTAAGTCACGTGATGAACAAAGCGGTGGTCGCTGCTGGAGAACGATCCGGGCGTGCGCACGTTTCTCTGGCAGTTGTTGTAAGCAAGCTTCGTCGGATCCGAAAAAAATCAATTGCGAACGAAAATATCGGTCACGATTGTCTGCGTGTAAAAAAAACAATATTTCAAGAAGCTCTAAAAAACGTAATCTTGTAACGGAAAACTAAAATCAGATTGCGGGCCATCGTGGTGCTCTCTTAGGCCTACGTGTTCGAAAACAACGTCTACCTCAAGCCAAACCTGACGGGCCCAGCGGTGAAGATCACGACCAGCGGCGCGTACAGCCAAGTCTACAACGGCATCCCCGACTGGGTCTACGAGGGTGAGGCGGCTCACTCTCGTCGTTGTCGTCGTCGTCAGTGGCGACGCTCGCGCCTCGCACCAAAGATTCCCGACTCGGGCACCCCTTGTCTGCGTGGACTTTGTACGTTCTCTCTCTCCTCCCCGTTCACCATGGCTTACCTCCGGGCTCTCTGCCTTCCTCCCAGAGATAAACAAAACCATACAACTGGTGTGGCATGGGTAACATGTGGGTAACTCCCACCCCCTCTTGCGAGGACCGTCTGGCCAGCGTGAAAGTGTGGACACAACCTCGGGAGGGGGGCCCCTCTCTAGACACTCCACAATCTAGCAGAGGCCCTTCCGCCAGCAGCGGCGTGAACAAGCGGTTGCAGGACAGCGCCTTTACCCCCCCTCCCCCCCCCCCGTGCTGGTACCATGCAGAGGAGATGCTCGGCAGCAACAACGCCATGTGGTGGTCACCGGACGGGCAGCACCTCGCCTACGCCGAGTTCAACGACACGGAGGTGCCGTTCATAGAGTACGCATTCTTCGGCGAGGAGCAGTATCCCAAGACCATCGGGGTGCCGTACCCCAAGGTGAGGGGAAGGAGGCGACGCTCTAATCTCACATTGCCGCGATCGATCGATCGACGACGATCGTCAGGCGTGCCGCGAGCAATGCACATCGCCAAACAGCGCGCGAAGTTGCATAAGTCGCCCGACACTCGGGGATGTTGGAGGCAGCGGCTCTGGGAGACCCACTCCAGTGGGCCATTCTCGAGCTTGCTGTTGTGTTCCAGTTTGTTGTCCTTCCCCCGCACCTACGATTGGCGCGGTTGGCTACGTACGGTGCGATAGAAGTGCAACACACACACGCACAAGCGGATTCGAGTTGAGTTGGGAAGTGGCGTTCAGACGCAAAGAAAATATCCATCAAAGTTTTTTTGGGTAATGGTCGCGTAAATATATAAATGTGGCGTTAAACCTAACACCACCCGACTCAGCCAACTAGTAAGGTCTGTAAAGTAAACAAAACGTGGCAATTAGTTTCTAGTGAGTTGTTTTTACGCGATCTAACCCAACAAACCTCTATTATGGGTGATATTGGTCGCGAAAGCAAAAGAGAATAACAAGACGAGTTTTTAGAGAAGGCCGCTGCCTGCTGGTGTCTGCAGGCGGGAGCCCCAAACCCCAAAGTTAAGCTGTTCGTGGTGAGCGTCGCCGACCCGGACACAAGGACGCAAATCACAGCCGTCCCCGAGATCGCCGACAGGTGAGAGGGCTCTCGCGCGTCCCAGCGTGCTCCCAACGCCGTTGTTTATTCACCCAGAAGGGCCTCGCCAAGTCCCAAGGCTCGTTGACAAAAGGTCGCTTCCCTTAGGGCTTCATTTTCTCACTAAACATATCCCAACGTCGCCGCTCTAAAAAACAGGACGTGACTCATAACCACAGCCATAGTGAGAGGGACACTGGATGTAGTTGAAATATTTTCCCGATAGCTGGTAAACCAGTGTAAGCCTACGGACAAAATTTTACTCGTAATCACAGCCATATCTAAAGGTATATTGGATGTGGTGTACCGGGTACCTAAATATTTTCCGGGTCACCGACCCTGGCAGACCCAGCTGGGATGAAGCCCCAGTCTTATGATTGTGATGTTTGGCCAATTTGATGCATGGCCGGTGATGACGATGGCGATGATAATGGCGAGTGTGGACTTGTGGTCGATTTTGTGGCAGAGATCACTACCTGGGCATGGTCACCTGGGCGACGAGTGACCGCCTGTGTGTGCAGTGGCTTTCGCGACACCAGAATTACTCGGTCCTGTCGCTCTGCGATCGCGATTCCATCAACTGGACGTGCAGCAAGGTGAGGGCCCAGAACATGCTGCCCAGGGCTTCTCGCTTTCCTCACCGAATATTTCCCGGTCGCCGATAGACTGGAGTAGGTGGAATGTGACTCGCAGAATCGGATCAGAATCAGAATATTTATTTAGACTGGAGGAATCCGATTAAGCTCTTTCTTCACATACTTTCCAGTAACGGCCCATAGTCATAACCAAAGGTATACCAGACGTGGTGCGCTGGTTGAAAGAGATATTTTCTGGGTTGTTGATCCGGACAGAGCCGGTTGAAGTGAAGCCACAGATCCTTGAGAGTGTGAGGTCACCAGTGGCAGATGTCATGGTAGACGGACACAAACGGTGGACCCGTGCCCAGGGGCGACCTTGTGCTCTCTTGCATATTCAATTTCTTACAAATGAAATTATAATAATATATGTATTTTTATTGATTTCATTCTGCCCCCAGACAAAAATGTGCTTGAGACTTCCCGCCCCGAATCAAAAAATGCCCCCAAAGAATGATTTCACACGTCACCTAAAATCCTCACACGTGGTGCCAAAGATGACTTCAACTGCCGTTGCTTCGGCTGGGACCAATTCCAGGATGATTAATGTGCTGACCTGGCACATCGACCCTGGCCGAAACCCACCGAGCCATTGGGGCCAACTATCATCGTACAAATTCGACAATAAATAATAAATATCCCCAATAATAAACGCCTTGCCGTTTTTGTTCTCTTTCAGAACCACATTGAGATGTCGCAGACTGGATGGATCGGCACGGTATGCACGCGGCTACCGCCACACATGTGCAGCCTGCTGCCGAGTCTGACAATTGCTGCACGAGTCAAATTAATCGCCTGGCCGTTAAAACTCCTTCGGGTGCCATCCGTGTCGCATTGATCGAGATGGGAGATACCCGCGACCTCACGACGTTCGTACCGGCGTCCGGATCGTGTGTGGTCGTGGGTGTTGTATATTTTGATATATTAAACGACCGTAAGGTAAGGTCGTTTAATATATAAAAATATTCAACACCCACGACCCACACACCTTCAGCCGGGTGGGGGGCAATGGAGCCACAGTAAGCACCCGGGTTTCTCGCCTTACCAACAAGGCTCACGCCTCCCCGTTGGTGTTAAATAACATTCCTAGTCCAAGTGCCTGTGACACCAGCCTGGGCTAATAAAGTTTAACAAGTACCCCGAGCCCAGTCAATATAATTAACACGTCCGTGGGATGACCTGCTCAGCCATTCGGCGTGTTCGACGCCGTTAGCCTGAGGTGCGCGGGAAGGCAGAACTGGCGCTAAAGATTGCCCAAGCTCTGTGGTCCTACATTGGGATAGACTCTGTTAAAATCCGGCTCCGGCCACTCCTCCGTTACGAAAAGCAGCTTTAGTGTCGGCCGAGTGGGTGTGGTCGAGGTCGGGGGTCGTTTGAATGTCAAGGTCGCGACAAGGCACCGTCGGCGTCGTTATAAACCACCTGGGCCCGGCTCGACCGGCTCCACCGTCACGTGGCGTCCGCCGTGACGGGATTCCCTCGTGTGCTGCGGGTGCTCAGTTTGGTCCCGCGGAGCCGCACTTCGCGGAGGATGGAAAGAGCTACTACCGCGTCTACAGCAACAGCGACGGATTCAAGCATCTCCACCACGTGCCGGAGGTGCGTCGCCCCCCCCCCGCTCCGCGTCCGCCCGCGCCCGCCGCCAGCCCGTGTCCCCCCGTTCGGTTGCGACCGCCGGTTCCGGTGTTGGGTTCTCATGGCTTTGGAGATGTGGTCAGTTGGGCTTGGGGCGGTCGGAACTGACGATGGAGCGGCAGCCCGGAGAGGAAATGTAGCCGAGAGGTTCGTCCGCCGCGGAGATGGAGGCGATGACACTCGCTCGGAATATCCGCTCTGACGTCGCGGATCGTAAAGAGCAGAGGTGGGACAAAGTCATTGTTATGCAAGTCCAAGTCGAGTCGCAAGTCATCAAATTCATGACTCGAGTCTGACTCGAGTCCAAGTCACATGACTCGAGTCCACATCTCATAGGTGGGACAAAGTCATTGTTATGCAAGTCCAAGTCGAGTCGCAAGTCATCAAATTCATGACTCGAGTCTGACTCGAGTCCAAGTCACATGACTCGAGTCCACACCTCTGGTAAAGAGGGCACGGCTGAAAAGCGCGCCAAGAAGCGTCGAGAGGTGCGTGCTTGGAAATGACACGAGGCACAGTGTAATTAGCACGGCTGGCTACGTACAGTGCGAAAGAAGTTCAACGTACGTACGTAAAAGAGGAACTTGGGGGTCGGCGAGCAAGATGATATTGACCGTTGACGTGTCGCTAGAAGAGATGTTGGCAGATTTATCCGACCAACGGCGGAGTGGTAGCCAAGGAACGGAACGTATTTCGATAGGTTGTCCATCAGGGAGATGGAATGATGAAGTCAGCTTGTGTGCATGTGCCGAGTGAATTATGTGGGATCGTAAGAGGTTGTGGCTTCGTGATGGGAGGCCTTAGCCCAGCAGTGGATCGAACGTGGCTGAGGGATAGGGAAGTGAAAACACAGGCAGGAGTACGTCTGCCATGGGGAGATGGAGCAACAAGGTTCGAACTCGTGTGCGGGAACTCGACGGCTTGTTGCATCACAGGACCGTGAGAGATGGCGACGACTTGGGGAGATCTTCATCCAGCAGCGGACTGATCATGACCGATGATGAACTCAATACCTTGGCCACACGGGTTTTTGAAGGGGACGAGGCTCAGGACCGGTTGAGACGTCGCTCGCCGCTGGTGTATGTTAGCAATGGCCGGGAATCGAACTCAGGTTGCCAGGGTTGCAGCGCAGCGGCGCTGACCAACCGAGGCCGCCTCCACGCTACCAGCACATCAAGAAAGCAATCAAATGGAAACAATCGTTGATCGGTTTTGTTGCTAAGTATTTATGGCGAACCACTTCGAGATACGAGATACCAGCGATTGCCGCAAGGTGTACTTTTGCTCGCGTTTCGATTGCGCCGTTGGTCCAGACGATCGCCACAGCAAGAACGCTCAAGGCTACTGCAGCTCGTAAAGCGAAACGGCTCGACGGGCTCAATGGGGCCGCCGCTTCACGGGGAGGGCGGTGGTCGTTGAGCGCTGTTTGGCGACGGTGCTTCAGAGGTCTTTTTTTTGGTCGCTCTGTGTCGTTGTCACCGCCGACGACGTCGACGATGCCCAAAGTCGAGCTCGAACTTCTGAGGGAGGAGGGCAGAGGAGGTGCGGCGGGGGGGGGGGGGGTGGAGGAGGGGGGCGGCTCCGCTGGCTTCGGAGAAGCTCGTTACAAAACGAAGTCGCAATCACCGGGCGTCTCGTCGGACGGGAGGAGCTGTAGTGGGGGCGCTTAAAAATGGTCTCGTTCAGCCCGTTGCCGAGTTCTGCTTCTCCAACGGCACTCTCACTCACTCTCGTCCACGGCTGTCCCAGGTGCACACCAGATGTCGCAATCGGGTACCCGATACCCGTACCCTACCCGATACCCGGCCGGGTACGGGTAGCAAGGTATCGGGTAGGGTACGGGTACCCGTTTGCGACCCTGGTGCGGCCGGGTACGGGTACGGGTAAGGAATCAAAACCCGTTTTCGACCTCTGGTGCACACACGCCCTGCTGCGGCCCAGCTGTGTCCCCTCCGACAGACGTCTCCGATTGTGGAGCCAACTCACTGCACTCGACCGTTGGCGAGGTGTTAATTACCTCACCTGGTATACAGGAGGTCGTGGGTTCGATCTCGACCCTGATGCCTACTGTATATTTTGAGTGTCTTTCTCCCTGTGGTCACATGGAATTTTCTCCGGGCTTTCCTGTTTTTCCCTCCACATTTACAAACACGCGTTAAGAGTATTTTGCTGCTGTACATTTCCACGCGATAAGCCACTCTTCTCGTTGGGCTATCATTTGTGATGACCAGAGCTCCATAGCTCAGTGGGCCTTACCTCGTAAAATAAAAGGTTTAGTTGATAGTTTTGCTAACAGTTATCCTGAACATTCACTACAAACTAAATGTATTTTTCAAAATAATTAGGGACATGTAAATATTTGTCTAAGTTCATAATTAATTTCTTTTGGATTAGATCGTGGAGGCATCATGTAATTGTTTGTGGTGAAGGCTTACCATAAACAAATACCTAATACCTCTACATGGATGAGCTAACCCAAAATAGATTCATTCTCAATCACAATATTTGGTCGTGAACAGCCCACGGAGAGAATTTTATATTTGTCTCGGGGTATGTTTATTTTTTTATTTTCTGAGCGAGCGAGGTGAATCGGTGCATCATTGCGTGCGTTGACGCGGCCGTGCGGTGCGTGCGTGTGTGTGTGTGGCGTCGCGCAGGACTCGAACCCGCAGCAGCTGACCCAGGGGTCGTGGGAGGTCATCTCGATAGAGTCCGTCTCGGTGAACGCACTGTGAGTATAACTATCTGACAGACGTGGGCGATGGTCGTGGCCTTCCTCACATTCAGCTCTTCTGCCCGTCAAATTTGCTCAACTTCTTTGCATCGAATTCTCCTCCCAGTTTCATCAAATTGTTCAGGTTGCTTCTGTAACTTTAATTCACCGTCTTGTGGAACCTGGAGTTTTCGCAGTCAACACCACGTTCACATTCAGTCTCTTGTTTTCTCATTACATGTCTAAGAATAACCCTGCCTTTCTCTAATTATATATTTTAAAAAAAATTCTCCTGTAGGAATCCGATGAGCTATGAAGCTCTTTTTCACAAATGTCCAGCAATACATTTGATACGCTCACATTGCTCTTCTGGTGTCTAAATCACTGCGCTGTTGGTGACGTTGAGAGCAGCCCGTCGCACGCACGCCCCACGCTCGTTCTCAGCGTCGCATCCCGTAACAGTGGTGATGGTGGTGGCACAGCGGTTAGGACACCGCGCCATGCACCCCCAGGAAATGAGTTAGATTCCCGGGCGAGTTGGTATCCGAACCAGTCCTGGGCTTACACACACCCCTCCTCCCCGCACCCCCCTTGCTCAATTCACCAACCCACACCGACCAGCGCGGTGAAGTACGGTCAAAACAACGCCCGTAACTGACGATGGGCACGGGCAGTCCTTCATCCAGCAGTGGACTGACACACGGCTGTAAGAAACAAAAACATCGGCTGACGATTTTTTTGGCAACAATCCCCTTTTCTCGGAGCAGTGGGCCGCTTCCGCAAACATCCGTCAGTTGCATTCCTTCTGTTATGCGGCAGCATCCGTTACTAATGTGGCAAGGAGCGTGTTTATGTGTACGTGGGTCATTCCAGACTGCGCTGTGTTGAATGCTGTCTGCGCCAATCAGCTGCCCTGCGTCAAGGCTGTGGGGTGCCTCTGCTTGGCTTTGTTTCGCGCGAAATTTTTTCTCAAGACGCTTAGAATGTCGGTGGGGGTGGGAGGGGGTGTACTTGTTAACAGATATGATATGAATTTGCGCTCGAACCATGAATTCTGTCACTCCGAATATGCATTCTGTTTGCGAGGCATCGCCGATTCGGCCAACACCATGCCACATCCGATTAGGCCTCGTGTGGAGCGACGGTCCACGTTTCTGGCCCACGTCACAGCTCGTTATGCACACCGACGGGCGCCGAGGAGCACATGGCTGAGAGGACCCGAGGCAAGTTATAGAGGAGAATAATAATTATTTACATTTATAAAGCGCCCTCAAACAATCGTTCTCAGGGCACTAGAGAGAGATCGCATTGGGCTGTCAAGCAATATTAGTTTGGCTTGGGCAAGACCCCGTGGCTGCGAGGGATGATTGTCGGCGGTCGGGACCAATGATGGAGCGACAGCCAGAGGTTAGGAGCAGGACGTCCTCCGTGGACGTGCAGCGGTGACATCGGCTCGATCGCGGGACCGCGTGGGATGACGGCGGTTTGGAGGGGCCTTCATCCGCCAGTAGATACATCGTGGCGGACGATGTTCATTGACGATCGTCTCGTCGGTTTTCCGGTCCCCCTTCCCAGGTACTACATCAGCAACGAACACAAGGGCTTCCCGGGGAGCAGGAATCTGTACAGGTGAGTTTGCGCGGCGCGTGGTGGAGGGGTGGGGGAATTCAAGGTACCAGCTCTTCGTACAACTGTGTTAGAATTGCCAGCTTCGCAGAGACCGCAGTGCCCCAGGGGCTGAGTTAAGTCAGTATCCGCCACCACGTGGGTGCCAAAGTGTCAGCTGCTGCTCGTGGGATTTGTCGCGCGCCGGCTCGAACGTCGTCGCTCGACCTGTCAACTCGGGCGCCTCCCTCGGGAGCCCCTCAATTCAGTTGCCACCCCCCTCCCCCCCCCCCACCGAAAAGCCCCACCAGGCCGGCGCGTGGCACGAAACGTCGGGACACCACTTATCAAACGACCCGTGGCACAGCCGGCCAAAAAACACAACCGCCGTGCTCAGCAACAGCCGTGAACGGACTACACAGAGATTGCTGCATCCACTGCCCCGTTTGCGTGGTCGTCAATAGCGGAGTGCCGTTGGATGCGTGTTGCCACACTGCCTATTGGCAGCGGATCACAGATCGCCTCTTCTGTACAACAGCCATAGCAAGCGGAGCAGTGCGTTTCTGATTGTCGACCTGATTTCCCCGCAGAGCTTCGCAATAGGAAACGACCCGTTGTGGTCCTTTTTAAATCTTTCGACGCAGTCAAATTACACACACTTATCTCCGGACGCAGTGTCAGGGTGGGAAGGTGGGTGGGTGTGGTGTGGTCCAGAAATGGTACAAACATCATTATCCGCGACTGGGAAGCTCACCGGATTCATAGCGCAGTGCCGTTAACCATTGTGCCACCACTCCCCACACATTTTAGACGGCAATTAACACAGATTTAATGAGCTGTGTCCTGCAGTGGCAAAGCGCAATTGGCACGAGGACCTGGTGTAAGATAGTCAAATGGGTGGGGGGGGGAGTGTCCAATTCTACCCCCTCCACTTTGGTTATCTTGCCCCTGTGGCCCCTGCGGCCCCGTAATGCGACGTCTCCGCTGTGATATCTCCGCTGTGCCGTCTCCGACACCACGTGGCTGCAGGATCCAGCTGGACGAGCCGGACGCCCCCGCGAAGTGCGTGAGCTGCACCCTCGACGAGGAGAGGTGCCAGGCTTTCTCCACCAGGTTCAGCAAGGCCTCCACCCACTACCAGCTCACCTGCTCGGGTATGCGAACAGCTGCTCGTGTTGCCGAATGGGTACATGATAAGGTCGTGCTCATTACACGCAAAGAGCTTGCCACAAATGAATCACATTACCTCGCTGATCTCGTCAAGGAGCATGAACCATCACGTGAACTCCGGTGGTCATCCTCGCAACAGCACCGTTTGGTGAACCATCGAACAAAGACAAGCACTGCATCTGCGCCCGTCTTGAACACGCTTCCTTCCAATATTAGGAAGCCGCTGGAGCTATGCGCTTGTACATCATCATCTCAATTGACAATTTGTTTAGCACTCATTTCTATGGTGAGTTTGTTGTCCTTCGACCCGGACCTCCGATTAGCACGGTTGGTTACGTACGGTGCGAAATAAGTTCAACATACATACATGTGTGTCCAGTAACCCACACGTGATACATTCCTGGCTCATATTATGTTAGTGCATCTGGTGACACACACCTGCTCGTGCCACCGATATGTGTCCGGCAACACACACGTGCACATGTGATCGTTCTACATCTGGTGACACGAAAGCAGATGATCTAATCATAAAAATCCTATGGGCTTTTTTTATACCCCAGATAAATATCAAGAAAATACCAACTTTTGGGATCTAGGAGTCGCCTCCCACTGCTGTTGTAACACACACCTGTACATGCCATCTTTACGCAAACTTGCGACGGCACGCAGCTGCATGCATGCATCTCGTGGCACAGAACCGCCACAAGTGTCACCATGATGCACAGCTGTGCCAGATGAAGCAAAACCCCGGGTGACGTGTGGAGGACGCGGGGAGTCTGGTGGAGGAGGGGCAGCTCGGGATCGTTCCACGGGGAACCAAGCAACGTGGCCACGATAATTGAAACATCGTCATCGTTAAAAGAGTATGCAAAATGTCGCCATCATTGAAACGTGGCGATGAAAGAAGAAACAGTTCGTGGCTTAAGCCGGCGGACGTCACAGTTCCTCGGGCAGGCAGTCAGCGTGAGAGACAGCTGCGGTACACTAGACAATATTTCACCGCTTATCGCCACGGCCGCCACCTCCACCACCGCCACCACCGCGGCCGCTTCTTGTCAAACAGCCTTGACGGCGCACGCCGTCTTGCTTCAAGCCGTTGCGCGACTATAAGCCAGACTGTGTACGGGGTAGACAGGCGTGCCACCCAAACATACACACACAAACACACGCTACTACTATCTGGTGCACGTCCGTTCACACCACATAACGTCGGGTGGTGTTTGAGCGACACTTTGTGAAACCGCCCACAAGTCGCCGCCGCTGGGTTATGATGGCCGGCCATGGGGGGCTGGGGGGTGGGGGGAGGGGGTGGTGGGGGCTGGGGGTCCCCCCCTCTCTGGAGTTTTTAACTGCCGCCGTGCCCGGCCACATGGCTCAGCGGTAGAGCGAGCGGCCCGCGATAAGAAGGCTGCCAGTTCCAACTCAAGGGTTGGTGGTCGACTCAGACCCATCATCACTCTGGGGTCGATAAAATAGTTACCACTTGCTGGTTGTCTACTAGAGAGACTTGCCCCTGTCATAGGAATGTAGAATGTTCAGCACTAGCTCAGGGCTGTCGACGGGAAATGAGCATCGCTTCAAGGCTCGTTTTGATCAAAATAAAAATCACTGACTTCTTTTCAATTGGCGGGTCACGGGGCCAGATTTGGACCGCGAAGGACTCTTGGGAGTGGCCTGCTGAGTTATGGCCCACCAAGAGAGAATTTGGCTCACAGATACGAGAGATAGCGATTAGATACAGAAAGTTGCAGGCAAGAGATAGAGAGAGAGATACGTGAGATGAAAGTGAGATAAACACAAGAGAGATTAGGGAGCTGGAGATGAGAGATTTAGACGAATGATCACATGTACAGACGTCATGGTATCAGTGGCACCGATAGCACATAACCGTGGGTTAGAGTACGAGTGTGGTGAAGTTTTCTGAAATAGAACTGCATGACCGGCAAGGCAAGGGCAGGGCCCTCTTTCAGCAGCGTACTGACAAAATAGAGGTCTGTAAAAGATCATACGAGTGTAGATTTATTTAAGTGTAGGTGATGCTACCTCTGCTTTCTTCACCTTTGCACTCTCCATCATTCATATATGCATTCTTTTTGAGTGAAGTAGTCAGTTTGTTCCACCAGAACATTCATCATCGTTCCGTAATTACCGGTGCGAGCGCGACTCGGGCAGTCCAGGGGAATCCACGGCAACACCGTGAGGGCATTCAAAGCCGCCCCCCCCCCCACCACGCCCCGCCACCCACATCAACACATCCGCTGGTCGGTTTATTTTCTCATTCTTGGTCGCGGTCGTTGACACCGCGGATCGATTTGCTCTAGCTCCTCGCTCGCCCGCGGTCAGTCGCCGCCCCCTTTGCGACCCTCTGTGGCGACTGGCGTGGTTACCGCTGTCGCGAGCTTCACCCGTCGATGCCTCCACCACCCGTGTTGAGGGTTGCGCCGGCACGCGGAGCGAAATGTCGGAGCGATCACGCTGAGAAAAGCGCGGCACGGTGCGGCTTTCGGCTGGAGCGGACGTGTCGGCGGATGTGAAGGGATCGCAAAACGCGGCCACGTTCGCTCAACCAACTCGCCCCGAACCAGCCGCACCCCCGCCCTGAACTGTGCGCAGTCTCGTTGCATCCCCCAAGCCAAGCCAAGCGGTGTCGAGGAGCCTGGTCAGCGTTTGGATGGAGGCTTGGCATGGAATACCAGGGGCTGAGAGATGGGCACGAGATGGCAGCACGGCAATGGGTTGAGTTCAACGATCGCAGAGCTCCGAGTGTCATCCCCTTGCGTGTGGTGGGTTTTCGGCTGGGCACTCTCGTGTCCTCTCATGCTCCATAACACTCCTTAAAAATGGAAATTGGCCAAACATCCCGATGTAGCAGGACGCTCCTACAAACGTGTCCAGGTTTCGGCGAGCAAACTAAGGGGATTGCAAAAGATCTTGGTTACAGCTGGGCCTGTCCGAGCTCACAACCTAGAACATTTCCCCCCGCACCGGACAAACCGCATCCAGTACATCTCTGGCTATGGCTGTGGCTACTACACGTCACGTGCAACCAACTCCACCCTACCGGTGACCCAGGAAATACTCGGCGAGAAATTAAGCCCCGGGTACGATTCTCACCGTTGCGGTTTACAACAGAAGTGCGCTGCGCTCACTCTCACCAATTTCTACTCCCCGCAGGTCCCGGAATCCCCATGTCCACCCTTCGCAAATCGAACGAAGACAAAGGTACGCGCGCACCCGCGCGATGGACCACCGTGCCATGCGTCACTCTGCCAAGACGTTACCGTGACTGACGCTGCTCGACAGCTTGCGATCGCCTGCGTCACCGCTGCCTGGCGGCTATTGTTCAGCCGGTGATATTCTGTGGTGTTGGGAGATCACGTAGAGTGCTCGAAAGGACACAAACCAGTGGCGCTGATCCGATGAAGCAATGCCTTCTGTCACTCGCGATGATGCTTGCAATGATCACTTTACGGATGTTAAGCACTGCCCAACCCACGCAGTCTGAAACGTCCCTTGTCACCAACCCACGGGCAATGAGTCTCCTTGCAATCTGCAGCTTCCTCTTTCATATTGCAAAGGTGAAAGTTGCAACGTGTGTGTACATATAATTAGAGAGAGTTGAACAAGCCGTTTAAATTTTGCCTCTGTAGAGGTTGGGGGATGTCGGCGATGTTGCCCCTTTACCAGGCACTGCTGAATCACGTGACCCGTGGTCTGTGAATTGGCGGTGCGGGCAGTGTTGACCACGTGACCCATGGTCTGGCTCTGGTGACCGCAGCAGGACTGCTCTTCAACTTGAGATGCAATGCCCACTGCCCATTCGCTGCACTCGAGCTCGCAGCAATCAGCGATACTGGCACGCCGCGTTTTCCACGCTGTTGATTTCCCCGATATCTCGCGTAACTTCCGTTGTTTGGACGGACGCGACAGTCCTCATTTAAACATTTATGTTCGCCAAGGTCGCCGCGATGTGAATTTACGCTCATTGCATGCTTGTTTTCAGAAATTGCGCTGCTGGAAAACAACACGGCCTTGGCGGAGCTCATCGAGCGCACACAGATGCCAACGCTTGAACAGCAGAAACTCATGCTCGGAGAGCACGGTAACGGTTTGCTCCGAGCCATTGCCCCCTAAACATGGCAATTGGTACCATCCAGGGTGGCACGGTGCTCGTGTTAATTTTGACGAAGCATTTTACTTCTTGATCGCAGGCACGCATGATAGCAGGATCACTGATAACTTCTTCGTTGGGCCAACTTTTCCCCAACCGTTCTAAGTAAATGCCAACGTTAGCCCGGCATTGGCATCTTTGCTGGGGTTGTATATTTGGAATGAAACAGGAGGATTTGTCCACAACTCTGAAAGCTAGTTGTAATTACTGGCGAAACGTCGTACTCAGATTGTAAATGTTGTGGCCTCACTCTCCAACACGCCGGTGTGCTGTACTAGTGACGAATTGTCACGTTCTGTTTATGTGACAAACCTTACTAGTTGGCTGTGTCGGGTGGTGGCGGGTTTAACGACACATCTATATAGTTACGCAATCTAACCCAAAAAAACCTGTTTTATGGTTGGTAGAGATTATCATAAGGGAAGGAAAATAATGAATGTGACCTAAAACACTGAAGGAATGTGAAAATATATTGGAAGCGTGTCTATAAGACAGATGGTATGTACCGTGAAGGCTTTCTGCCCGTAGTAGATACCGTCCATGGTGCATAGTGGTAACATTTACCACCACAGTCGGTATCTACCAACCTCCCTTGGCACAAGGCCTACGACCATGGCAACACAGCCTGCTCAGGCCTCAGGCAAATGTCCCCCAAGAACCAGTGTGGCAATCCCTGTATACATTTCTCAACAACTGTTTGTGGGTTTTCTGGGTTGAATAACAGATGCATTACATGTGACATGAAATGACACGTGACATTCATAGAATATGAAATGCACCTGATGCGTGAAAATATTATGCCCAGTCAGGAAAATTAAAAAAAACTTGAGCGATAAAACTTAGTTTAAAATGTTCCTGAAATGTTTAATGTAGGCCCTCACACAGTGGATATTTAATTGAAATGGAGTGTTCAATCATTGAAATAGTCATTGTTTTATAATAATGTTTAATTGCTGTGGCATTTTTCAAACAGTATTTTCTGTGTTGTTGTTTTCCTTGACACTTTGGGGAATTATATATTTGTATTTCTATATTTGTATTGTGCTTTGTAAAATAATAATTATCTTTCTCAGAAGGATGATGTTGCTTGTTTATAGATATAATATGTCTATCGCAGCGATTCAGAGAAGATTTTCCAGGCTCACGACGCAAACGAGAAGCTACATTTGTACTTGTATCAGGTCTACGTTAACGTGCGCACAGCAATCTCGGCAGCCACTAGAGGCCGCTACATTCAACGCGATTTGAAACAAACCACATAAAGAGTTTCTTCTACAGACGCACAGCCATCAGTGCCCCCCGGGAGAAGCTGCGTTCCCGGATTTCGCGTGCCCATTGAGAGACGTGCATTACGTGTGACGCTTCGGTTTCGCGTGGTGCGGGACGCGTAACTATTTTGACTTCATGTGACAGCCACAAAGCCCGACGGCACGTTTGTTAACGTTTACTGCTCAACTTGCGAGAGCATATGAGTTTTAATTTCATTCGGGATCACAAGAATGTATTTTTTTTAAAGAAGAAAAAAAAAACGTTGCTTGAAATATACTCTCTGAGAAACGCTCTCGGGGTTTGTTTTGTCCGTAAGCTAGCGTCAAAGATTGCACGGTATTGATGTAAGTTACCCCATGACTTGAAGCGATCGTCACATTCAATTTATTCATAATCGATCGCGTTATTTATAAATGTGTCGTAACCCTCCACCACCCGACACGGCCAATCAGCAAAAAAGTGTCACGTTGACAAAAGACAAATAGTTCACTACTTTAGCCCACCGGTGTGTTGAAGAGTGAATCCACAACATTTACAATTTTGGAGTACGATGTTTCGCTGGTAATTGCATCCAGCATCATCGTACGTGTTAAGCTGACATTCTATTTACTTCGCGTGAAAATCCGTATCGCTCACATAGCGTCAAAACTTGGAGGGTAAATTACCCATAGAGATTGAGTGTTCATCAATTTATTTGATTTGTTACACGGATGATGATGGCCCCGTTTAGCCAGTTTCATGGCTATTGCACACGGCAACACGGAAAACAACAAAACCATTGCAGGGAACGAGTGTGGAGTCCTGAAGGAATAGCGCTCCCGGATCATGAGAAGTCAGCGACTTGCCAAGCGGGGTTGGCAACCTTCGCGCAAAACTGCACGCACAATTGTTACACAACCTGTGGAACATTTAACGCGTTACGTAACTATATCTGCCTTGTGCGGTGTGGGGGGGGGACATGATTTTAACGAGCATCTGTTGCATGTGTGCGCGCGTGCGTGCGAGCGAGCGTACTTGTTATATGTCAACCTCCGTTTTTCCGCTCCCTCATTCGTCCACACAGAGGCCTGGTATCAATTTATTCTGCCACCAAACATGGACAGGAAAAAGAAGCACCCTTTGATCATCGACGTGTAAGTCCTTTCGTTTGTCTTCTCTCTTTTAAGAACAAAAAATAACACCGTATCGTGAGTTGACTCGAAGGCTCCGGGGTCAGAGGCGCTGAGTCACCACCGCACAGATCCTGGGGTTAGAGCAGCCGCCCAACCACAGCGATCGCACGGAGCTCTCAAGTGCAGCGAGTTGATGGTCTGGGCCCGGTCACTTTGACAAATACAAACCAATGTTTGTACTTCCACACAGTTTGCCCATATTCCAGCTGTGAGAATGAAATTGCGCTTTGAGCATCATGCATCGAGCATTACTGTCACACGGCAGAGCGGATGGGATAGTGCTGCCCCCCCCCCCCCCCTACTGTGTGGAGCAGAGGTCACTTTAAGTGACCTCCGAGGTAGCTCTGTGAGATCTGCTTCCGTGGGCCGTTCTGGAACACGGCGGATTTGCGGCACTCTGCGAGACATCCAAATCGATCCTTCGTCCCGTGACACCGACACCGAAGCCACAATCGGGATATCGTTCGGAAGGATTTGACGGAAAAAAAATAGGTACGTACAAAATTATTAAATTCCCACTGTTGCATTTCAGCTACGCTGGACCGGGCAGCCAGAAGGTGGACTCGCGCTTCCGCAACAACTGGGCGACGTACCTGGCGAGCACGGAGCGTGTCATCGTGGCGAGCGTGGACGGACGCGGCAGTGGCTACCGGGGGGACAAGGTCCTGCACCAGCTGTACCGCCGGCTGGGCACCGTTGAGGTGCAGGACCAGGAGGCTGCGGCCCGGTGAGTGCCGCCGCTGCCGCCGCAATCATTTTCACTTAACCTTTTTCCCGTTCCGATTACGTGCGCGCACGTCCTCATTTTTTTCTTCCGATTCCTTTCAAAACCGGAAGCAAAAGGCCAATGCGGGAGGGCATGTGGCACAGTTTGGCGCCAATTGCCGGCAACGATTGACCTAAATCTTCCACCCCGAGTACAACGTGGCCTTGAGGCCGTAGCGCATTTCTGACGAAACGTGGCCCTTGCACGTCGCCCCTATCGCCCGCGGTCGGTCAAGTGGCGCCACTGTCGTCGAGCCCTTGGCGAGCCACGGTATCCCACGTGCACAGGGTGATACGTAGGACCAGCATGTGCCTCGCCGTGCCACCGGCGAGCGGCCTTGCCAGGATGACAAAACAACAACATCAGCAGCGGCAGCAACATCAAGGACCGGCCTGCGAGTCACTCGGACGTTTACGATGCCGTTTCCTCACTGCGCTGTTGTCGTTTTCTCTGCCCCCCGCAGGGAATTCGGGAAGATGGACTTTGTTGACGAGACCAGAATAGCGATTTGGGGATGGGTAAGTGTTTATACCGCGGTGTAAAAAGCACCGCTTTGTGTTTGCGTCCATTTATTATCCAGTTTGTTTTCTCGCAAGGGTTTTTTTTATTGCGATTCATAATTTACGGCCCCTTTGCCAACAGACTGCCGGGTGAAGGCCTACCCACACAGTGACGGTTACAGGGGTTGTTTGACCATACTTCGCCATGCCGGTCAGCAGTGTAGGCTTGAGAAGTGGCAGGAGGGTGGGGGCCATGACCGGTTCGCCACTGATATCAGCCATGGCCAGGAATTAAACTCGGGTCTGTTGGGTTTATAGTTTGTTTATTTTATAGCAAGAAAGAGGCAGTCGGTCATAGGCAGAGGAAGGAAGTTCCAGAGCCTTGACTTGAACAGGGGGAGGGAATCAACTCCACGGATGGCCGAGGGAATGGAGCTCCAGACCTGGGGACAAGAGGGTAAGGAGCAACCTCCCACAGAGCGAAGGTTGACTGGGTGGTTGGGCAGAAAGCCCGGGTTGCGGAGCAGAGAGTGCGTGGAGGGGAGTAGAGCGAGATGAGAGAGGCAGGAGAGTGCGTGGAGGGGAGTACCGGAGTAGAGCGAGATGAGAGAGGCAGGAGAGTGCGTGGAGGGGAGTAGGGTGAGATGATAGGGGAGCGGGAGGGCAGGCACACGTCCATGTAGGATCTTGAAGATGGCGAGTGCAGTCCGAGATTGGTTGGTGATTCTGGTGCGTGTGTCTACGCGTGCGTGCAGTCGTACGGAGGCTACGTCTCCTCCATGTCCCTGGGCTCCGGCTCGGGTGTCTTCAAGTGCGGGATGGCCGTGGCGCCCGTGTCCGACTGGCGCTACTATGGTGAGACGGCGGCCGTTGTGCATCCAGACAGCGCACGACCGCGCGGTCCACCCAACCACACGCTCCGCCAGATGCGTACGCAAATGTGAACACTGGTTCACCGTCTCCCGCGCGTTTCCACTCGCTTAATTCGCTGGACGAATCGCTCCTCACGCCAGGAGGTGCCGCCGCACCATGAGGGTGGTGCCGCTTTGGCGGTGGTGGTGTTGGTGGTGTTGGGGATTTGGATGTATGTAGCGGTGGTATACTCTTTGGTTCTTTCGGTAAAGTCACTTCGGTTATAAAAAAATATATATATATATCACAGTGATATATTATTTTTTGTTTTATTTAATGGTTCTACCTACGTGACTTTACCGAAAAAACCAAAGAGTATGGATTCCTGCAGTCACGAAAGCTTCAAATCAAGATTGTAGCGGTGGAACTTGTATGTATGTTGAATTTGTTTCGCACCGTACGTAGCCAACCGTGCTCATCGGAGAAACTCGCACCGTTGCTTTCAACTGCCGCGCCGCGAAAGTAACGGACCTTGGCGTTGCCGTGGCGCGACTCGCGATTCTCACGACTCTCACGACTTGCACGCGCTTTGCGCCGCGTTTCTCTTTCCCTCTCCGTGCCACCCCAGACTCCATCTACACGGAGCGCTACATGGGGCAACCCACCAAGGACGACAACCTGGCGGCCTACGAGGTGGGGTGCGCGCCAGAGAACAGCGCCGAGCGTGCGGGCGGTGACCGCGCCCCACGCCGCGAGAGCCCCCCGGGGGCTATGTACCGGCATCACGGCTAGGGTCAGGGTTAGAGGAGGGGGGACATTGCACGGGGATGGGGAATTTTAAATCCTCGCAGACCACCAGGCAGGGTGTCTCCTGGCCACGCCACGCCACCGCGTGGCATTGTAGCTCAGCCTCATCCAAGGGACCCGCTGAGAACAAGGGACAGACAAGACTTGTGTTCTCCAAATTGAAGGAACGAACCAAAAAAAACAATGAATTGTTTTTTCAAGTTGTCATCTTATTGATGGACGATCCTTGCCATGATAATCACCATGATCACCATGATCCCTACTGGACATCTGTGAAAGAGAGCTTAATAGGTCATCAGATTCCTCCAGTATGAATAAATATTCCGATTCTGATCGTCATGATCAACGTGTCATTTCCACCACTGGCTCAATGCTGCCATGAGGGATGGACGCCACCCACATTGTTCATCTCAGCAAGGGGGGGTGGGGGGGTGTTGGTGATCGTTCGAAACACGTTCCAATTAATTACATAATTAACAATTCATCTACAGGAAGGATTTAGATGTGTACACGCATCCTTCTGAAAAAGCCGTGTCCATGCTCGTGCGATGTCGAATGCGTGTGCGTTCAGGTCGCCGTGACTTGAGATTCAGGGCTAAAGAAAGCAGCGCTTGACAAAATTCCGTCTCAATCGCGGTTACGATCAAAACGCGCGGGGGAGCGTTCAGCCCGCGAGTGTGGAGATCAGAGGACCACTCGAAGGGGCCTCCAGAAGCAGTTCTGTGAAGTCCGCCTCTGTGACCCATTGTGGAATTTCGCACGGGGCGATGCGCTGCTCCCCGCGAGACACATGGTCTCGTGAGAGTGACGCCGTGAGCACAACCGGGATGAAATACTCTACTACATTTAAAAAGGAACTAAGCAGTTTGTTTTTAAGAAATGTACAAGAGTGAATAAGTAAAACTGACCGATATATGACAGATTCCGTCTGGTTAGAATAACAATCGGAGGAGTTCAGTAAAAAAAAAATAAGAGATAAGAGCCGGCAACACGCCTCGCGGCTGACGAGGATTCTCCCCACAGAGTTCCACCGTCATGGCCCGCGCAGAGAACTTCAGGAAGGTGGACTACCTCCTCATCCACGGCATGGCAGACGGTGGGTCCCACCTCCCTCCTCACCCCGTCACAGGGGGGCATGCTGCGCGCATCATCGACGCGTCGTGACGCACGGCACGATTCTCATGCTCGTGGTGCCTGCGTGCGTGCGTACCGCCTGCATACCACGTGTGTACCGAGTGTGTGTGCGTGGACTGCGTGCATTCCGCATGCACGCGAGAATCTATTTACGCAAACGAGATGGAACGAGAGAGAGAGACAGACACGAGCCTTAAGCACTTCCCCCAACGGCTCAACACGACGTCTCAACTCAGAGACGGACGACGGAATGGCAGCCAACGAGAGAGCGCCGCCCCAACAGAGGTCCATCGCCACGGAGACGGATCCGCTGTGCTGCGGTGGCTATTAGACGGATCGCCGGATCATTGGACCACGAGAGATGGCGACAACTTTGGGGAGGCCTTTTTCAGGCAGTGGAAAGATTCTGGCGGATGATGATGATGATAACAACAACAATAATAACGAAGGACAATCAGGAGGGATCCATTTAATCATCACAGCCTCCTCTAGATGCCACTTTATTCAGATCGACCGGCGACGGTCAACAACAACGATGGGGTGGCAGCCACGGAGTGGAACTCATACTTCGAGCACCTCTGCCGGGGACACGGAGCTCATTTGCCCTGTGCGGGCGCCGGGCGGATTATGACACCAGAGGGTCACGCGAGATGCCTGCGGCTTGGGGAGGCCTTCATCCAGCAGTGGATTGGCCATGGCGGATGACGATGATGATGATGATGAGTGGTCTGCATGAGAACGCCCGTTTCTTTGTTCAACCATTTCACCGCCGCCTCTCTCGCTCTGTCGGCCGCCCCTGTCTTGCAGACAACGTGCACTTTCAGCAAGCGGCCCACATCTCCAAGGCTCTCGTCGACAAAGAGGTGGACTTCTCAGCTATGGTAACGACGCATGACGCACACACGGCACGCACGCACACGCACGCACACACACGCGCATTCAACGACAACTGGCGGTCACGTCAGCGTGATGCACGTGCCAGGCTAGGTGCATGTTAAGGTCACGTAAAACAGCGACGGCTCACTGGCAGGGGGTCACAGGGCACACCGTTGTGTTATGGGATGAATAATCGAGGTGACTGGCAGACGGACCACCTGTGCTGCCCAGTGTGTCAACCCGCTGGGCTTTAGACACCTGTTGCTCTGCTCGTTGTTGCGAGCGTCGCTCCTCGGCCTCCCGTTGTGCCTCCAATAGCATCCTCTGCAGCAGCCGATCTTGACACCACTAGTGCCGGTCGTAGGGCAAGTCCACTCAGCTCCAAGTCTTGCTGTGCCTACAAAAGTCCATCAGTTTTCAGCCTGTGCATGCCCGTTTAAGTCCTCTCTCTAGCTGGCCAACCAGAAGCAGCTTGGGCATGCGGTGGCTGGGCATGTGGGCCACATGACTCAGTAAACGCTTGCATGGAGGAGCTCAGCGATGTAACCGCGTCCACGTCCATAATATTTGCTTATCATAATATTTATTAAATGACACGGCAACCCAAGGCTCCTTAAATCACACCTCAAACATTCGAAGGGGGCCTCCCACCAAGTGACAGCTGTCCCCGTGCAGCACAAAGCGATCTCAGCACGAGCCCGCAAGAGGGCATTAGTCCGCCAGTAGGGGGCAACGACTGCTACTACAGCTGCGTGTAATCGCAGCAGATATAGTTGACCACTTTTGTCAGATTTCAACCGCGACGTCCACCTCTCAAGAATCTGCGAGCTTCTCGCACGCGTCCGCACACACGCACGCACACGTCCACACGCACTTATGTGTCCGCACGCACGGACGCACTTAGGCACAAAAGCGTGCTAAAAATATCGCTCCGGCCGTGTGGCGCCTACCGAGGCGTGAGCGAGAAGAGCCCGTGTTCTGGCTCGGCTCCAAGTCTCACACACCAATGATCAAATGGGGTGGGGGTAGGGGGCGGGTTTAGGAGGGGGGGGGGGCCTTACCGATTACGGCGGGTGTCGCAGGCGGCCGATAAACGGCGTCGCGGACGATTGCCGCGTGGGGGGTTTTCATCTTCACAGTTGACTTGCAAACCATCTGCACCGAATTCACCGCCGGGGCGGGCAGCGACTGCTGCGGCGGCGATTCACAAACAGTTTGTTTAAGAAATGACAGGGCCAGGTGAAGGCAGGATGTGCCCTAATGGACACAGCAGCAGCAGCAAACAGCAGCAAACAGCAGCAAACAGCAGCAGCGCGGTCTGACAAAGATGTGCCTTTATTGCAGTCGGATAGCAGCGGCGTCCTAAAGCCCAAATAATCGTACACTTTGCTTTGGAAGATAAGTCAACAGTTTCCTTTAGGTACGTAAACACAAGGGGTGGCGGCAGCAATTAGCCCGCTGCAGAATGAACCCGGTGACCTGCATTCGAGTCCCAGCCACGTCTCACATCAGTGGCGAGTCATATTCGAAGCCATCCCGGGCACCTGCCCTGTTCACCAAACCCGCACTGCTCAATACGGTGAAGTATGGTCAAACAGCCCCCATTACTCACACGGCATCCAGCAGTGGATTAACCAAGACGTGTACGTCACAAGAGCCCGTTGAGAGCCGAAGTCACTCACTTTTTCAAAGGACACGCGATACGTATACTTTCACTGCGTATCATGCAACATTGTACTTTCATCTGCGAACACACTCATCCCTTTAACACGTAGTAGGCTTTCGCGACCAATATTATTCATAATAAAGGTTTTTTGGGTTAGATCGCGTTATTTATAAATGTGTCGTAACCCTCCACCACCCGACACGTGACACATTTTTTACTGATTGGCCGTGTCGGGTGGTGGAGGGTTACGACACATTTATAAATAACGCGATCTAACCGAAATTTGTATTTATTATGGACACACATCCCTGTCTGTACGGATGACGAGCGGGCATGGGGGGGGGGAATAGCAATGATCGGCTGACCTTGGAAGGGTCGCCAATAGTCCATCTAATTGCCTTTTAAATATCCCTCGAGCAAGAATTCGAATATGTGACAAAGCCTTTGCCATTGCAACACCCACGTTTTGGAACCAACTTGTTTCCTCCCTTAACATCGTGAGCTGTCGTTCAAAAAATAGCCTGCCACGGAAGACTGTTGCTGGATACAGTCACACTTGAAAATGTGATTTGTAACTTTGATCATGACCTGCGTATCGATAGTTCAGTGTTCATGTGCCATTGTATTGAGGGACTACTGTGTGCTGATATCTTGGTGTGGTCTGGGACTGTTTTGTTGTTTTTGCTGTCTTGCCCAATCTCAACAAATCGGACTTACATAATTACTGATTCTGCTATTTATTTATATTCAGTCACTTGCTTACCATCCTCTCTATTTTGGATTCCTATCGTTGTTTTGTATTGTTTGCTCTTGTTACTTGCCGACCCGCCCCGTACAGCTGTGAAAAAGAGCTTAATAGCTCATCGGATTCCTCTTCCAGCCTTCTGAACGGCCGCACGTGTGTGTGTCCCCCCCATCCCCTATATCCCCCAGTGGTACACGGACAAGGACCACAGCATCTCGGGGCTGGCCAACCACCACGTCTACACGCACATGTCACACTTCCTCAAGCAGTGCTTCGGCCTCCAATGACCGCGTGTGACCCCCCCCCCCCCGCGCGACCCGGGACGCCTCAGCGACCGCGCGGCCACCGCTGATCGTTGGCCGGCACGCGCCAGCGTCTCGCCAAAATCTCAAGATGCCACTCCTCCCGAAGCTGAACAGAAGCGACGACATTCACCCTCCGTGCCGACCGCGGCGGCCGCTCTCGAGGGACTGGCGCTAGGACAGCGCGCCGGCGGGCTGGCAGGAAGGGCGTGGACACTTCCGCGACCGATTGCGCGAAACTTGCGCCGCGATTGCCGACCGCACCTGCGCGCGTTGCGTCAGTCTTTGTGAGACGACCACAAGTTTTTTTTTCCTCCTCCCCCCGCCCGCCCGCCCCCCGCTCCCTCCCCGATGGTCCCCATTGTTGCCGTGGTGACTCAGCAGACGGGCATTGTCCTCCTTCCGGCCACGCTCGCTCGCCGCTATTCTGTAACGTCGTCCCCTCGTCAGCGCGTGGCTTCGATGACCTGACGTGACCCCCATCCCCCCCGCCCCCCACGTCAGCGATGAGCCACGTACATCCATCACGCATCGTTAATTTCTGTGTCGTTCCGTCAATCAACGCTGACCCTAATGGTACCTTACCCTAACCCCCCTTGAGCCCCCCCACCCCCCCCCCCCCCACTTATATTTTTGTAGCTAATACACTGCCCCCCTTTGAAAACAGTTTGCTCACGGAAGTGGCCAGGTTGGTCAGGGGTCGTCGTGCTGAGCCAGCACTGCCTAGGCCCTGGGTTCGAATCCAGGTTTCAGCCGCCCCTTCAGTCAAATCGAGCTGTCAAGTGCAGTGAGTCTATGCGCTTATCCTGGTCACTGATGACTGCACACACACACAACTATTCGGTTGATTTTGTTTTGTTGCTTGATTTTGGTTAATTTTCAGTTCCGAGATTTAAGTGTATGAGATTGTCACGTGATACGCATTTCCCGAGGAGTGTGGAGATCAGAAGGCCACGTGAAGGAATCTCAGAGGTGCTCGCATCAAATCTTCCGGAGGCCGTTCTCCATTGCACAGGGTGGTGCACTGCTTATTGCGAGAGATCAAATCGAACGCTGCATCTCTTGAGACAACGACGGCGATATCGCAATTTAATTGGGAAAAAATAAAAACCAAAAAATACAAAAAAGAATCCAGGGACAATGCGGTGGTGAAAAAGTGAGCCGAGAGAGACCGAGATCTCCCCCGCCCTGTGCCGCCCCCCCCCCCCTCTTCTGCCGTCTCACGGACCACTACACCACCACACCACCACACCACCACACCACCACACCACCACTACACCACACCACCACTACACCACACCACCACTACACCACACCACCACACCACCACACCACCACCACACCACCACACAACGTGGAATCAGCCGCCCACCATCTCTCTCTCTCTGTCCTCTTGTAGGCAATACACAACACACGTCATCACGAATATCATTTTAAACATAAATTCCCGGTAATTTGTAAATTCAGAGGCGAGTTTTTTTTGTAATTACTGATCGACAATTCGATGGCTTGTGGTTTTGTTTTTCTTGATTTGTTGCACCACTGTACGCGCCGCGCTCCGCTCTACGCATCCCGCTCCGCTCTACGCGCCGCGCTCCGCTCTACGCACCCCGCTCCGCTCTACGCACCGCTAGCCGTACCGTTGTGTACACTACGCGCCACTATTCCAAATTGGAACCCTGTCAATGCTACGCCGCCTCCATCCGGACCCGGAACTGGACCCATCATCTGTGCCTTGTTGAGCACCCGGAACCACGCAAGGGATATTGTCAAGCAGGTGGAGGTGTTTGGTTCGTTTGCTTTAGTCTACGACGATTACGAGTGGACAACAAACATCGAGCGTGACAATGGCTGCGACTACCCACCCAATAACACCACCACCATCATCATCACCACCACCATCATCACCATCATCTGCCCACCAAAGACTAAAGTGCAAATGGCCATGACAAAAATAACCAAGTGTGAATGAAGATGTAAACTGAGATAATCTTAATAACGTTATTCAAGACTGGAGGAAGACCATACGGTAATTTACAACGTATGTATTTCAAAAGATTTACCGAGTTCGCCGATTGGCCGAACCTGATAATACTCTGGGGGGTGGGGGGAATTACATGCCCCTCTCTCAACGTGTGACTGCTCTAGTCGACGAACCTTGAGGCTTTCGTCGATAAGACACAGGGTGCTTGCCCTGTTGACACCGGTCCTCAACCTCGGGACGTGCGAGGGCGTTTGCGTCGTAAGCGAAGGATTCTCGATTTCAGACACTGTGCAGTTGGCGGATCGTGGCTCGAGTTGAGGAGTTCGCTTCGGGGCTTAGGTGAAGGGGGCAGGTAGAACCACGTGCAGTGTTTCATGTCCCCATGCGTTGTCTGTAATTAGCAAGCACAAGCAGCACTCTGGGCTGCGTTTCCACATCTAAATAACGGTGAAGTTTAGTCCATCGTCCAAATGGCTTTCCAGACAAATGTTATCCAGCACAATTTGTGAGATATCAAGCAAAATTCTGGACCTGTTTTGTCTTCCGGGGTGTCGTCAGCAGAGTCCGGGTTGGTAAACAATTGCTGCCGAGTTACCCGATATTATTGGCAGGAGTTCTCCATCCAAACGATGGGGCCCTGTTCAACGTACAAAATGATGGTAAAAACGTTGGTGCGGATTGACATCACCCCTGCAGCCACTAGCGGCGCAACAATTCACCACCGTTTAAAATGATGGATTGAGTAGCGATCGTGAAAATTCACGTAAATCAATTCGGGATGAATTATTACATCCCCAATCATCATCGCAGGTAGCCATCCATCATCCCAGGGCTTGATTTCAGCCAGAGGTGTCCAGGGCTGAGATCCTGAAAAATATTAATCCCAACCTCCTCTGCCCCCCTGCTAACCTAACCCTCCCCCAGAAGAGATTGTGGGTTTGAAGGGGGTGATGGTGGTGGTTGGTGGGGCACAGGAAAATATTCCATGAGAAATTAAGCCGTGAGATATCCCATCCCTGTTGCTCCATGAGGCCACCTGCACGCACACGTATCACCCGAGATGCGGGGGCGCGGGGGAGGAAACCCGTGGTGGATTTTCATCTCACTGCACGCGGAGGCCACGCTCCACCACATAAACCCTGTTTACAATTTGGGACGCTCCATTAAAATGTAAAGTATGTAATACTTCGCTCTTCAAGTCGCTGTTTGACGACGCGCACTCGCCAATCAAAATATTAAAAGATGAGTGAATAAAATCAATCAATTGACTCAAGACCACCCACAGCTGTCTTGGTGCCGCGCGGTGTGTGCGCCCCCATCGCCACCCTCCTACCGCCCCCTGCCCTCTCCCGTTCACTAGCGGGAGCCACGAGGCACGTGCGAGCTGGGGGGGGGGGGGGGGGCTCGCTCGGGAGATGTTGACGATCGAAGCGATCACTGGAAAAGTGGGGTCCATAAAATCCCACAACGCCGTGGCGGCTTTTTATTGTGCCGCAAGTGCCACCGCCACCGCCATTAGGGAGCGCGAGGAGCGCGCTGATTGCCGTGGTTATTGGGGCCGACGTGGCGCAGCTGTTTGGCGCTGACGATGATGATGAGGTCCTGTTTGGACAGGGAGGGATCACGGTGTGGGCCTGAGGTGGTGGTGGTGTTGGGTGCCCCCCCCATCACCCTCCCATCACCCCCCTCCTCCCCCCACCCTAATTGCCCCCTCCCCCCTTCCTCCCCCACAGCCTCCACCCCCCCCACCACACAATACCCACGAGTAGGGAGTCCCCCCCCCCCACCTATGCATCCATAATAACGGGCACAAGGGTGGTACCAATTTTATCAACCCCAAAAGGATGATGAGTCGAGTTGACCCCAGACCAGGTTTGAACTCAAAACGTTCTAATTGGCAGTCGAGGTCCCTGAGCAGCACACCAACCGGTAACACCACCATCATCATCGTCATGCATGATCTATCCACTGCTGGATGAAGGCCTCCCACAAAGCTGTCATCATCTCCCAGCGTCACGTGATGGAACGGCCCATCACGCCGCTGCGGACGCAACCGCTGCGTCCGCCACTTTGGCGCTGCGCTCTCCTCTGGCTACCGCTCTCTCTGTCGTTCGTGTTGACCACCGAGTCATCGTCGCTGCGAGCGATGTCCGGCTCCATCCCCACTCTCCTTAACACTCAACGCGCCGCGTTTCCTCCTCCAACTCGCGTGCGCGACCCGATCCGTGCGGCTCCTCGTCTTGCCCCTCTCTACTTCTCGGCGTGTGCCTCTCTCCAGGCGGTCATTCACCTGCGCTGGTTTGACTGCCCCATGGCACTACGGCACCTGATAAGTTGCAATCGTTATATAGCAGTGTCAATAATTATTTACCCAGGAAAGCCCCGTCGACTGAGTATCAAGGTACGTTTTGACAGGGCTCAGCTACATCGGGATGCTTGGCCCATTCCGTACAAGGAAGATTGTCTCCGTGTGTGAGGAGAAGAGAGAGGCTGGAGAACCCGAAGTGGTGGACACGCCGAGGTGAAGCTATCGCCAGAGAGATTCGGGAATCTATTGCAGTGTCGTCTCCTGGCCACCTCAGCACCATGCTTACAAGAGCTGGCAATCCCTGGATGTCACCTAAGAATCAACAAGGCTCACCTCGTCTTCGAAATTATATGAGTTGGGCACGTTTGCTATGATTTAGATGCAAGAATTGAACGCTTGCACGGTAAACTATTGCGATGGGCACGACGCACGAGGGGGTGGTGTGAGCAGCACCACACCCGGCCGCCTTTGTCTCCCCGAGTGCTCGCCACAGGCTCGTAGCGCAGTGCGCTAACCACGACACTACCGCTCCCCATACAAAGACAAAGACCCCCCATGTAGACCGTTGGTGCAAGTGCTGTTGGTGGACACCTGTGGTGACCGGCACGGCACACGAAGGGATGATTTCGCCGGGGCGATGTTCACGCACCGCACCAAGTACCGGACTCATTTGAGTCGACATAGGGGACCGTCCAGGGCCGGTTCAGATCATCGTCACTAGAGTTGGCGGCCATGAGCTGGAATCGAACTTGGGTGGCCTGGGTTCGCATCGCAGCGCGATAATCGTTACACTGCCGCTCCCCGCACAGACGCACAAACATACATACACAGCGACATACGTACAATATTACAGACACGTGTGTACACGCACACAGAAACGCGCGGAGCCACACACTTGAGCGGTGGCTGCGATCGGAACACATCTCCTCCGCTTGCGCCACCCCATCTCGGCCGTGCGGTCACCATACCTCGCTCCCTCGGAAATTACAATTTATTTTATTTCTGGACAAAGCCCTTTGTTGCGCCACGTGCGCCGTGTTTGCCGCCGCGTTTTATTAAAAAAAAGACGTGGAAATTGAATGGTGTCAATGACACGAGGGACGGCTCCGGCCCTTGCGGTGCCTCCACCTGGCAGCCACGGACAACCGGCAACACCTGAAGAGGCCACCTGTCACCTACCGCCCATCAACCGTCACCTATCACCTGCAGCCCCCACCCCGGCACCACTTCCACGACCACCTCCGTCCGGTCCAACACGTTAAACACCGCGCATCGCCGCTTTAATTGCGCGGGGTGCGTTTGGTTTGTCACGCTCGATGGACTTCCTCCTCTTAAGTCCGTTCTCGTTTCCACTGCGATAAGTCCGCGATGCGAGGGGGCCAGTCAATTAACTGTGCGGAGAGAGAGAGTGAGTGAGCGAGCGAGCCCGCCAGTAATTGTCGAGGTCTGGAGGGCACGTGGCTTTAAGTGGTGATTCATGCCCCCTTCCGATGGACGACGGCGTCCGTGACCCAGACCGAGCGGTGGGGTTGGTAAACCGCAGGGAAGGCCAGGGACAGGGGTGGGAAGTTTAAGGTGCAGCCCTGCAATAGTCTTGCTAATGTAATAACAGCTATCGTGGGTTCACGTGGGGGATTGGCTTGCCGGTCCTGCTTGTAGCCAATAAGGGTTGAGATAGGGAGTGTGGGGCCGGCGTGATCACGGCATGTCAGCAGGAGTGATTGGCCCAGCCAATTGGGACCCCAGCCAATGGGGACCCGGGTAAGAGGCGTGGTCCCGGGATTGACAGGGAACCATCGAGAACGGTCGAGATTGTCCATGGAGGATTGGCTGGGAGGACCACGTGACGAAGGGATTAAGAGGGAGAGAGAGGAAGGATCGGGGAGGAGTCTGGGAACTGAACGGGGGCGAGAGCCACGCGCGTACGGGGCTCCGGGTGCCACGTGCGCGGTGGGAGCTGGTGGGAGTCCGCTGACGCTACGTTGTCTGCCAGCAACGGAGCGTGTGGGAGCAAGTGTACCGTCAAGTGAAAATAAAGAGGACTGATTCCGAATCCGTCTCCGGAGAATTATTACATTGGTGTCAGAAGTACTTCTGCGACTGTTTGGACGATCGTCAAGATGTCCAAGCACCCCAGAAAAAAGAACCTGCCTGTGCCTCTATCGGAGGAGGAAGTCGAGACGGATGAAGATGAGCTGTTGGGAGCTACAGCCCCTATGCCGCCTGTTGAAGATGTACCTCTCGACGTCTCTCAGCGTCGACCGACGGCAGATGCAACCGCTGCAGGAACAAAAGACGAGTGGCGGCTGATGGCGGAGCAGATCGAATCATTACGCGCCATTCTGCTTAGTCTGGTGACCGCCGTGGCATCCTCACCAGCCGCGGGCCGCCAGATTGCCGATCAAATGGACGCCGTGGGAAGGAGTCCGGTGAAGGAACCTGCGTCCGCCATTCCTTCTGCTACGCGGGAGGACGCCGTCGTTTTGGGTGGGGCAGCTGCGCCAGAGCCGTCGGCCGCCATTTTGGGCGCGCCTACCGCCACGCGGCCGCCGGCCGCCATTTTGTCTGATACGGGTGGAGAGCGGGAACGCCAGTCGGAGACGCCCGCGGCGCGCGCTTGCCACCGCGGACATCGCCTTCCACAAATCAAAGAATTCATCGCCGGAGGTGATTGGAGTGCTTTCACATGGCGCTTTGAATCAGCTTTTAGATCCGTCAATTGGACGGAGGAGGAAGCACTGGGAGCGCTACCTACACTGCTCGACGATGTTTCTCTGGGGGTCTTCCGTTCCATTCCGGCGGCCAAGAAGAAGACACTGCGGGACGCGTTCGTGGAGATGGCGGAATTCTATGACCCACCGACGTCAGCCACCAGAAAATTTATGTTACGTCGCCGAGCATTGGAGGAATCGCCGTTGGCCTATCGGGGGGCATTGATGGCGCTGGCCATGGCTGCCTACCCCGACGCGACGGCCGACCATTTGGATCCTCTCATCCTCTCCCGTATGCTGGAGTTGGCTCAGGAACTCAAGATGTCGCTGCCAGTGTGCGGCCACGAACCACTTACATCGCGATGGGTGGCGCGTTGCCTGGACGCAAAATTTAATATCAGGCGTTGGGACCAGATGGCGGTGTGGACGGGGAAGCCGGAGATCGACGGGCCACCTTTGGGGTGGTCTCCACGACTAGTGGTCCACTGCTCCGACGACTCGGGCGACGACGACATGCTGGCTGCTGCTGTTCAGCACGAGAGTCCGGGACGGCGGCTGCGCGACCAGCGTGGCAACTACATGGGCCGTCCGCGTGCAAGGGCCGGGTCGTCCGACCGCCGGCCGACGTCGGCGGCTTGCTTCAAGTGCGGCAGACGGGGCCATTTCGCCCGTGACTGCCGCTGTCGGCCTCTGCTGTCGCCTCCTCCGACGAGGGGACCTCCATCTCCTCCACCTGCCGCGGAGCTGCAACAACCTCGGGCGAGTCGGCACACATCGGACACCCGGCAGGTCCTGTCACATCACCCATCCATTCGCACTCATTCTCACACTCCTCGGGAAAAATTTACTTCCCCCGCTACAGTTACGCGCTCTGCTACGCAGTGGAAAAAATTGGCTCGCAGGGTGGTAGCTGCGGCTTCTGGCTCGTCGACGGTACGAGGTACCATCGACGGCGTTGATGTGCGCATCTTAGTGGACACGGGCGCGTCGGCCACCATCATTTCTGATGTTATTTTCCATCTGTTGTCCATCCCTGCGTCGCAGATACGTAGGGTTAATGATGCGTGTGTCGCCGCGAATGGGGGAAGCATGGGTATCTGTGGCCAGGTGGATGTGAGCATCGCTATCGGTAATATTACCGCCGCAGGACCTGTGTTAATCTCTCGCTCGCTAGCTGTTCCATGCTTACTCGGTACTGATTTCCTGCGTCGGATGCCGCTGAAAATACGAGTCGACCAGGACTGTTTAGAAATGCCGGGGGGTCGTCGTATGGCGTTCCTGCCTTCCTTGTTGGCCAGCGCGCCTACAGGTAACGCAGTCACTGCCGTTGTTGCTGCTACGGTAGAAGTACCGCCGGGAGCACAGATGTTGATACCGTTGCGTTACCGTAAACCCCTTCGAATGGGGAAGGGTGCAGAAGGCGTGCTGCTATCCCCATCCAATTCGGCATCTAAATCATTTTCTTTAGCGGCGGCGCAAACGATCGTACGACCGGGTCAAGCACCTTTTATACAGGTGTTAAATGGGGGACCTGACCGCGTTATTGTTCCAGAGGGGTCGGTGTTGGCTCACGCCACTACCGACTTCGCCTCTTGCGACGCAGCGCCGCGCGCACGAATGCCCGCTGGTAGGCCCCCACACGATCGCTCTCAAGAACGTTGGATCGCAGATTTGTGCGGAGAAAATTCTTCCTTGTCGAACGAACAAAGGAACGCCCTGCATTCATTGTTGATACAGTACACTGATGTTTTCAGTAAAAATGATTTGGACCTCGGCCGCACGTCGCTTTTGTCGCACCATATTGACACCGGTGCGACGCCTCCCATCTCTATGCACCCTCATCGCATGAGCCCGGCGGAAAGGGATCACGTGCGCGGAGCGGTAAATGAATTGTTGGCGGCGGACATCATTTCGCCGTCCAACAGCCCCTGGGCCGCGCCCGTCGTTCTGGTAAAGAAGAAAGATGGCGGTACAAGATTTTGTGTTGATTTCCGCCGGTTAAACAAAATTTCGGTGGCGGATGCATACCCCTTACCGAGGATGGATGATTCGTTGGACGCTTTATCGGGTGCTAAGTTTTTTTCTACCCTTGACTTGTCCTCGGGGTTCTGGCAGCTTCCCCTCGACGATGAGTCGAAGGCAAAAACGGCATTCCGCACGCCGCAAGGTCTCTTTGAATTTAATCGGTTGCCTATGGGCTTGAATGCGGCACCGGCGACGTTTCAGCGGCTCATGGAATTGGTGCTGACTGGACTGCAGTGGGAAACGTGCCTCATATATCTTGATGATATAATTGTTTTCAGCCGCACGTTCGAAGAACACCTCCAACGTCTAGAGGCGGTTTTTCAAAGAATGCGTACGGCTGACCTTAAATTTAAACCAAAAAAATGCCACCTTCTGCAACACTCTGTCCGCTACTTGGGTCATATCGTCAGTTCGGACGGCGTATCCACTGACCCGCTGAAAACGAAATGCGTACGAGAGTGGCCCACACCCACTTCGGTGGGAGATGTTCGGCGGTTTATTGGCTTCGCTTCCTATTATCGCCGCTTCGTTAAAAATTTTGCGACGTTGGCAAAGCCATTACATGTTCTGACTGGCAAAAATCAAAGGTTTCAATGGGGAGCGGAAGAGGAAAAATCTTTTATGGCACTTCGGGACCACCTCGCCACGGCGCCAACGCTGGATTACCCAGATTTCTCACAGCCGTTCATCTTCGATACGGACGCTAGTGATATCGGCATTGGGGCCGTTTTGTCGCAACGTAAGGACGGGGTAGAGCGAGTAGTGGCGTACGGCAGCCGGGTTTTGTCCCCTGTGGAAGCACGCTATTGCGTGACAAGACGGGAACTTTTGGCAATTGTTCACTTTGTCCGTTTGTACCGGCCGTACCTGTATGGACAGAAATTCCTAGTTCGCTCGGATCATGCGGCTTTACAATACTCCTTGAAATTAGATCAACCGTCAGGCCAATTGGCCAGGTGGCTGGAATCGTTACAAGAATTTTCCTTTGATATTACATACCGAAAGGGTGCCCGTCATGCGAACGCTGACGCGCTCTCAAGGCTGCCGCTCCTTCCTCCGTGCGCTTGCCTGACGGGCACGCACCGCTGTGCGGCACCGGCCGCTTCGCCTTGTCCGGTTATGGGGGCGATAGCGGATGACGAGGCAGGGGCGGAAGCGAAGGAGGACGACCAGCAAGGGTCAGTGGACACGGATGATATCTTGCGGTTACCGCACGCGGTTTGGCTACGTGAGCAGGAGGCTGATGCCTCGCTGTCTCCACTACGGAAATTGATAGGGAAACAAAAATCTCGATTGGCGGGTTGGAAATGGCAGATGATCCGAGGCAAGTCGGGATTGTTAATGTGTACTGACGGGTTGTCTGATCGGCCACGCGTGGTCGTGCCTACTTCACTTCGCTACGACCTGCTTCGTGCTTTGCACGCTGATAAATTGATGCACCTCGGCGTCCAAAAGACTTTGGCCGCACTGCAGAAGGATTTCTTTTGGGCCGGTATGACAACAGACGTCAATGATTTTATTCGCTCATGCCAGGACTGTGCAAAGAGAAAGCCGCCTCGTAACCCCTATGTACCACCGTTACGTTCCATTGAGGTGTCCCGCATTAACGAATTGGTCGCGCTCGATATTCTGGGCCCGTTTCCCCCGTCGGCGAGGGGCAATAAATACCTTCTCGTCGGGGTGGAATATTTTTCTCGATGGCCGATGGCCTGGCCCCTACCCGACCAGACGGCAGCATCCATTACCGACGCTTTCTTGAACGGGTATGTCATGGACAAGGGGGCACCTGAAAGGTTGCTCACAGATCAGGGGCAGAATTTCTCTTCCAAATTGCTTAAGGAAGTTTGTGACGCGTTGGGTACGAAGAAAATTCGCACTTCTCCTTACCACCCACAAACAGATGGTATGGTGGAACGATTTAACCGCACCCTCTCGGCTATGCTTTGTCAGACGGTCAGTGAAAAGCAAACCGATTGGGACCTGCACATACCAGGCGTCTTAGCGGCTTACCGCATGGTTCCGCACACATCCACGGGATACTCACCATTCTTTTTGATGTATGGCCGTGAAAATGTTCCACCCATCGACGTGCAATTGGGTGAGCCAGGCAAACGGCCGTCCCGTTCCTTGCCTGACCATGTGCGTGACTCGCTTAAACGAGTGACGGAGGCGCGAGAGGCTGCCCGGTGTGCGACAGCCCGTGCTCAGGCGAGGAACGAACGTTATGCGCGTCGATCGCATACGCACATGTCTTGGTCAGTGGGGGACCGAGCGTGGCTCCACTGCCCCCAGGTACCGGCGGGCACATCCCCCAAACTGCACAGGCCGTGGCGGGGGCCTGTAACACTAATAGATGTTCGGAACTTGCAGAGTATCCGTGTTCAGTATGAAAATCGGCGGTGGTATGTCCACTCCTCACGGCTCAAACCCTATGTTGACGCGCGTGTCGGCCCTTCATCCCCATTAGTTGACCTGCCGGGTTCCGTCGAGCCGACCACGCCGCTTGTCACACCCATTGATCCCAAGGGGGACTGTGTTGTGCCTCCTACAGATGAACAGGTTCTGAGGGCTGAGGTGGCCCCAGCCGCCCCCCCCTTCAAGGAGACCTGACCTGGACGTGACCAAGCATCCACAACCTACTTCTTCTTCAAGCCTACCACCTCCTGTCCATCCGGAAGCAAAGGGATCAGGCGCTGGGAGCGGAGGGGGTCCCGTGTCGCGTACGCGGTCGAAATCTCTCCCGTTTCGTTAACGTTTTGTCGTTTGTTTTATTCCCTGTTGTTACTGCGCTGCAGGGGCGCCCTAATGTATGTCGTTGTTTTTGTTGTATGGGTGACTTTTTATATGTTGTAGGCGCAGGGACGCCGGTTCACCCTTATATCGTTAAACGCACCTCGGTGCCCTAATAATATGTTTCGGAATTGGTTTATCACCCTTTCCCAGCCGAGACGGCTATTTTTTTCACCGGGGGGGGGGGTGATGTAATAACAGCTATCGTGGGTTCACGTGGGGGATTGGCTTGCCGGTCCTGCTTGTAGCCAATAAGGGTTGAGATAGGGAGTGTGGGGCCGGCGTGATCACGGCATGTCAGCAGGAGTGATTGGCCCAGCCAATTGGGACCCCAGCCAATGGGGACCCGGGTAAGAGGCGTGGTCCCGGGATTGACAGGGAACCATCGAGAACGGTCGAGATTGTCCATGGAGGATTGGCTGGGAGGACCACGTGACGAAGGGATTAAGAGGGAGAGAGAGGAAGGATCGGGGAGGAGTCTGGGAACTGAACGGGGGCGAGAGCCACGCGCGTACGGGGCTCCGGGTGCCACGTGCGCGGTGGGAGCTGGTGGGAGTCCGCTGACGCTACGTTGTCTGCCAGCAACGGAGCGTGTGGGAGCAAGTGTACCGTCAAGTGAAAATAAAGAGGACTGATTCCGAATCCGTCTCCGGAGAATTATTACACTAATGTTACTGCTGGCGGAAAGGACATCCCACCAGGGGGAGCTCTAGAACGCCCCTCGAGTCTGCAGGAGTATGTTGGACTCCTCTTCTCACGTTCAGCCCAACGATTTGGCAGTGGATGGGAGTACCCACATCTTGCCCCGCCACACGCCACTTGCCCATCACTTATCTTGTGCTCCGTTAGGAGGCAAAAACGGAGTAAAATATTCAGTTAAAAGTGTCGTGATGGAACGAGCCACTGGGTCCTTTTCTGTTTGCACATAGTCACATAGTCACTTTAAGATGTTTTCTTGTTCGTGTTCTTTGTTTGTTGCGGTTGCACCCGATTCAAGAGCCGAATGGCTCACAGGGCTATACCAAATAAATGAAACTGAAAAAAACTGAAAGTGAAAAAACAGTGGGATATCAGTCGTCCTAAACCCAAACTAGGCAGACACTCTCGCCGGCTCACCACAGCTTATCCTGGCCCGAACGGGGTTGGGTCATCTTGATTTAAAAACTAAATAAAATAGCGGACGTCTCCTTGACTTATCGATTTTCTTCACATGTAAATACATCAATATGTACACAACCAATCAACTGCAGGGCCCTCTGGAAGTGCCAAAATTTATTCAAGACGAGCAAAATTCCTGACCGGTTTCGATCCAGAGTGTGGAAGCAATACGTTTTATGTGGAGGTATACGAGGGCGAGTATGGCATATTTAATTCGTAATCTACATTCTGCACAACGACTACCGATTATCTTGATTCATTAACAACGTCTGCTAGTTTCTGTCTCTCAAGGGTGTGTGTGTGTGTGCGGCGTGACGAGTCTCTTGTCAAAAATGTTTGGCCCATTTCGGGTTTTTTTTTCTTCTGGAAATTATAATAATTAACCATAGTGATGATAATATGGGAGTTTGTTGGAGATAATGGTCTGGGTATTCCCAAGCTGGTATGACTTGTCACATTTCCATTTAGAAAAAAAAAACATATGAACAGACAAAGGTCTGTCTGATTATTTTATTATCATTTTAAAAACATAAATATCACAGTAAGAGCCTCACGACACGAGTTCAATTCCACGCCACGAATACCATCAGTCCCCGCACCTCCGATCAGCACGGCTGGCTCCGTACGGTGCGGAAAAAGTTCATCACACATGCATCGGTGGCGATTGATATCTAAACTGATTCCTCCCACCCCCCTCGCTTTACAAACCCGTACGAACCAACGCGGTGAATGAAGTGTTTTAGAATCGCCGTGGCACAATTACTAAAGTGCCATTTTCAATTTTCCAAGTCATCAATCATGGACATCTCTTTTCTTCCGCGCCAGCGTCATCTCCTCCACCCCCCATCAACCCCCCCCCCCTCCGTGCCCCACCCCATATCCCCCCCCCCCATTCCCCCAGTTGGCCTTCCCCCAGATGCCCCAAACTTCACCTCAGGCAATTAGCATCCGCCGCCTGTGCTCCGTGCCCTAGTCCACGCACCCTCCCGTGCCCCAAGTTCATCCTCGTTAACGTGAACGCACCGCGCCAACGAGATCTCGCAACACGTTTACACGTCGCACCCGGTACTCATTTAAGGCTGAGTCGACCTAAGAGAGGCCCTTGAGCCAGTTCAGATACAGCACCGATGCTGGCAGTGAGCGGGATTCGAACTTGGATCACCGGGTCCTGAGCGCAATATCGTAACCACCAATACGTAACTTCCGCTCCACGTACACAAAAATGCAAAGATCCCCAATGTAGCCTTACAAGACGATCGGGGCAAGTGCTGTTAGCGAGTGTAACCCAACACGCCGGCACGGCACACGAGAAGGGGTGGTGTGGTCAGCACCACACGCGGCCGCCTTTGTCTCCACAGTGGCGATGTTTCCACATCGCACTAGATATTCGTTTAAGGCTGAGTCGACCTAAAGGAGGGCCCAGGAACCGGCACACACATATATATACATTCGCAGGCAGACATTCTAAGCGCCACCTCTTTAGGCATGCTTGCCCGATGAATCATGCACACAAAGACAAAGATCCCCGTATAGCCCGAACAGACTGTTGGGGCAAGTGCTGTTAGCGAACACCTATAAAGGCCGGCACGGCACACGAGGGAGTTGGTGGCCAGCACCACGCCCGGCCACCTTTGTCTCCCCAGTGGCAATGTTTACGCATCAGGTACTCATTTGAGGCCGAGTAGACCTATGGGAGGCCCATGACCGGTTCAGATGATCGTCACTGTGTTGGCTGTGAGCGAGAATCGAACACGGGACGCCGGGTTAGTAGCGCAGCGTAGCGCTATATCCGCCACACTACCGCTCCCCATGCACACTCACGCACTCGCACACACACACTCAGATAAGGCAAATACCCCATGTATTTATGACAAAGAGTACTGTTGTTTGCGAGCACCCATTAAGGATGAAATGTCCAACGAGGGTGTAATTGTAACCGGCACCGCACCCTGTCGCCTTCTGTCTCTCCATTGTCCCATGCTCGCTCGTCTGAGGCCGAGTCAACCTCGGAGGCTTTGACCAAATCATCTGAGGCTAAGCAGGGCTTGAGCCTGGTGAGCGCCTGGTTGGGCGATCACCGTGCACTCCGTGCCAATGATTTTCTGCTGCTGCTGCTTCGTTGGTAGTGGTGCGCAGGCACGAACAAAACTGAACACATTCGTCAAGAACAACACTGTACGTGGCCCTAACAGAAAAACATATACAATAGGCGACGTTTTGGGCAATGGGCCATCACCTTCACAGCACATAGGCCAGGGTGGCAGATGTTTTAATCTATAATAGACAGGCGTTGTAGGCTGATGTTGGTGCAACACAGTGCGTTGTTGTGCTGTGCTATGCTGCTGTGTTTACATCCCCCCCCTTCCTCCTCTTTCACCAACTGACCGCCGTGGTGAAGTATAGTCAAACAGCCCGCACGGCCCAGGCCACGTCTAAGATGCCAGTGGCAAGGCGGTGTTAACCCTCGCCGGGAATCTAACCCGAGTTGGTTGTCGCGTTTGCGTGCCGGGTTCCCAATTAAGGCCGAGTCGACCTAGGGGGGGATGACGGCCTGAGCGCGAATGGAAATTAGGTTCACGGGGTTCGTAGTGCGATGTGCAAACACACCATGCTCCACCCCCCGCCACACACACAAAGATAGTCCTATAGCCTAAACGGACTGTTGGGGCAAGTGCTGTTAGCGAGTAGCACCTATGAAGGCCGGCACGGCACACGAGGGGGTGGGTGGCCTGCACCACGCCCGGCCGCCTTTGTCTCTCCCAGTGCCGATGTTTGCTACACACCGCGCCGGGTACTCATTTAAGGCCGAGTCGACCTAGAGGAGGCCCAGGACCGGCTTACATATTCGTCACTGATGTTGATGTCCATGAGCGGGAATCAAACATCAGACACAGAACTCGGCGTTCCCCCCACCCACCACCCCCACCACCCTCTCTTCGCCCCTTTTCTCCCCCACCCTCTCCTGATCCCTCCCCCCAGGTCCCCCCCAGCCCCCCCCCCAGCCCCCCCCCACCACCACTCTCTTGTCGCCCCTCTTCTCCCCCACCCTCTCCTGACCCCCCCCCCCCCAGGTCCCCGCCCCCACAGGTGCATGCCGCGTGACAGATTTTGTTCGGGTCACCATGGCGGGGGGGGGGGTCAGGTAGACGCGGCCGACCCGCAGCGCGTATATAACGTGCAGCCGCCTGCCAGTGGCATGACATACAACCAGCCAGCCTTCCTCGTCCAGATACCCAACTCGTAAGGGGCCACACGCCACCAACGCCACCAACGCCACCACCGCCATCACCGCCACCACCACCACCACCGTCGAGTTCCTGCTCGCAACGCCGCCTTGACAAGTCGAAACGAGGTAAGGGGGCACCACGCTCCCCCGCTCTCCCACCCCCGTGGGAGACGTCCGAATTCACCTCCTCTCCCGGGGTGCGCGTCTTACTTTCACGGGAGCGTCTTCCGTTTGGAGGAATACGGTGCCACGCGCATGCTAAATACGAGATAATGGGGAGAAATTGTAGAGGAGGTAATCACTTACCAATCTAAGAAAAATGTAGAAAATCTCTGCATCGTTTCCACACTGTTCAGTCACGTGCTTAGAAGAGAGTAAAGAGGGGTCCCCAATGGTAATCATCGGGGCATCTCTAAATGGATAATCGTAGAATCATTACGAGGCTTAATTGATTAATTAGCGTGCTTTTATTGAGCAAGGGGCACACCTGTGAGTCGTCTTTCCTGCACTGAAGGACCGAGAAAATTGGATTTGATTTGTTTACGTTTGCGCAAGTCGATTCATTTTACAGTTTATTTTTGGACAGAGAAAACAAAATACGTAAGTGAAATGATCCGCGAGCTTCCGATCTCAATAATGTACGAGAGCTCACCGCTGGCGAAAGGGAATTGGCCAAGCGTGCCAATGTAGCAGGACCCTTCTGATAACACACGTTTTGAGACTCATCGGTGAGGCTCTTCCTGGGAGAATTATATAACCATCATCGTGTGTGGGAAAGGTATAATTTTCACCGAAGGTGGTTAATCCATCTGGCCACGAAACTCAATGTGATCGTGAGTTTACCGAGAACGAGGAAGGCTCTGATCTTAAAACACGATGGCGAGATATTGATTCCGTCGCCTGGTTTGCAGGAGGTCGTGGGGGGTTCGATCCCGACCCTGACGCCTGCGATATATGTGGAGTTTGCGTGTCTCTCTCCCCGCGGCCGTGTGGATGTTTTTTTCTCCGGGTCCTCCGGCTTTCCTTCCCTCCACATTTAGAAACGTGCGTTTAGAGTGTTTGCCTGCTCAACATTTTCCCATGGCAAGCCACGTCGTTGAGCTATCATTTGCGATAGCTTGGTCGCTACTGAAACATACCTATACAGCTCAGTGGGCCCACACCTGGTAAAATAAAAATAGTTTCGCTTAAACAAACAGAACGCGACGACTCATCTTGCATGCCGCACGCGCTCAACTTCGACGCTGTCATCCGTCACTCCGTGCGTGCAGTGCAGATGAGAGCGAGATAATTAATGACAACACTCATCATCATCATCACACTGCAGGTATGAATATTTTTCATCGAATAATATTTGTTCATTCGAGTAAAACAACTTTGGAAAAATCTAATAGACTACTAGGCACATCTTCTTGATGAAAAAAGATAATGTACACACAAGACGCAAATAAAATATTTCATCGTGCCATCATTATCTCATCGTCCGACCGGCGGATTCATAGCGAAGTGCGCACACCACTACGCCACAGCTCCGTCCGATCGCAACATAAGACACTCCTTAAGATCAAGTTCGCCAAACGTCTCAATTCACTACCTTCCTTAAAAAGACCAAATTACTGCCTCTTGTGAATGGCATCGATTTGTTGATGGTATCACCAATAAAACGTTGTCGAGGAAAGGCAAGGATAAGATAACTGGACCACGATTCACCCTGGCCATTCCTCAACATCCACGGTGCCCGACTGATGAGTCGCAAGGTCAAGAGGAGACAATGGGATCGGCTGGGGTGGAATGGAACTCGAGCGTGGGGGACCCAACCTTGAGCAAGGTTCCACCAACTTACGAGTCGGGCAAAGAAGGGGAAAACCACCGAGCAGGTGGTGGGAGAGACTGGGAGGGCAGCCCGTGGAGGGAGCTGCGTGTCGACTGGACATTTGTGAAAAAGAGCTTTATAGCTCATCGGATTTTTGCAGTATATATACCGATTCTGATACTGCTGCTGTGGGGGGGTCGAGGGCAGAAAGCGTTGGCGACAAAAAAATCGGTGGCGCCATCGACGGCGTTGGCTCCCCACGACGACCTCACAAGACAGTGAGTGACAAAATGTTTGTCAAAAACATCTCAGCGTGAGATATTAATGCGAAATATGTATCTATCCCCCCCCTACCACCACCACCACCACCGCTTCACCACAGCCATGGTCAGCATCACGCGCACGGCGCTGGGAAGCATTCTGCTCATCAGCATTGCGCTGCCCCGCGCAGTCTCCTCCTCGCCCGTGTTCGAGACCTACAGCAGCTACGACAGGTGAGTCGCGGCGCGGGGGGGGGGGGGCAGAGGGCGCAGACCAAGACACAGGCACGCGCACAGACGTACAAAAGACAAAGATCCCCCGTGAAGCATTAACAGACTGTTGGGACAAGTGCTGTTAGCGAGTAGCAGCACCTATTAAGGCCGGAATGGTACATCAGGAAGTGGGCGGTCAGCACCACGCCCGACCGCCTTTATCTCCCCAGTAGCGATGTCTACAACACCGCACCAGGTACTCATTTGCGGCTGAGTCGACCTAGGGGAGGCCCAGGACCGGTTCAGATAATCGCTACTGCTGTTGGTCGTGAGCGGGAATTTAACTCAGGTCGCCGGGTTCAGGGCGCAGCGCGCTAACCACTACACTACCGCTCCCAACACACTCACCCACACACACGCGCCCACACGCACACGCACCCGCACACGCACGGACCCACACACACACGCACCCACACGCACACACACACGCACCCACACACACACACGCACCCACACACACGCACGCACCCGCACATGCACGGACCCACACACACACGCACCCCCACACACACACACGCACACACACACACACGCACCCACACACACACGCACACACACACGCACCCACACACACACACGCACGCACGTGCTCAGGCGCAAGAGCGCGGATGCCCATCGCAGCAGGAAGCTAGACGGATTATGAGTTACATCGCGGGTCCCGAAGAGGCGGCGACGGCTCGGGGCCGCGAGGAGTCGTGCCCTTGACCCAGCCAGTGCATAAAGTAATTGTTTTACCTAGGATGATGGTGCTGGTGGTGATGATGGTGATGGTGGTGATGGTGGTGATGATGGTGATGATTGTGATGATCATGGCGATGATGATGATGGTGGTGATGGTGGTGGTGATGGTGGTGATAATGTTGGTAGTGATGATGGTGATGATGGCGATGATGGCGATGATGTTGATAGTGACGATGGTGATTATGGTGGTGGTGATGATGATGGTGATGATCATGGCAATGATCATGGCGATGATGGTGATAGTGACGATGGTGATTATGGTGGTGGTGATGATGATGGTGATGATCATGGCAATGATCATGGCGATGATGGTGATGATGGTTATGATGATGATTATGGTAGTGATGATGGTGATGGTGATGATCATAGCGATGATGGTGGTGATGATGATGACCGCAGCGTTCCCGCGGCGGAGGCGCGGGTCGAAGAGGCGGAGCCCTCCTGGTCAGAGGCGGAGGCGAGGAACGCGAAGAGACACTCGGAGGGGACGTTCACGAGCGACTACAGCAAATACCTGGACACGGTGCGAGCCAAGGACTTCGTGCACTGGCTCATCGGCACCAAGAGAGGCCGGTAAGGACACCACGAGACCCCCCCCCGCCCCGCCCCCAGCGGGCCCTGTCTCGGGGGGGGGGGGGGCGTACCCAGGGCCGGATGAACTCAGATGCGAGGGGGAGTTAGAGGCTGTAGCCCAGAGCCTCGGATTGTGAAGGACCCAGAATAAAACTATATATTTTTTTTTACTATTTTTTTTATCTTGCCAGGTAAATCCCACTAAGCTATTAGCTTATTTTTCAGTAGCGACCTGGCAACACGAATAATAGCTCAACGAAGTGGCTTATCATCACGTGCAAATTGATGTCAGCCAAATCCCCTAACACACGTGTGTTTATTCTAATTGTGGATGGTAAAAACCGAAGGACCGGGATAAAAAAAATTCCAGGCGACCACGGGGAGAGAGACACGCAAACTCCAAATATACAGCAGCAGGCGTCAGGGTCGGGATCGAACCCATGGCAGGCGAGGTAGTTAACATCTCCTAGCCACCGTAATGATGATGGTGAGAAAGAGAGAGACACGTAGGCGTTCGAGACCAATATCATCCATACGAGTTTCGTTGGGTTAGATCGCGTACATATATAAATGTGTCGTTAATTCTGGCTGTCGCCTGATGAAGCTAGTTGTAATTACTGGCGAAAAGTCGTACTCAGACTGTAAATGTTGTGGCTTGGCTCTCAAACACACCGGTGTGCTGTACTAGTGACGAATTGGCCACGTTCTGTTTACGTGACAACCCTTACTAGTTGGCTGTGTCGGGTGGTGGCGGGTTTTAACGACACATTTATATATTTACGCGATCTAACCCAATTATACAGCAGGTGTCAGGGTCGGGATTGAACCCACGACCTCCTGCATAGCAGGCGAGGGAGTTAACATCTCCTAGCCACCAGACAGCGCCTCCAGTCGAGGGAGCTCCTCTCGTATTGATCCGACAGGGCAATACCGATGGCGTGTTTGACATCGGGCACTGGTGATGGTGAAACAATGAAGGGAAGGAACTGACCAGACAGCATCAGACTCTGTATTGAGACTGCAGGAGGAATCCGATGAGCTATGAAGCTCTTGTTCACAGATGCCCCGCATGGGGCGGGTCAGCAAGTTTACAACAGCAAACAAATCACAAAATACGAATACTTAATCAGTTATGTAAGTCCGATGTATCAAGCTTTGGCAAGGCAGCAAAACAAGACCAAAGCAGTCCCAGACCACAACCAAGATACCACCACACACAGCAGGAGTCTCTCAATAAAAATAGCACGCGAACACTGCACTACTATCGATACACAGGTAAAGATCGATGTTACTAATCACATCTATATATTTAAAAGGAAAATTTGTGAATATGTGTGTCTATTCGAAATGTTTAGCATACTTCCCAACATGCAACAAACTTGAAATTTGGCATGTGGGTAGCTTCCAGACTGTACACAATATTAAAAGTATAAAAAAATAAACGTATGTATTTGAGAGGAGGGGGGCGCAATAATGCATATATTTTGCACGGCAAGTGAGCGGTGACGTCACATCTGTGCCTGCTGACGTCACGCACCCCCCCCCCCCCCAAAACCTCCGCGAAGGCCGTGTATGAATCCAAGACAAAAATCCAAGTCCCGGGCGAAGCCGGGTAGTAGTGCTCGTTTACAATATAGAATAGCTCCTTGCCCCCTGCCCCTAACTCTCCTCGTGGTGTCCACGTCAGAGCCCCAGCACGGCGGCAGGCGGAGGAGAAGCGCCACGCGGAGGGGACGATCGCGAGCGACTACAGCTCCGTGCTGGACGGGAAGGCGGCCAAGGACTTTGTCGACTGGCTCGTGAGGAACAGGGGCCGCGGCAAACGCGAGTACGAGACCGGAGAGCCACCACTCCTCCTAGCTCCACCACTCTCCTAGCTCCACCACTCTCCTAGCTCCACCACTCCCCTCCTCGCTCCGCCACCACCCCTCCTAGCTCCACCACTCTCCTCGCTCCACCACCACTTCTCGCTCCATCTCCTCGCTGCATCTCCGCGCTCCATCTCCTAGCTCCACCACTCCTCGCTCCATCTCATAGCTCCACCAATCCTCGCTCCACCACTCCTCCTCGCTCCACCACTCCTGGCTTCATCTCCTCGCTCCATCTCCTTGCTCCACCACTCCTCGCTCAATCTCCTTGCTCCACCACTGCTCGCTCAATCTCCTAACTCCACCACTTCTCGCTCCATCTGCTAACTCCACCACTCCTCTCTCAATCTCCTAGCTCCACCACTTCTCACGCAATCTCCGAGGTCTCTGCTCCTATCTTCGTCACACTTCACTCGGTCCGCCGGCTCACTGTAAAAGCTCGTCTCCCAGCAACATCGCACCACGACCCACCACACCGAGCCCCACGTGCTGCCTCCACCACACTCCGCTCCATCTCCTAGCTCCATCTCGAGTTCTCTTGCGTTCTCAGCTGGTTAGACAAAATCCACTCGACTCCACTTCGTAGTTCCACAGCCAGCTGCGTTAGCCTGCTCAATCTGCCGCTCGATTTCCACCAGCATGCTGTCAACTGCTCCATCATCCTTACCCGATAAACGATCGGACAGACGACCCTATGCATCTGTTGTGTGCGTAAGAATCAATCTCAATCCACAAATCATGAATCATTAATTCAGCACCTCTACTGGGAGCTGCCCAGTGCTGAACTAGATTTGAAGCTTTGGTGACTGCAAGGATTCATAATCTTAGTTCTTTCGGTAAAGTCACGTAGGTAAAAAATGAAATAAAAATTAATAAAAATAAAACAATGAAAATCACGACGTTTCGGAGGCAACACAAGTCTCCGTCATCAGGTGGGACCGTCACAGCCAGACTAGCTGCATGCATGCAGCTAGTCTGGCTGTGACGGTCCCACCTGATGTCTGGCTGTGACGGTCCCACCTGATGTCTGGCTGTGACGGTCCCACCTGATGACGGAGACTTGTGTTGCCTCCGAAACGTCGTGATTTTCATTGTTTTATTTTTATTAATTTTGATTAAATTTTTTACCTACGTGATTTTACCGAAAGAATTAAGATTATCAGTGCTGAACTCTCGAATGGCGAAGCATGTGATGATTCATCGATTAAGATCAATGCATCGATTAACACATGCTTCCCTTTTGAATGGACGGGCTTGTAAACAGCAGCCGAGGCATTTGGTGAGTCAGTGAACCCACTGCATGCCGCGTGGTCATACTCTGCCCGCGCGGGGGGGGGGTATTATAATGTCTGAGACAAAGTGATAACTCTCGAAACATCATTGTCCACAAGGCAGGCTTCGCTTGAGAGGAGACGGATTAAGGAGACGTGATAATAGGCAATGTTTACACGTATCTATGTGTTTTGAAGAAGAAGAAGAAGAAGACGACGTGTTGTTACTTGAACCGCATGGTGGGACCCCGGGGGTCCCCAATAAACAAAAGTCAAAATCTAAATTGATGTATTTATTTTTGGCGACTCCGTCCCACCGCGCACATAAACGCCGCGAGACCCACCAGAAATCAATCCTCTCGTTGTTCACCCAGCACTCATCGTTGACAAAATTGCCGTAGTCATAAACAAAACTTTTAAACTTTGATTAGCGCATCGTGTAGAGCTCGTCGAGAGGAATAGAGCACAGTATCGTTCGCCTTAAACAGACATAAATTGACGTCGCAACGCAGTTGATGCGAGAGCCGGGGCTTATGGGACCCCGGGGTCCCCGCCATAAGCTTCGTTTTTGTTTTTGTTGCACCGCTTCTCACGGCAGCTGTACCACAAAGGATAGCGCGGTGTGCGCCGAGATGGCGAAATCAAACAAAAACTGTCGGTCGAGTGACGCAGCGAAGCTCACGATGGTCGTCTCGGTGTGTGCCGGGCGGCTCGTCACGTGCTCCCAGAACGCACGATTCGAGCGACGTTCAAATCGACGGCGGTGACGCGTCGTGAAATGACGCCATTCACATTTGGAATTCACACAGCCTGTGTCGGAGGCCCCATTATTCACGCCTTGTACATGAATGTCACAAGCCCTGGAAACAATCTCTGTCGTATATTAAACTCGCAATTTTAATCCTCGGAGCTGGAAGTGAACCGATCCAGCCCATCCCTCCCATCATCCCTCTCACATCCACCATCCCGACAAAGTCTGCCCGTCCCTCACATTAATTCCACTCCAATGTCTTCCCCATCCCTCCCTATCCCTTCTACCCCCTCCTATTCTTCCCATCCCTCCCTATCCCTTCAACCCTTCCTATTCTTCCCATCCCTCCCTATCCCCTTCTACCCTTCTTATTCTTCCCATCCCTCCCTATCCCTTCAACCCCTCCTATTCTTCCCATCCCTCCCAATCCCTTCTACCCCCTCCTATTCTTCCCTACCCGCGGGCTCCAGGCTCCTGAGCGATCAGGACGCGATGCTGGACTCGGCAGCCCTGGGGGGCGTGGAGGAGGAGGGGGAGGAGGAGGAGGAGGTGGTGGGGCCCATGCCGAGGGTGAGTCCCGATTCGGCGGAGCTGAGCTTCATCCTGGAACAGCTGTCCACGCAGCAGCTCATGCGGCTCCTGCAGAGCAGCGGGGGGCCCTGCGAGCCCACGTGAGTGCCCCCCCCCTCCCCCCATCGCTTTCACAGGGAGCACCCAACTTGCTACGCGCCTGTCTGTGTGTGTGTGCATCTCCTATAGGTGCTACTCGCAAACAGCACTTGCCCCAACAGTCTGTGAAGGCTACACGGGGATCGTTGTCTTTGTGTCCATCTCCAAGTGCACCTAGCATGGCACAAGCGCCCTGGGTGACGAGTGATGAATGTGCGGCTGTCATTGTGGTTGGTGTGTCGATCTCTCTATCTGTCCCTCTTGTCGTCTGTCTGTGTTGGCGTTGGCGAGTCTCGGTTTCTTGGTGTGTATTTACGCGCCTGTTTCTCGGTGTCGAACTTCCGGAGTCTTTGCGTGTTAAACAAAACCAAAAGCCCCCCCCCCCCAAAGGCGTCGATGATCACAGCGGAGCGGAATGCGTCGAATCTCGTCACACCTGGGTGAGCCGGGCGGGGGGGGGCTTGAGCCTGGATCGTGATTAGATGGCGCGAGGCCGCCGCGCACGTGCCGTCGCTGCGGGGCAGCAGAGGGCAGTACGACGACATCTATTGTTGTACTCCACTTCTACGATCCCGCGACCGTTTCTCGCCGCCTCTATTGACGGCGTGGGTGAAGTGTGGTCAAATAAGCCTCCGCAGGGCGCGGAGAGGAGTCACAAAAGGGCTTTGCATGCATCGACTCGTTCCGTCTCGGGGCAGTCGGACGTTGATCTCTCGCCCCCTTTGTCGTTCGTTCGCAGGAGTCGCGGCGCCTTCGCAGACTGACTCGGCCCCGGCACCGCAACGTCCAAAATTGCTCCGTTCCCCACGCTTCAACTTTCCCCCCCCTTCCTCCGCCAACTTCGAGCTCACTCGCCGATATTGCTGACACACACACACAGCTCGCTCGTTCACTACCACTCCTAATCAATCTTTATTGATAATATTCTTATGGCTTCATTAAATAAAAGGCGTGAAACTGCCTTTGTCTAAATCTAGCCTCATAGCGGCTCCTTCTTGGTGTGCTCTGTGTACATTGCACCTACGCCCGGCCTCCTTTGTCTCCCCAGTGCTGATGTTTACACACACACAACACTAATCGCACAAAGCAATTATTGAAGTCTACGTCGATCTAGGGGAGGCAGGGGACAAGGTCTGATATCACTCGCCGGTGATGTTAGCCATGGTCAGGAATCGAACTCTGATCGGTGAGTTTGGAGAGGAACGCGCTAATCGCTGCGCTACCGCTCCCACACACACACACCTGTAATGCGTGGCTAGCAGGTGTGATTCTCACGATGGTAATAAAGTATTTTTAAATTATGACTCGCGTGTACCGGACTACTTGTGTGAAGATCTGTCAAGATCGCAACGGGGGCATTCCCGGCTAAACCCAACCAGCGATGAAGCACCGCGGAGAGGCAGCGATGGAACCGTGAAACTATCTCTCTCTGCGGTGGTAGCTGGATTGTTATTTCGCGAGAGGTGACGGCGACGATTTTGGGATGGGGAAGGCCTGAGCTCGAGTCCAGCAGTGGATAGATCACGGCTGGTGATGATCACGATAAGAGGTTTTAGGCTTAGTGGCCGAATCAGAATGCGAATCCACGCAGCCTTGTCTGACGTGGTGAAGTATGATTTGACCCAAAACGCGTCTCGTCCCACGGCCACCCCCTCACGATGTTCCCTCTCCCACCGAAACTCTACCACTCTCCACCAAGCCCCCCCCCCCATCCCATCCCCCTTCCCCCCGTGCCCCCTACACCTCACCCGGTCACTTCGCCTCGGCTTAATGATGCCTCTCAGCTTTGACGGATCGCACTTTGACAACCGCCGTGGCAAGAACCCCTCCCCCCCCCCCCATTGCTCTTCCTGCCCCTGCCACCAGGTGTCGTGCGTAATGAGAACCGGTTCGTAGCTCGAACTCAGACCCGTCACACTCCGTTTGCGCCCTCTTCACACCGCGTCCAAATTTGGGATCCGGCGACAAACGCGCGCGTGCAGCCTGCGTCGTGGTGACGCAGTCAATGGCACGCTTAATGAGCTATGCGGATGACGGACGTCTAGGGACCTACACTGCTGTGACAGCTGGATTAATTAAATGCTCAATTAATCGACACGTGAAATTACACAACACCCCCCGCCACCCACCCATCCACCTTCACCACCACGTGGCATCGAAGGGACCTTAATGACGGAGCCACGGAATAAAGGCAGAGCAGAGACGTTCAGTCACGTGGGCCCTGTCATTGTCACATGCCACGTGTTCTTAATTGGCTGTTTTGTCCTCATTATAAAAAAAGACATGAAAGCATTTCATGCGGCGAGGTTGCTGGATCGCAGAGACGCCATCGAGAACGCAACACGGCAGCCAAGTAGACGACGGGACAGCAAGTGGTGGGTTCGTGAATCCGTCTGTGTGGATGGTTGAGCGTTATCTCCTCATTTTAGTGGTGGATTTTCTCAGGATGCTCCCACTTTCCTCCCACAAGAAGCAGCACACCCCTTTCTTTTTTACAAGGCCAATCCCGATCAGAACGCAGGATGCTTCTGAATAAAGTCTCCAGACTGAGGCTTTCCGAGGCGAATAATTGGCATAAAATAATAATTGTCAAATTGTGGTGAATGGCGCGGTACACCACTCTTAATGTGCAGCCAGCTGAGTGGACATTGCCTGGTCACATCATGCAGGTCACATCATGCAGGTCACATCATGCAGGTCACATCATGCAGCTCACATCATGACTCACACTTATTGGCCATGTAATTAAAGCACACGTACCACCTGACACTTCAGGTGGTACGTGTGTATTCCCTGTCCCAGGGACTAACAGCGCCCTACCACTAATGACGCTGCGTCTCACGGGACAGAACGGTCTCGCGGTGGCTAGAGCATCGCGATACGAACTCGGCGACCCGAGTGGCGAGTCATATCTGACGCGACTTCGCGTGCCCCATCACGAGCGTGACAAAACACGGCCAAACAACACCCAGCATTGAATTGATCCAGGCCTGTGCATTTTTGCTACAATTATAAATGTGTAAACAAATAACTAATGCTGCTGCTGCTGTTTGAATGATCACGCATAATTTAAAATACGTTTGCTACATGTCAATGCAAAGTGAAAGCTGCTGCTACTGCTGCGGCTCTTGTGGCATCATGGAACACGAGAGGATGGGAATTAAATACTCGATGACGCTAGCAGCCGCGTGCAAAAAATATGCATCTTGCCGAGAGCCACGAGGCACAGTGAGTCGCGAGGAGCGGGTCACAAGCGGTGGTCACGTAGCGTGGTCATGCGGCCGTGTAGTTTTTAATTTTAGAAATTTGTGGAAGCCTCCTTGAGTACTCCTGTCCGGCACCGCTGCCACGCACAAGTGCCACGGCCTGTTCCCGCTTCCGCAGATTTTTTTTTCTGAAGTTCAATTGACGGGTTAAGAATTATAGCTGCGTCTCCGTCGAGTTGCGTCAATTTGAACACCGCCAGTTATGATATTATGTTTATACTGTATACTAATGTGTGCTTATATAGTACTGTAGCGTCATTTGTACAACTAAATATCGCAATTATGTGCAATCCGCAGCACGCGGAGACGCGTAGATTAATGTGTTGCATGCCAATTATGATGAGTGTTTATACGTGTGGGATGAAACGGAGCACCCAGTTCAATTAAAAAAACAATGTCAACACAAAGGGTGAATGTGAGATGGATAAAATGGAAAATTCTCGTCTCGGCAAAGCGGTTTTTTTTCTAATCACTTAACTTTGTTTTTAAAAGAACAAAACACAACCCCTTGTCCGCCACGGTGTTCAGAGGGCTCGTGTTTATTCCAGTCGGGTCATTTCTCTGACAGTTACGATGATGATGATGATGTTGTTGTACACGAGAGAAGCGAGACGGAAAAAAACCGAGGTTAAACCGAACACAATCACGTGGACGGGGGTTTCAAACGAGGATAATTGTTGGGAATAATTTGACCTCTCTCTCCGCAGCAGCAACATCGCCGCGTGTGCCAATCAGGGCTAGAGGCGGGATACACAACGTGCCGAGAAATAAACGCAGGACCGTTTGCGAAGACTTCTTTGAATTTCGAAGCGAAAATATGCTTTATCTTTACACGTTAGCCAGAAGAGCGGCGATATTTCACAATCCCATTTGCCAAGAGAGATTTGGCAGGCATCCAAACAGAACCACACGTAACGAATAACAGACGCTGTGCGAATTTTAAACAAACAAACCGGACACGCGTGCAAATTCGAATCACTTCACACTGATGGCCTGGTTACCTTTGGCACAAATAGGGGCAATGAGCCAGCACTGCCCGACCAAAGGTGCTTGTATTGACCAAGGCTGCTACCTATGTTTCGTATGGAACACTCCAGAACACACCTGTACAGGTCCTCTCAAAGTTCAAGACAAGTAGATGGAATGACCTTCATAAGCAGGTAAGCGCAGTAGATTCATGGCCACGGCTAGCATCAGTGGCGAGTGATCTGGGCCTCTCTCCTTCACCAACTAGCACTGACCAGAATGGTGAAGTATGGCCAATAATGATCTATGCCGAACATGGGGGATTGACAAAGGGATGTACGTTATTTATTAATTAAAGGCGCAATGAGAGATAATTCCTCTTTGTCGCAATAAAATAACGTTCAGAGCGTTGGGGAAATTCCACGGACAGCGCAATTCCAAAGGTGACGGCAGAAACGAGGTCACAGCTCTCCGATGTACATTCGGGTTGCTCCACGTGTTGTTGGACCTTAGGTCCGACGTTTCGTTCCACGTGCTGGGAAGCTTCTTCGCGATATACAATCGAGCCGAGCTGAGCACGTGGAGCGAAGGCACCCCACGTGGTGGTGTTGATGGTGGCGATGGTGGTAGTAACGATGGTGGCGGTGATGGTAGCGGTGATGATGGTGGTGGTGATGGTGGTGATGATGGTGGGTTTGGTGCCGATCAACAACCCGAAAACACAGCGGAGAGACACACAGCGCTCTCGCGTGACAACTTGTGGATTGTTATTGTCAACGTTTTCAGATCGTTTACCTTTATGAATACATCCTCTTTATTTCATAAGATGATTAATTTGGCCAGAAATGAGTCAATACATGCGTGGAATTTCCCGTAAATCGTTGTGACTTCAATTTAAAGGGGGTTTTATCCAGATTTTTTGTACCACAAATCACCACCATGAACAAAATGTACGACTGGGTCAAAGAACTCTGCTCAAGACAAACGGCGAAGACACGCCGACGCTCAAACACGGGCGGCAACTTCGCTTGCGGGTAGAGAGGAATCATTATTCACCAATGATAGACAAGAAATACACACAAATTACACCCGCCTCCCGCCGCAATCAAGAACATAAAATAACTAAGAACCTGCTGTAAGGAGAGGACAACAGCAGCGACAGCGTTACGACTCGGCTGTCCGGCCTCGGCCAAGTGTATCCAGGAACGAGGTCACCAACCAGCCTGCGGCGACGGTCGGCACGGTCGGCAACGGGCCCGGGCTCAAGCACCGCCACGGACAGCGCCCTGGTGACGGACGGCCTCTGTTGACAGAGGCCGTCCGTCACCAGGGCTGGTTGGTGACCTCGTTCCTGGATACACTCCAGACGAATCCGCCAAAGGGCACGGAACCCCCCCCCCGTCGCCCCCTTGAGGCCACGCGGAAAACCCCCGCAATGCTGTCCCACCTGCCCACCACTACAAATAACAGTCAACACGTTTGTCAATAGCGTTGCCCTGGAGAGGGTAAATGGGCGACGTTTCGGGGAGCGGTCCTTCTTCATAGCAGACAGAGATAGAAATAGAGGCCAGATAGATTGAGCGATTTATAGTGGGGAGACTGCGCGATACTCCACGGGGAAATAATGGAACACCAAAAATAACGGAATGCCAGAGAGCGACTTCGTATTTTGTCAGACGGAGGTACGAGGGGGATACTGCGCACTTGCGGAGCGAGGCTCACGGGAGGCTCCCCCCCCCCCCCCACTGGCGCGCCGGCTCCTCATTGGGGAAAAACCCCCAAGGTAGGAAGGCAAGAGGAAGACAAAGACGGAATTTGTGGTGGGTGCTGGGGCAGGGGAGGGGGGCGGATGATGTTGACAAGTGGGCCGTGTGGAGGTGCAGGCACACGCTGACTCTCGACCTCCCGGAGATGAATGACTCCGTTGGACGCACGGTGCCCACCTGCCCACCACTACAAACAGACCAGCCCGCAGGAGGGTGGAGGGTGAGACGGGAGGAGGAGGATTGGGGGCCAGGGTGGTGGTGAGCCAGACAAGGCACGATACGTATTGCACCAGTTTAAACACGTGGTAGGCTTTCACAGCTTTTTGGGGATTAGATCGCGTAAATATATAAATGTGTCGTTAAATCCGCCACCACCCGACAGCCAACTAGTAAGGTTTGTCACTTAAACAGAACATGCCCATGTGTTACTAGTACAGCAAGCCGGTGTGTTGGAGACCAATCCACAACATTTACAATCGGAGTACGACGTTTCACCAGTAATTACAACTAGCATCACCAGGCAGACAAATTTGGCTGTTCACCTGATGATGCTCGTTGTCATTACTGGCGAAACTTCGTACTCAAATTGAAAATGTTGTGGACTTACTCTCCAACACACCGGTTAGTGCTGTACTCGTAACGAATTGCGCATGTTCTGTTTACGTGACAACCCTTACTAGTTGGCCGTGTCGGGTGGTGGCGGGTTTAACGACACATTTATATGTTTACGCGATCTAATCCCAAAAAAACGTAATATGGATGTATTGCACCACCCAGACGGACGAGGCCACCAAGTAAATATTCGCCACAGCTGCTCAAACACGACGCAGGGCCCGATTCGGTGCGCGGTTACGCAACCGCCTCCACCCTGCCGGGCGTCCGAGGTGCTGCGGACGGGGGGGGGGGCGTGTGGGCAGATCTATTCTGTGGGGGGGGGGGCACGCGAGATTCACTCCGGCGCAGTCAAGGGGTTGACTGTAAACGATGGGTATTGGAGTTTGTTACGCGCAGGCCCTTGCCTTGAGCACATCGCAGTCCCTGATGATGCAATTGAGCGGTGTCCTAAAAATAACGCGATAACCCACAGCGCCGTACTGGCCGCAAAGCGTTTAGTTGAGAGAACGATGACTGAGCAGTCTGCAATCACGACCGTACCAAGCAATTCTCTTGTTAGTATCTCAAATACCCCTATGTCCTCGTGTCGAGATCAACTGGACACAGGAGGTGACGTATAAACATGACGTAAGATGATGATCATGACGCTGAGAAAATTGAATCATTCAATCATTGTACAGCCACGTGGGAAGATGACACCAAAACACAGGATCAAATGTGGCTTGTAAAAGTCTTCCAAATGAAGTTATAGCATGGGCACCTTAAACATTACACGGGTCAAAGAGGTTGTCCACAACGCCTCTCAAGTTCATTCGCCGTAGCTCACAAACATCGAGCAGCCTTTGCTTGCCACCTCCAACAATGTCAACAATGTCAGTCACGTGGCGAAACAAATTCAGTTTAAGCTCAACCTGCAATGACCCACGCGGGCATGCGAGAGCAACGTCGCGGGTTCAGGGCCACCGCGAGAGAAGAGGCAGCCTGTCGGCAGGGCACGAGGCCCCCCCTCGCCTCCACTCACGGCACGAGGCTCCCCCTCGCCTCCACTCACGGCACGGGCCCGTCGCTCGGCGTTTCCAACGAGCCACGGGGTCACAAAATACCGCGACAAACACGGGGCACGAGACGACATTTCACGGATCGCGTTGATCTTCACTCGCACACGCTGGCTGTTCAGTAACGTGTCTGTGAACACTTACAGTCTGGGGAGACCTTCGTCCAGCAGTGGAGTGCCACGAAGCAGAATCTTCGCGCTGCCTTGCTGTGTGAGCCCACCGCCCTCTCGGTTGCGAGACCCACTACGCTGAGAAACAAAATGCCCGGCCAACACTTTCCCAAAAATCTCTCCCCCCCCCCCCCACCGCGACATCTCATTTGCTACACGGGCACAACCTGTTCTGCAGGAACACCCTGCAGGCTGGGCTGCTCGGACTGCGGCGCGCATTGCTCCACTGAGTGGCGGTGTCAGTCAATTGGCAACGGCGGAGCGGACGCCGCCGTGTCGATCCTCTCTGGTGGAACGCGCGCGGCGTGTGGCGTGTGGCTATCTCGAGACGCGTGGCTATCTCGAGACGCGTGGCGTATGGAGGGGCGACGCTCGGCCGAGATGACCGTGGCCGCCACTGCCACCGACGCATCCTTCAAACGTGACACGGTCCGAATCTTGTCGAAAATGTAAAATTGCAAACAATAAATGCCCATTTTTTTATTTCCCGAAAGTAAAATATTCCACCGTGAATTACCAACGTTCCCGTGGTGTCGCAGCATCACGGTGTGCGGTTGACGCTCACCGATGGCATGCCGCTGTTATTGCTGTTGTTATTGCTGTTGCTATTGTTGATGTTATTGCTGTTTTCATTGTTGCTGTTATTGTTGTCAGCCTGTAACTTCGCACTGTTGGGCAAATGCCTGCCCCCCCCCTCATCCATTATCCTCCCTTTCAATCGATGACAGAGTGACAATGTGGACACTGCCCGTTACATCGCGTTGACCTGTGACCAATGAGCTCCCGGAGTGGGTGGCACGTGATGATAACAGCCGCAGCCATGGCGAGAGATATACTGAACGTGGTTTGCCGGCTGCGAACGCAGATTAGGCTGAATGTAATCGTCTGTTTTTCTGCAGAAGGGTGGCATCACCGTCCCGTTTCTCCGGCCAATGAAGGTAATTTCCGTGAGCAGGCTTCATACTGCAGCGTCGCTGAGCTCCGAGGAGCGCTTAACAACACGAATCTCAACGCAACGTGGAGCCGTGTGTGGCCTGTTTCACCGCTGCTACCCAATGTAAGTTTAACACGTAGGCTTTCGCGACCAATATTATTCATAATGAACTTTTTGGGTTTAGATCGCGTTATTTATAAATGTGTCGTAACCCTCCACCACCCGACACGGCCAATCAGTAAAAAAGTGTCACGTTGACAAAGACAAATAGTTCACTGCTTTAGCCCACCGGTGTGTTGAAGCGTGAAACCACAACATTTACAATTTGAATAC